>NC_086317.1:402810433-403410433 GCF_036172605.1 Pelobates fuscus
GCTCACTGACACAAATACACATACTCACTACAGACAAGCTCACTGATGCACACATGCTCAATACAAGCTCACTGACACACAAACACATGCTCACAACAGAAAAGCACACACACAGGTTCACTACAGACAAGCTTATTGTCACACACACATGCTTAATACAGAAAGCTCAACAACATATGCAAGCTCATTTACAGACAAGCTCACTGACACATATGCATATGCTCACTACAGACCATGCTCACTGACACACACATGCTCACTACAGAAAATCTAACTGACACACACAAGCTTGCTTACACATAAGCTCACTGATACACATACACATACACATGCATACTACAGACATGTTTGCTGGCACACACACATGCTTACTACAAACTCACTGACAGAAACACACACAAGTTCACTACAGACAAGCCCACTGACACACACACATGCTCACTACAGACAAGCTCACTGAAACACACACATGCTCACTACAAACTCACAGACACACACACATGCTCATATAAAGACAAGCTCACTGACACACACATGCAAGCTCACTGCAATATTTACATTGCTGGGTTAAGTCCACCTCTAGTGACTGTCATACTGACAGCCACTAGAGACACTTCTTGCACTGACCACGTAAAACTCGTTCATGTGAAGCGGGTGTCCTAAAGTGTTTTCCTAAGGAGAAGCTTGGATGTGCGTGTAGCGCTCATTGGCCTTGCGCAACAGGTCCTCAATGTTCCTCTATCAGGAGCATTGGATTGGACCATTGCCGATGGCTTCTGTTTAAGAGTGGTTTGACAAAAACAGGGCTCTCCCTTGCACATATAAACTGCCCTTTACACAATTATTGACAATTCCAGCATACTGAAAAGATATATATATATGACAATTTATAAACATTGCCTAATGAGACACAATTTTCTGTAAAATTAGGCAATGGGCAAAGATTTTGTCATCCCATCCCAATCTTCTTGTGCATGCATTTAAAGTATTGAGGAGATAGAAATGGCAACCACAAGAAGGAAGAAATCCAGGTAAGTTGAACTCTGTACCTTTCAAGATACCAACAAGATGATACTGTTTATTATGTGAATCAAAGGCCAAAATGGTTAGTTTAGCATGCATTCCAAAATAAATCACCAGTTCATCATTACCCTGAAAGATATTTCTATGTTTTCTCCACCCCAGATTCTCATTTGGTCATCATAAGTTCCAAGGTGCTCAAAATAAGCCTTGGAGATTGCAAACAGACCTCCAGCAATTGTAGGAGTCCTGGGCATGAAAAACAGAACTATCAATTATCATACAATTTATAAAGAGAGACAACAGAATCACATGTAATTAAGCTTACACCATTAAACGACCTACAAGCCAAGATAAGTACAAGCTGTGCATTTATAGTTAATATATAATACATATATAGTTTTTGTTTTGGAGACAAAAATCACTAGGTCTTAGGAGAAGTTAACTAGTGGATTATACTGCCTGGTTATGTTTTCTGTAAAATCTGCCATAAGTATACGATAGGTAAGAAATACAGATAAAGTCCCCATGGCACTAAAAGGAACACATAGTCACATAAACCTGTTTTTATATTTGTCTTGATCAATTGTAGACAAGAGGAAAATCACTCAAATTGCATTTGTTCAGAGTAATAATTCCTAGCTGTTTACCTGCAGGGCCAGTGCAAGGATTAAAATAAAAATGCATATTCACCTGTGTATCTCGTAACCCCCCTTTTACCCCCTTTAATGTATTGTATCCCACATTTAATTTGTCTTAGACCCCCTTGTGTGTCTCTTACAACCCCCCTGGTATATCTCTTACTTCCTCAACCCCTTTGTGGGTCTCTTTTTTCCCCCAGTCCCTGTATGTTTATTTCTTTCCCCAGCCCCTTCTCTGTTGCTCTCTCCCCTTTGTCATCCCCCCATTTTTTTGTCATCCCCCCTCCAGGGCCCTTTGTGTGTCTTTTTACTCCCAAGACACAGAAATACATGCACACAGACTTATTCAGGCACACACAGTCATAGAGATATGCAGGCACACAATCAAACAAACACACTCATACATGCGCACACACACACACACACACAGATATTCAGACACTGTCATACAGAGATGTACAGACACAGTCTTATAGAGACATACAGACACAGGCATACAAAGACATACAGACACAGGCATACACAGACATATAGGCATGCAGATACAGGCATACAGAGCAGGAGCTGATCCAGAATCTATCAGCTCCTGCTCTGTATGCCTGTATCTGCATGTAGTGGGTTTTATTGGCTGTAGTTGAGGAGTTAAAGGGTGTAGTAGGGGTCCAGGGGCTGTAGTTGATGGTTAGGGGCCGTAGTGGAGGCTATGGGTTGTTATTGGGGGGGTTAGGAAATGTAGTGTGGAATGGGGCTGAATTCGGTTGATGACTACAATTGGGGAAAGTGGCTGTAGTGTGGGTGATATGGGCTGCAATTTGAGAAGGGAGGCTGTAGGGGGGAGGATATGGGGCTGTAGGTGGAGGTAAAAACTGTAGTAAAATAATAGAGGCTGTCATGGGGGTTTGGGGTGTAAAAGTGGGGGGGATAGAGGCTGTAGTTGGAGGGATGTGTAGAAGGGGAGTTACGGGATGTAGTGGGGGGCAGTGGTGTACACACAAACTATGGGGCCCCGGTGCTAAAATGATCTGTGGGGCCCCCCCTCCCTATTCCCCCCTGACAGACGCACACACACACTCACACACACACATACATAGAAACACACACACACATAGAAACATACACAGAGACATGCATACAAACAGACAGGCACACATATATACATACATACAGACAGACACAGACACATACATACAAACAGACAGGCACACATACAGGCACACAGACACATACGTACAAACAGACAGGCACACATACAGGCACACAGACACACACACAGACAGGCACACATACAGACACATACACAGACAGACAGACAGACAGACACACACACACACACGACACATACATACAAAGACACATGCATAAAAAAACAGACAGGCACACATACACACAGGCAGACACATACAGACATACACACATACAGACATACACACATACAGACAGACACACATACATACAGACAGACACACACACACGGCACACATACATACATACAAACAGACAAGCACACACACATACAGGCATACATACATACATACATACATACATACACAGACAGACAGACACACACACACACACATACATACAAAGACATGCATACAAACAGGCAGACACACACACAGACAGACAGACAGACACACATACATACAAACACACACACACAAAATGTTTAAGTCGCCCTCCTGTTTCCTACCTTTAAGGTGCAGGAGGGTGACATTCCCTGGGGTCCAGTGGTGGCTCAGGTTGATGGGAGTCAGAGTTCCCACTCTGACTCCCTGGTCTTCCTCCCGCGCGGCTCTCAGTGTTAGCTGGATGGAGTGATGTGCGGTCACTTCCTCCCAGCTCGGTGTGATGTCATCACAGGGGGCCCGGTCTCGCTGTTAAAGCGCCCAAAGCTGACTGGGCCCCCTGGCAATCCACATCCATCGGGTGGCCCTGACAGCATGGGCCACCCGATGGACTCTTTGGATGGCAGCCCCGGCGGTTTGCCGCGCAGGGCCGGGGCCACAGAAGATGATGGTGGCGGATACTCTGTCACAGGAGTCCGCAGGGCGGCCGGGCCCCGTGGAGTGGCGGGCCCAGTCACAGCTGCAACCCCTGTGACAACGGTATGTACGCCGCTGGTGGGGGGCCACATGGGGCTGCAGGGACTGTGGTGGGGGCACAGGTGCTGTAGAGAGTGGCACAGGGGCTTTAGAGGGGAGCTGTGGTGGGGACCAGGGGCTATAAAGGGGGGCAGGAGCTGTAAATGGGGGGACAGGGGCTGTGGTGCCCGGGGCTGAGGGGGGTCAGGAGCTGTAGAGGGTGGGGGGGGGCAGAAGCTGTGGTGAAAGTCACAGAGGCTGAGAACGTGGCACAGGGGCTGAGAATGGGGACAGGGTCTGAGAGGGGCGACAGGAGCTCTAGAGGGGACAGGAGCTCTGGTGATAGGGGATCTTTACAGAGTACAGTTACACAGAAACCTTTTTTCTTTTTGTCTCCTTCCCTCCTCTAACGTAAAACTCTTATGTCTTTTTATGTGCACTCCTAATTATTATTCATCTGTATTTATCTGTCTCCTCTCTCTCTTTACTTAACTTTCCTTAATTGCTATATTTTTCTCCATGAACTTCTTTTCCTGGGGATTTATACCTCAGGTATCCTATTTTTTGCTAAGCAGGAAGTACATCTTCCTGTGCTTCAGTTGCCTTACCCCCATCCATACATTCTGTTAAGTTTTTCGCTTGGTTATTATGAAATATTACTTCATGCCAAAAGCTATTTCTTGTGAAACTGAATTGTTAATATTTAGTTTTTAGATAGTACTGTTACATATCTATATACATATTTAAACTAAATACATACTTAATAGGGTATGTCTCATTTTTCCTTCTTGCTTTTTCATGTTCAGGGATACGTTCCCAACAAAATTGAAGGCTCCAATCAAAGATCCCCCGATAGTACGACTTGCCATGTTGGATTGGCTTGTAAAACGCAAAGTTGTTAAAGTCAATATCAGTGATGTCTGGACTTACAACAGCAGTTTGGTCTTCAGCAATTCTGGACAAGAGAGGCTCCAACCAGCCATAAAAACATTCACCTGTTTAACCATAAAATGTGACGATAAAACTTAATAATGAGTTATTTTATATTCAAAGTGACTAAACACTAGACATGTAAAGACTAAAAAAAAATATATCGGTTTGTCCAATCCAGTTCATCATTTCTCATGAGTCAGTTTTGATTGTATGCTGATTTAGTGTTTTTCCAAATGGCATTCAAATATTTGTCGCCTTATTGACACTATAAGCATCAAAACAATTAGAGCTCAAGGAAGCAGTTTAGTGTATGGATCATGCCCCTGCAGCCTCATTGCTCAATTATTTGCCATTTAGGAGATAAATCACTTTTGATTTGGTTTATGCAGTCCTAGCAACTCCTCCGTTGGCTGTGACTCAGACAAACTCCTTAAAAAAAAAAGTTTTATTTTAAATAAAATAGTGATGGGAGTCACCGTCACCAGGAGATTCAGACTAACAGTTTATGAGGGAGCCTGGACTACTCCTATGTCAAAGTCACGCTGTGCCCATTAAAGGTGCAGGGTGGGTATAACGTATTTGTTAAATGTTTTGTGTGCTCTCCTGTCTTACTGAAGCCTGTTACCAACTAGGTGAATTTGGCTGTGGGGCCTGTATAGCACCATCTGTTGGTAGCAACAGCTATATGCACTACCTCAATAGCAAGTCAT
Organism: Pelobates fuscus; assembly: GCF_036172605.1. NCBI lineage: Eukaryota > Metazoa > Chordata > Amphibia > Anura > Pelobatidae > Pelobates > Pelobates fuscus. Next base: position 402,815,819 of record NC_086317.1, read on the forward strand.
GTTAATTTGCATATTTAGGTAGATTTGCATATTATTGTTTCTGCAGGCAGGAGAGATATTTTGTTAACTATTTTTCCCCACCCCTTTATAAATATGTCAGTATGTTATTATAAGTTCCTATATGTTGTCTGATATGATTTGGTCATTTATATTTTATTGAAGTTGCCACAGAAATCTCAATGTAATAAGCATATGGGCTAGTCTCGGGTAAAAATAAAGCTGAGTATGTTAGTTTATTTTGGAACTGTGTGTCCTGTGTGGATTTTTCAGGGATCCCAGTAACAGAGTCTTCGGACCTGGTGACTGGTTGCACGATCCCTCTAACCCAGAGTTGGGCCTGAGAGCCGCACCTGTCTTTATAAAGACAAGAGCTATGACATTGCAGGCAGAGGTGTGTACCTGCCCTCAAGGAAAGCAGCATACCTGCCTAGAAGGAAAAAGATCCATGAAGACCCCAGTCAAGCTGCGGAAACTAGGGCTGAATCGTTTCAGGGTCCCAGCAAGCGGCTAAGGAGTGAACTGGGTGGAGGTACTCGGTCGGAGTACAAGAGCTCTGTCACAAAAATCTTAAAGCACAGTGTTACTTTACAGAATCTCCTACTCTGTTATTTGAACTTTATATATAAACATGAGGCTGCAGACCCCTTTCTTTAATTAATCAGAATACTCTAACAGAGCTATTTATTACAATGAGTATTACTGAAAATTCTAAGAGAATTCACAGTAAATGTCAAAAGTAGGGCTGAACAGCTAAAATTAACATATAACAGATTTGGATAAGTTTGCTGAATTGTCTGTTTTAGCCTAATCATTGAAATTTTTTAATTTCTGGTGTTTCAATCCATTATGTATTTAGTACATAAATAAATATTGTGCAGCAAGAACTGGCAGAGGCACTCACTGCACAGAGAACTAAAAAAATGCAAAATAGAGATAATATTTATCTCAGTACCATTGCTACAGTGACATTCAAAAAACACTGACTATACCTCTGCTTTTTAAAATAGCTCTAGGTAGAGTGTTTGGAAAAAATACACCTTGCTTTTCTTTTGTATACACCCTCCCACCTCTCTAATGTTTAACTTGATTGGGACAAAATCAGTATTTAGTGTCAATCATGACTGTAATCTGTCAGCATTCGACAGGGAAAAGTGAAAATATGGATTTACAGACCGCTTGCATGACCCCCCCTTAAAAAACCCTTTATTGACTCACCCGATTCCAGCACATAGTGATATATATATTGTGATGGCACCCTGGGTATGAGAAGGGGTTAACGCCGCCAAAGGTTGTTCTTTCCCCAAGTGAAGTCGGCTACCAAATACTCCTAAGCGCTGAACAGGAATCTTAACGAAATATCCCCCAAGCACGAGATGAGGCTCTGTGTTGAGGGTCAAGTAGGATCTGTTTAATGGTGGCCACAGATCAGCCTTTTATGCAGGTCTTCCAGCAAGGGACACTCCCATAGGGACCATGGGGAAGACTAAGACATATTTACAGTATCCAATCATATACAGGCACAGTATGAAACCACTCCCACACAAACAGTGCAACTCCTCCTCTCTATCCTAGGGATAATTGGGTTAAGTGCCTGGAGTAACTCAATTACCTCCAGGTATAGAGAATATTCCCACTTTATAATAACAGTAAAAACACATAAAAATAGATAATTCCCATTTCACCGAACGGAACCACCACGTTCAACATTTCCCGAGATAGTTTGGATCTGTGCACTCAATATATCTAAACAGTGCTCAGATCTCATGAATACAGTCAAATGTCCATGGTGTTAAAGTGTGTTACTCGGGCGTTTGGCAGAAAGAATGAGCTCCATGGGTTTAGCTATCTGTGAGGGTTCCATTCGTGGATTGTCAATATACTGAACGACACGGCGTTCGTCTAAACTGTAACGAAGAGGTGGATGGTTGGAGATCTCAGCGGTGTTCATGGGAAACAGTATCCAAAATTAATTCCATGTAGTTGACGACGAAACACCGCTGGACGTTCGACTGTCCAAGATGGCCGCCGCCACGTGTTCGTTCATACGAACGACGACCACCCAGCCGACTGTTCTGGAGGTGGAAGTGGTTGCGGTTAACCACAGTGTTAACAAGGTCAAAAAAGTTAACAAGCAGCACACTGCCCTGCTGGGTGGCCCGCCATTCGGTAGTTAGTTCGTCTTTTAGGGAATGTAATCAGGCAAAAACATGAACAACCAGGTACTGGCGAACAAACAGACGAAACAGTCTCAAATAATAACCCAGAGGCAGAGAGGTCTTCTACATGACTCCCTCCTTGTGGGACACTCCGGCAGACCCGGCTTGATCCTTCTCGGGTCAACTTGGGGATGTCTGGAACTAGGTAGCTGGAGAGACGTCTGTTTGCCTGGACAACCCATCAGCATTTCCATTCTGCTTATCGGGTCGGTAGCTGATGGTGAAATATAGGGCTGCAGGGCTAGGCTCCACCGTAACAATCTGCCATTGTCTCCTACGACCCGGTTAAGCCAGACCAATGGGTTGTGGTCAGTGACCAGTGAAAATTCTTGTCCATAAAGATAGGGGGTAAGTTTCTTAAGTGCCCAAACCAGGGCCAAACATTCTTTCTCCACTGCAGCATAACTCACTTCTCTGGGTAGTAACTTTCTGCTGAGATATGCGACAGGGTGCTCTCCTCCGTCCTCACTGACTTGGCTCCGCACTGTCCCCAGTCCAAACATGGAAGAGTCTGTGTGGACAAGGAAATGTTTGTTAGGTACTGGGGCAGCCAAGACAGGGGCATTAACAAGTGCTTGCTTGAGGGCTTGAAATGTGGCTTCACAAGCTGGACACCACAGGACCTGCCTAGGTAAATTATTCTTTGTCAGGTCCGTCAAGGGCTTGGCTATAGTACTATAGTCAGGAACAAAACGTCTATAATACCCTAAGAAGGCTAGTACCTGGGTCTTAGTGCGGGGAGTGGGCCAGTTAGCTACCGCCTCCACCTTGGCCAGCTCTGGTCTCTGGTTCGCGCACCCCACTCTGTGACCCAAATACTGCACTTCAGCCATACCTAAGTGGCACTTATCTGGCTTCAAGGTCAGGCCTGTGGCCCAATTCTTGTCCAGAACTACCCCTACATGGATCAGGTGTTCTTCCCAAGACTCACTGTAGATTGCAATGTCATCCACGTATGCACACACTAAAACCTGGAATTGTTGGAAGGTAGCCAGGGCATTTTTCATCCCGAATGGCATGACTCTGAGCTGGTACCAGCCAAACAAGGTAACAAATGCCGACTTGGGGATAGCTTCCTCGGCCAGGGGAATCTGCCAATAGCCTTTACACAGGTCTATTGTAGTTAAAAAACGATCTAACAGTTCGTCTACCCTGGGCATCGGGTAGGCATCAGTGGTGGTCTTTTCATTGAGTCGCCTGTAGTCCACGCAAAAACTGGTGGTTCCATCTTTCTTGGGTACAAGGACTACAGGTGAGGCCCAGGGGCTGTCCGAGTGCTCAATGACTCCTAACTGAGTCATCTCCTGTATCTCCTGTATCTCCAGACTGCTTCAGGGATACGGTAGGGTGGCTGTCTGAGGGGTGCTTGTCCGGGGGACTCTACCTTATGTATGGCCAGGGTAGTGTAACCTGGTTCTTGGTAAAAGGTAGCCTGTTTTTCTCATAGGAACTGTCTGGCTTGCTTGGTTTCTGTGGGGCTTAACCGGTCTCCTAACTTCACTAGGCTAGTCAGGTCAGTCTGGGGATCCTTTTCTAAGAGGTCAGGGAGAGGTAAACTTTCAGAGTCATCGGTAGCAGGGGCACATACTGCAGCAATATCTTCCTGCCTTTCCTGATATTCCTTCAGCATGTTAACATGAAAGGATCGCTGGATCCTTTCATCTGCACAGCTGGCAATGACATATGTAGTGTCACAGAGTTGGGCCACTACTTTATACGGGCCCTGCCAAGATGCCTGAGGCTTGTCAGTCTTCACAGGTTTGAGCACTAAGACCTTTTGCCCAACCTGGAAAGTGCATTGTTGGGCACCCCGATCGTACTATCTTTTCTGCCTCCCCGGGCGCCTGGAAAATTCTCTTTTACCATCAGAGACAATTGCTCCATGCGGTCCCAGAGTTCCAACACTTATGGTAGCACGTATGGTACTATGGGGGTCCCCTCCCAGTGTCCTCTAATGAGATCCAGGGGTCCGCGGACCCTTCTCCCATATAGCAACTCGAATTAGGAGAACCCGGTCGATTCCTGGGGTACCTCCCTGTATGCAAACAACAGGTGAGGCAGGAACCTCTCCCAGTCTCTGCAGGCATCAGTAAAGGTCCTCAGCATTTGCTTGAGGGTCCCATTAAAGAGCTCGCAGAGACCATTAGTCTGTGGGTGGTAAGGGGAGCTCAACAGGGGCTTAATTTTGCACACCCCCCACATCTGTTGGGTGAGAACCACAGTGAATTGGGTCCCTTGATCCAATAGGATCTCCTTAGGGAACCCCACTCGGGTAAATATCTTTACTAAGGCGTCGACTACTGTTTCTGCCTCGATATTAGACAGTGCTGCTGCCTCTGGGTAACGTGTGGCATAGTCCACCACGGTAAGAATGTACTTCTTCCTGGATGGACTAGGTCGGGCTAGTGGACCCACAAGGTCAACAGCTATGCGGTTAAAGGGTTCCCAAATGATAGGCATCGACATGAGTCTGGCCTTAGGGTGGTTCCCCCGCTTTCCTACCCGCTGACACATGTCACAAGTCCTTCAATACTGTCAGACATCCCTATTAAAACTAGGCCAGAAGAAATTCTGGGTGATCCTATGGGCCGTATTGCTGGTACCTCTGAAGCTGCAGCACCTCTTTGCTGATTCTAGCATTGGTTAGCATCCACCGCAGCTATCACTTGAGTGATTATTTTGGTTGTAGGGTTCGGCCCATAGTGTGCTAGTATTATCCTAACGGCCCAGTCAAAACTCGCCTCTTCGGCTGTCCTCTCTGGTTCGGCAACATTTTCGGCTAAATCCATCTCCAGCAGTTCGGCGATAATATCCCTCTTTTTGTGGTTACTAGCCGGTCGACCACGGCTCTCTAGAAAATCCTTGAGGGTAGATCGTTTCAGTTGCCCATAGTGTGCCTCCATTAGTTTAGGTTGCTTTGTAGCTGTCCTTCTGGGGTGGAAGAACCATCCCGCCACTTGCCACCAGTTGTGACGGCACCCTAGGTATGAGAAGGGGTTAACGCCGCCAAAGGTTGTTCTTTCCCCAAGTGAAGTCAGCTACCGAATACTCCTAAGCTCCGAACAGGAATCTTAACAAAATATCCCCCCAAGCACAAAATGAGGCTCTGTGTTGAGGGTCAGGCAGGATCTGTTTAATGGTGGCCACAGATCGGCCTTTTATGCAGGACTTCCAGCAAGGGACAGCAAGGGACACTCCCATAGGGACCTTGTGGAAGACTGAGACATATTTACAGTATCCAATCATATACAGACATATACAGACACAGTATGGAACCACTCCCACACAAACAGTGCAACTCCTCCTCTCTATCCTAGGAAAAAATTGGGTTAAGTGCCTGAAGTAACTCAATTACCTCCAGGTATAGAGAATATTCCCACTTATACTATAATAACAGTAAAAACACATACAAATACATAACTCCCATGTCACCGAATGGAACCACCACGTTCGACATATCCCCAGATATCTTGGATCTGTGCACTCAATATATCCGAACATCGCTCAGATCCCATGTATCCCATGTATACAGTCGTTCGGCAGAAAGAATGAGCTCCATGGGTTTAGCTATCGGGGAGGGATCCGCTCGTTGATTTTCAATATACCGAACAAAACGGTGTTTGTCTAAACTGTAACGAAGAGGTGGATGGTTGGAGATCTCAGCGGTGTTCGTGGAAAACAGAATCCGAAATTAGTTCCATGTAGTTGATGATGAAACATCGCTGGGTGTTCGACTGTCCAAGATGGCAGCACCATGTGTTCATTCATACGAACGACGACGACCACCCACCCACTGTTCGGGAGTTGGAAGTGGCTGTGGTTAACCACAGTGTTAACAAGGTCAAAAAGGTTAACAAGCAGCACACTGCCCTGCTGGGTGGCCAGCCATTTGGTAGTTAGTTCGTCTTTTAGTCAGTTATATATACACTGCTCGAAAAAAATAAAGGGAACACAAAAATAACACATCCCAGGTCTGAATGAATTAAATATTCTTCTGAAATACTTTGTTCTTTACATAGTTGAATGTGTTGACAACAAAATCACACAAAAATGAAAAAATGGAAATCAAATTTTTCAACCCATGGAGGTCTGGATTTGGAGTCACACTCAAAATTAAAGTGGAAAAACACTACAGGCTGATCCAACTTTGATGTAATGTCCTAAAAACAAGTCAAAATGAGGCTCAGTAGTGTGTGTGGCCTCCACGTGCCTGTATGACCTCCCTACAATGCCTGTGCATGCTCCTGATGAGGTGGCGGATGGTCTCCTGAGGGATCTCCTCCCAGACCTGGACTAAAGCATCTGCCAACTCCTGGACAGTCTGTGGTGCAACGTGACGTTGGTGGATGGAGCGAGACATGATGTCCCAGATGTGCTCAATTGGATTCAGGTCTGGGGAACAGGCGGGCCAGTCCATAGCATCAATACCTTCGTCTTGCAGGAACTGCTGACACACTCCAGCCACATGAGGTCTAGCATTGTCTTGCATTAGGAGGAACACCAGCATATGGTCTCACAAGGGGTCTGAGGATCTCATCTCGGTACCTAATGGCAGTCAGTCTGGTGAGCACATTGAGGGCTGTGCGGCCCCCCAAAGAAATTCCACCCCACACCATTACTGACCCACTGCCAAACCGGTCATGCTGGAGGATGTTGCAGGCAGCAGAACATTCTCCACGGCATCTCCAGACTCTGTCACGTCTGTCACATGTGCTCAGTGTGAACCTGCTTTCATCTGTGAAGAGCACAGGGCACCAGTGGCGTATTTGCCAATCTTGGTGTTCTCTGGCAAATGCCAAATGTCCTGCATGGTGTTGGGCTGTAAGCACAACCCCCACCTGTGAACGTCGGGCCCTCATACCACCCTCATGGAGTCTGTTTCTGACCGTTTGAGCAGACACATGCACATGTTTGGCCTGCTGGAGGTCATTTTGCAGGGCTCTAGCAGTGCTCCTCCTGTTCCTCCTTGCACAAAGGCAGAGGTAGCGGTCCTGCTACTGGGTTGTTTCCCTCCTATGGCCTCATCCACGTCTCCTGATGTACTGGCTTGTCTCCTGGTAGCGCCTCCATTCTCTGGACACTACGCTGACAGACACAGCAAACCTTCTTGCTACAGCTCGCATTGATGTGCCATCCTGGATGAGCTGCACTACCTGAGCCACTTGTGTGGGTTGTAGACTTCGTCTCATGCTACCACTAGAGTGAAAGCACCACCAGCATTCAAAAGTGACCAACACATCAGCCAGGAAGCATAGGAACTGAGAAGTGGTCTGTGGTCACCACCTGCAGAACCACTCCTTTATTGGGGTTGTTTTGCTAATTGCCTAGAATTTCCACCTTATCCCATTTGCACAACAGCATGTGAAATTAATTGTCACTCAGTGTTGCTTCCTAAGTGGACAATTTGATTTCACAGAAGTGTGATTGACTTGGAGTTACATTGTGTTGTTTAAGTGTTCCCTTTATTTTTTTGAGCATTGTATATCAGTGGTATACACACGATCCATGGGGCCTCGGTGCGAAAATGATCCGCGGTACTCTGCGTGGGCCAGGGCTGCAACCGCGGTATGAACGCCAGTGCATGCAGGTACACATACACTTAAAGGACATCTATAGGCACTCAGATCACTTCAGCTAGTTTTAACCCTGCAGTTGAAAACATAGCAGTTTCAGAGAAACCGCTATGTTTCACTGAGGGTTAATCCAGCCTCTAGTAGCTGTCTCACTGTCGCCACTAGAGGCGCTTCTGCGATTCTCACTTTGAAATTGAGTAATGCTTTCCTATGGGCGGTTTGAATGCGCGTGCGGCTCTTGCTGTGCATGTGCATTCGGAGCTGAAAGGCGGATCGGGGAGGAGAGATCCCCAGCGCCAAGGGAGCCCGGAGCTGGAGAAAGGTAAGTGCTGAAGGGGTTTTAACCACACACACTCTCACGAACAGACGCATACACATTAGCTAACAGACACACACATTTACTGACAGACACACATTCAGTGACATACATACACACACACTCACTTACAAAACATACACTCTCACTGACAAACACACACTCACTAACAGGCACCAAACAGACTCACTAAGAGACACACACATGTGGCAGTGTGTGTGTGTGTGTATGTTACTGTGTGTGTGTCTGTTACTGAGTGTGTTAGTTGTGTGTTTGTTTGTGTCTGTTATTGAGTGTGTGTCTGCTAGTGAATGTGTTAGTTTTTGTGTGTGTTAATGTGTGTGTTAGTTGTGTGTTAGTTTGTGTGTGTCTGATATTGAGTGTGTGTCTGCTAGTGAGTGTCAGTGTGTGTGTTAGTTTGAGTGTCAGTGAGTGTGTGTGTGTCAGTGAGTGTGTTACTGTGTGTGTCTGTTACTGAGTGTGTTAGTTTGTGTGTGTCTGTTTGTTAGTGAGTATGGTTGGTGTCTGTTAGTGAGTGTGTGTTTGTCAGTGAGACTGTATGTTGTGTAAGTGAGTGTGTATGTATGTCTGTCACTGAGTGTGTGTCTGTCAGTAAATGTTTGTGTCTGTTAGCTGATGTGTATGCGTCTGTTCGTGAGAGTGTGTGTGTGGTTAAAACCACACACACTCTCACGAACAGACGCATACACATTAGCTAACAGACACACACATTTACTGACAGACACACATTCAGTGACATACATACACACACACTCACTTACAAAACATACACTCTCACTGACAAACACACACTCACTAACAGGCACCAAACAGACTCACTAAGAGACACACACATGTGTCAGTGTGTGTGTGTGTGTATGTTACTGTGTGTGTGTCTGTTACTGAGTGTGTTAGTTGTGTGTTTGTTTGTGTCTGTTATTGAGTGTGTGTCTGCTAGTGAATGTGTTAGTTTTTGTGTGTGTTAATGTGTGTGTTAGTTGTGTGTTAGTTTGTGTGTGTCTGATATTGAGTGTGTGTCTGCTAGTGAGTGTCAGTGTGTGTGTTAGTTTGAGTGTCAGTGAGTGTGTGTGTGTCAGTGAGTGTGTTACTGTGTGTGTCTGTTACTGAGTGTGTTAGTTTGTGTGTGTCTGTTTGTTAGTGAGTATGGTTGGTGTCTGTTAGTGAGTGTGTGTTTGTCAGTGAGACTGTATGTTGTGTAAGTGAGTGTGTATGTATGTCTGTCACTGAGTGTGTGTCTGTCAGTAAATGTTTGTGTCTGTTAGCTGATGTGTATGCGTCTGTTCGTGAGAGTGTGTGTGTGGTTAAAACTCCTTCAGCACTTACCTTTCTCTAGCGCCAGGCTCCCTTGGTGCTGGGGATCTCTCTGCCCCCGATAAGCCTCTCAGCTCCAAATGCACATGTGTGGCAAGAGCCATGCGCGCATTCAAACCCGCCCATAGAAAAGCATTACTCAATGCTTTCCTATGGACGTCCAGTGTCTTCTCACTGTGATTTTCACAGTGAGAATCGCGGAAGTGCCTCTAGCAGCTGTCAGTAAGACAGCTACTAGAGGCTGGATTAACCCTCAGTGAAGCATAGCAGTTTCTCTGAAACTGCTATGTTTTCAACTGCAGCGTTAAAACTAGAGGGATCTTGCACCCAGACCACTTCATTAAGTGTATCTGCATGCACTGACCTGCATACTGAGGTCACAGAGGTCGCAGCACTATGACCCCTGCGACCAGGTGCCTGCCGCCATGTGTTGCGGCCCCCTGCCCGTGCAGAGTAAGCGCCGGGGAGGGGCACGGATCAATTTTCGCACCGGGGCCCCATGGATCCTGCGACCGCTGTATGTATGCCAGTGATATATATATCTATATATATTTACATTTCACTATGTGCATTAACTCAGTGCTTCCTTTATATGCTATAGCTACTGTGCTGGATACTCATTGTATTTCCAGTAAACCCTGAAATCTGAAGATACTGCAAATATTCTTAAGGGGTGAGGTCCATGTGTGAACACTGCAATGCTCCATCCAGCCAGTCATGTTTATAGCCGTACTGCATATCTCTCAGTGTGGGTACTTGGTCAGTGGCGGAACTATCGCGATCGCAGCTGCGACTGGGCTCGCCACTCCAGGGGGCCCAGCTGCCCTGCGGACCCCTGCATCCACAGTGCCTGCCGGCTAAGTAACGCAGGCCTGGCCCGCGCGGTATAACCGCCAGGACCGCATTGCAGGGGCCCATCGGGTGGCCCATGCTCTTAGGGCCACCCAATGCTATGTATATCCAGGGGGCCCAGTCAGCGCTGCAGCGCTTTAACAGTGCGACCGGGCCCCCTTTGATGAGGTCAGGAGAGGAGGGATTCAGAGTGGGAACTCTCACTCCCATTAGACTGAGCCACTGGACCCCAGGGGAAGTCACCCTCCTGCACCTAAAAGGTAGGAAACAGGTTGGTGACTAAAATATTTTGTATGTGTCTGTATATGTCTATGTTTGTATGTATGTGTGTGTGTTTGTGTATGTGTGTCTGTATGAATGTTTCTCTGTATGTGTGTGTGTGTGTGTGTATGTATGTGTGTGTGCATGTCTGTTTGTCTGTATGTATGTATGTGTGTGTGTATGTCTGTGTGTCTGTATGTATGTGTGTGTGTTTATCTGTCTGTGTGTCTGTATGTGTGTGTGTGTATGTCTGTGTGTCTGTATATATGTCTGCGTGGCTGTATGTCTGTCTGTCTGTGTATGTATGTCTGTCTATGTGTCTGTATGTATGTATCTCTGTGTGTGTATGTGTGTGCGTGTGTGTGTGTTTGTATGTGTGTTTTTGTGTGTATGTGTGTGTGTGTTTGTTTGTATGTATGCATGTATGTCTGTGTGTGTGCCTGCATGTGTGTGTCTGTGTGTATGTGTGTGTCTCTCTGTATATGTGTGTGTATCTGTGTGTGTGTTTGCACATGTGAGGGAGCGAGGGGAGAACATATGGGAGGGGGATGGTAGAGGTGTGGTGGGGAGGAGGGGGTAGATGTACGGGAGGGGGCCCCATGGCAATTTTCCCACTGGGCCCCGTGGTTTCTAGTTACGCCTCTGTACTTGGTCATAAGCTCATACAACTATAACTAGAACAAGCTTTACTAAACTTGCTCTGATATCTTAACATCTTCTAATGGAGATGGTACAATAACTGCAGGGACTTCACAGGGCCGGACTGGGAGAAAAATTCGGCCCGGGCATTTTTTTATCCCAGCGGCCCACTAAGAAGGGGGCGGGTCAGAGGAGGTGTGCTTTGTCATCACTAATGACAAGCACGCCCCCTCTCAAAGTGAGCATGTTGGTTCAATGCTCTTCCAGGGCAGACCATGCGCAGAGCTCTGCTGAAGAGCTCTAGCATGAGAAAAAAAAAACTGTATTTGTTCTGCACAGTGCAAGCAAATTTAATAACATGCTTGCACTGTGTTTCCTTGCAACTTGTCTCTGGTGTCTCTATAACTGGATACCAGGAGACAAAAATGCCAGGAAAGAGTATTGTGCATGTGTTTGGAGTCTGCTTGTGGTATTGCGTGTGTGTAGAGTGAGCTGATTGTGGTGTGGTATTGTGTAATAAGGTTAGTTTTAGACATGTTGTGTCTGTGGTGTAATGTGATGCATATGTGGCTAGGGGCTGTAGAGAATGTATGTAAAGGGGATGTAGCATGTGTGCAAACAGGCTATAGAGTGTGTGTATAGGTGATGTAGTGTTTGTAGAAAGTGTGTGTTTAGGGGTGTAGTATGTGTTTGCTTACAAGGAATCTAGTGTGTGTGTGATTCAGAGTGTGTATGTTAAGAGTGTAGTGTGTGTGTGTGTGTGTGTATGTGTATAGGAGTCTAGTGTGTGTTTGAAGGACCCAGAATGTGTAAGAGATCTAGTGAGTGTGTGTTTATAACGGATTCAGAGTGTATATAGGGATCTAGTGTGTATATGTGTGTAGATGATCCAGAGTTGGGTAAGGGATCTAGTGTGTGTCTGGAATGTAATGTGTTTAGGGGTGCAGTATGTGTGTGAGGGGTGCTGTGTGTGTGTATGTATGTATGTATATATATATATATATATGTGTGTTTGGAACTATTGTGTATGTGTGTGGTGCAGTGTGTTGGGGGGGTTCTGTGTGTATGTGAGGGGTGCAGTATGTGTGCGTGATGGATGCTTTGTGTGAGGGGTGCTGTGTGTGAGGGTGCGGTATGTGAGGGTGCGGTGTGTGATGTGTGTGAAAGTGCTGTGTGTGTGAGAGTGCTGTGTGTGATGGGTTAGAGAGTGCTGTGTGTGAGAATGCTTTGTGTGATGGGTGTGAGAGTGCTGTGTGTGATGGTTAGAGAGTGCTGTGTGTGATGGGTTAGAGAGTGCTGTGTGTGAGAGTGCTGTGTGTGTGTGTGAGAATGCTGTGTGTGAGAGTGCTGTGTGTTATGTGGGTGAGAGTGCTGAGTGTGATGGGTGTGAGTGCTGAGTGAGAGTGCTGTGTGTTATGTGGGTGAGAGTGCTGAGTGTGATGGGTGTGAGTGCTGAGTGTGATGGGTGTGAGTGCTGTGTGTGATGGGTGTGAGAGTGCTGTGTGTGATGGGTGTGAGAGTGCTGTGTGTGATGGGTTAGAGAGTGCTGTGTGTGAGAGTGCTGTGTGTGTGTGAGAATGCTGTGTGTGAGTGCTGAGTGTGATGGGTGTGAGTGCTGTGTGTGATGGGTGTGAGAGTGCTGTGTGTGAGAGTGCTGAGTGTGAAGGGTGTGAGAGTGCTGAGTGTGATGGGTGTGAGAGTGCTGAGTGTGATGGGTGTGTGAGAGTGCTGAGTGTGATGGGTGTGTGAGAGTGCTGAGTGTGATGGGTGTGTGAGAGTGCTGAGTGTGATGGGTGTGTGAGTGCTGAGTGTGATGGGTGTGTGAGTGCTGAGTGTGATGGGTGTGTGAGTGCTGAGTGTGATGGGTGTGAGTGCTTTATAAATGTTAGAATGGATTTTGTGTGTGGGGGGGGGGTAAACAAATAATATAACAGGCATTATTATGTCCCCCCCTCCCTTCTAACCTTTAGCCTGGGAGGGGGGGACTGAAACCTGGGACTGGGAGGCAGAGTGGCAGTGTTCCCTGGTGGTCCTCGTGGTGAGTGAACTCTAGCCTGCGGGCTAGAGCTCACTCTCGCGAGATCCGGTCGTTGCCATGGCAACGCTCCGGATCTCGCGAGAGGAACCCGGCGGAGCTGCAAGTTAGAGCTCTGCCGGGTCCTCTCTCCGGGAGGGCTGGCTCCCTCCCTCTCTCCCCGCCGGCGGCCGCATATCTATTCAAGTGGGCCGGTGAGGGAGATCTTTGATCTCCCCACCGGCCCGTCATGGAATACAGCGGGGCCGGCGCTCGGATAGTGCCGGCCCTGCATAGACCGGCAGGGGAAGTCCTGGGACCTTCCCCTGCCGGCCTCGGCCCCACGGCCATCGCGGCCCACCGGGCATTTGCCCGGTGTGCCCGATGGCCAGTCCGGGCCTTCAGCCTATGACATAATTGCCATAAAAAAAAGTTTTTCTTTGACAGGCTCAATATCATTGTACTGCTATAACACATCCCCCTAGGGTGTATGCTCAATAACATTTCCTACATAATAAAAAAAAAATGTTATTTAATAAAAACATTTCAGACAATTTCTAATTCGAGGTTACATGTAATATCTCTAAATGAAAAGGGGATTTTATTTCAAACTGGTGTACAGGAAAGTTAGAGGAGCATTGATATTCTAATCAATACTATACCACAGTGTAAACTAGGCTGCAGCATCTTGTAAATACTCACAATGGGCATCCAGGAAGGTCAAAACCTCTCCCAAGGCAACACTGGCACCCAGCAACCGTGCAGTGATTAAGCCCTTTCGTTCTACCTGTCTCAGAACTTTGACAATCTGCAGAGACTTCACATAATTATCCAAGGGCTCCTTCAAGTATTCTGTGCAGGGAACAAAAAAAAGATAATTTTAGAGAATATTACACATATATATTGATAACTACATAATAAACCTTTAAAAACGTGCAAAGCATTTTTATGCTTTAGTTATATTGTAAGAAAATGCTTGGGTAAGGACAAACATTATTGTCACAGAATCCCATTCCACCATGGAATAGAAACTGCTATTATCATTAGAATAGGGTATGGAGACCCCTGGATGCTTATTCTGCCTCACAGCCAGAACTGGTGACCTCTGGGGATTGCCTGGATCCCTCCTATGCATCAGGCGCCAGACTGGAAGATACCATGAAATGTTCTGAAACTATTTGCCAGATTGGGACTGTGCTGTGACCTGGTGAATCCTTGTCAGGGTATCTCTCGGTCCCGCAGCCACCAATCATATTGCTATTTTTTTAGCATGGGCGCTCCATCGAGAGCTATCCAGGGATATTTAATATGTGTGGGTGCTGGCCTCCCCTTGCTTTTTATAAGATCATGAAAAGCAGCCACACTCATGGAACTCTAAGTTGGATTGGAGAATGTCCACAACCCAGTCAAACTTTAACATGCTATAACTCTGACGTGGATTTTCTGATCAGGTCGCTATTTGGACAGTATGGGCAGTAGGAGGAGAGCTGTCCAGGAAAAGGGTGTTTCTGGGGACAGTATTTACATTTTGGGCTATATGCTTTGGAGACACAGCATGGAGTCTATCTGGTTAGCTGCGGATTTCGCAATCAAGACACCAGAGAGAGTGGCAGCGGGGTAGAACTAGTGTAAAAGCTTTTGGGTTGCAAGTAGGATACCGTCGTGTGTGAAGCCACATTTCTGTGTATAAAAAGCTGTGTGTGTGTTCAATAAAGCTGCATTCTACTCCCCTTCTTTCAGTCTTGGCTAATGTGTGGGGAAAACTACTTATAATTACTGCTTCACTGAGGAAAGGGTCTCCAGAGCTATAATCACTGCAGAGAGCTATGGCCGCTGCAAAGAGCTATAACCTCTGCAAAGAACTATAACCACAGCAGCCTGGTCCATCAGAGACCCCGGTTAAGTTTCAGTGACTTGGTCTGAAGTGCTCCAGGGTCCCTGATTGCAGCCAGGAAGCAAATTTGGTGGAGGTACCAATTAGTAGTGCAGGAGCACTGTTACAGTAATTACCTGCATTTTAGAATTTTTTACCGTGAAACACCGAAGCAACTATTTTACATCATATTTTCTATATCTGTAGAAATTATAGCCAGGAAATGAAAGTGTAGTCAGTTAGCAGCAGATTTCCAAGCCAATATGCCTAGTTACCCATCAAGTAGAGACAGGGCTGGGGCTAGACTATTTTGCGTCCTAGGCAAAGCCAGCTACTTGTACCCCCCAACCCCTTTGTGTGTCTCTCCCCAGCACCTTGTGGGCCTCTTTCTGCCCCCAGCCCCTCTGCATGTCTCTTCCCCCAGTCCCTTTTTGTGTCTCTTGCTCCCCAGCCCCAATGTATGTCTCTTTCTCCCCTAGCCCCTTTGAGTGTCTCTTCCCCAGGCCCTTTGTGTGTCTCTCCCCCAACCCCTCTGTGTGTCTCTTCCCCAGTCCCTTTGCATGTCTCTTGCTCCCCAGCCCCACTGTATGTTTCTTTCTCCCTCCTAGCCCCTTTTTGTGTCTCGCCCCAGTCCCTCTGTGTGTGTCATTGTCCCCTTTCCCAGCAACTCTGAGTGTTTCTGTGTCCCCATCCCCAGCCCATCTTTGTGTGTCATTTTGTGTATCTTTCTTTCTTCAACCTCTTGTGTGCTTGCTCACTTCCCCTGTGTAGCGTACCTGAGCAGAAAGCAGTTAGGCGGTCTACTATATTCTCTACCTGGTCGGACAGGAAGCTGTTCGTTGCTGACAGCAAGTACTTCCTGTCTAGTCGGGTAAAGAATACAGAAGATACTTGCAGTATGCTCAGCCACAGAAGAAGTGAGCAGTGAGAATTGAGCAGTAAGACTGCAGGGTTATGAACTGTACACCAAAACCACTCTATTAATCTAAAGCTGTTTACGTGCCTATAGTGTCCCTTTAATCAATTATCCTTACCTTCCTCACTGGCATCATCCACAAGAATGATTTCCTTTAGCAATATTGCGGGTGATGTATGTAGAACACTATACACTGTCCGGAGCAGGGTTGACCAGGCCTCGTTATGAAACACAATGATTACACTGGTGGATGGAAGTGGTGGACAACGCTTGAATTTTTGTTCAATGCACCTACAAAAAACAAGCCTTATTAGCATCAGCTACACAGTTACAAATTGTAAAAATCAAATGAATACACTGAAAAGAAGAGAACTATATGCAACCATTGTAATGTCAACATTGTCTGCAGGCAGAATGATGAAATATTACATAGATAAGTGGAACTGGCGAACCAAATTTCCTTGAAAGTGACTGATGTTTTGTGTTGATCAACATTACATAAGCAAATCAGTCAATGCAATATGAAAAGGTTTTTAAAAAGCGGTTAATTAATTCATATAAATGCATACTTACAGTATTTAAAACCCTATATATGGCTCTAATGTGATGTGTTGGTACTAGACTTGGGCGTTCGTATTCGTACGTTCTGATTTTTAAACAAAATCAGCATTTTTGTCCACTAGTCTGAAGACTGAAAAACGCTTGGGGAGCCGAATAACCCAAAAGGCGCCAAATGAAATTCTTCCATGCTCCATTAGTTTATTTGTTCATTCGCAAGTCGCAGTCTGCCTTTTGTATTTCACTTTTTGTAATTCAAAAGAATGTACTCTTCATCCAAATGCACGAATTGCTCATTCTTTTGGTGCGCCTTTGTTCTTTCTGCTATCTGATGGGAGTAAGCTGAATTAACGAATGTGCACTGAATGAATAAACTAAATGGGGAACCTAGTGTTCCCTCCAGCCCCCACTCATTAGCAGTGGGTGGGGGTCAATAATAATAATAGGAGGGAACCTATTTCCCCCCTCACCTATTAGTGGTGGGTGTGGGCCTTAAGTTATAATAGAGGAGAAGGGCTATTGTTCCTCTTCAGCAACAGTCGTAGGTTGCTGTTTAGTAGACATGCCTCAACTCAGAGCATAGGGATTAGGTGCAGAAGGGAGGTTATAACCTCCCGTATTTACTAATATTAGTTGGGTGAAAGACCAATTCTGGTCTTTCAGCTTTTTAGTAGATAGCTCCCTAACACTTGTGGGATTAAGGGGGTATCTACTAAACGGCCCACGAGATACAGCAGTGGCAAGCATAGGATTAGAATGTCATTCTATGAATGAGATTTTGAACAGAAATAATGAATGAATGTATTTTTTTAAATCAAAATAATGTCCGAATTTTGTCTGAAAATAAATTAGTCAATACACGAAACTTTTTCTAGTGCCCAAGTCTAGTTGTTACCAATAATATTATAAAATAAGACAAACTATTACACCAATTAATAGGGATAAGATGTTAATAAGAGCCCTGCTCAAATGAGCTTACAAACCTGAGGAGATACTAAGAACATGAGAGGGAGAACAATGTGAGGGGAATGAGATTACAAGGTATGAAGCCAGTATCTACAAAAACTAATAAAAGAACAAGAGTGAAAGAAAGGTAAAAGAAAGATATGGACTGTTGAGCCAATAATTATATTAGGAGAAATAGGATAGACAGCATGAAAACTAGATGTTTAAGCTCTTAAAGGGACACTGTAGTCACCAGAACAACCACAGCTTAATGCAGTTGTCCTGGTGAGTATGATTATTCCCTGCAGGCATTTTAATGCAAACATTGCATTTTCAGAGAAATTCTGAAAGTCTCTGGAGGTGCTTCCTGGATCAGTGCTGCATGGAGACGCTAAACTTTCCTCACAGAGATGCATTGATTCAGTGCATCTCTATGAGGAGGTGCTGATTGGCCAAGCCGGTGTTTGGCCTCACCCCCATCCCACCTCCTTGTCCATTAAAAAAATAAATAAAAGATTGACTTAAAATAGCGTAAATTCTGATGATGTCAGCAAGGAGGTGAATCAGGGGCAGGGCCAGCGCAGGCAGACCCGCTCGGTGCTGGAAATAAGGTAGGTTTTAATTCCTTTAAAGGGGGCTAAGGGAGGCAAGCCAATTAAATGGGGGTTTTAACACTATAGGGTCAGGCATACAGGTTTGTGTTATTGACCCTATAGTGTTCCGTTAAGGACCACAACTTTTTTAAGATGCAACGGGTTTGTGACGAAGGACCTTTTGGTGTTTTTTCCATCCATTTATTCCACCACAAATACCCCCTTTTTATGCTGTCATACATAATATATATTTTTAAAGGGTAAATAGGGCTTTCCTTTGATAGCCTGTATTTATACATAATGCAATCTTAAATAACACTTTTTTTCTCAGTTTTACATGCAATAATGTCTACACACCAAGTGCAAGAAAGCTAGCTCAAACTAGATTCACCAATTAATCCTGATTGTTAAATTGGCCCGAATATCTTGGTTTTCATTACATTTTTAGAAGTTATAAAACAAGGAGTGAATAACAGTCTTAAAGCTAACATTTAGCAAAATTTGGTATGCTGAGATTACAACTATAATAGTAGTCACAGAATCCAAAACCACCACACAAGTATATCTTTGTAGAAACAACATCCCTGAGGCTATATAATTAAGAGTATTTTTACATTTTTTATTTAATCCTTTAATCACAAAGAGTGATGTCGCGAACATAAAACTTTCGGTTCGCGAATGGTGAACGCGAACTTCCGCAAACGTTCGCGAAACGGCGAACCGGGCGAACCGCCATTGACTTCAATGGGCAGGCGAATTTTAAAACCCACAGGGACTCTTTCTGGCCACAATAGTGATGGAAAAGTTGTTTCAAGGGGACTAACATCTGGACTGTGGCATGCCAGAGGGGGATCCATGGCAAAACTCCCATGGAAAATTACACAGTTGATGCAGAGTCTGGTTTTAATCCATAAAGGGCATAAATCACCTAACATTCCTAAATCACAATGGATATGGATTGACACCTGACATTTGACATATTGACACCTTGACATATGGATTGACACCTGTCCTCAGAGACCCTGATACACACTGACACAGAGCAAAATAGGGACTGTTCCCCCTACATAGGGTCACTTGGAAGATATGGATTGACACCTGTCCTCAGGGACCCTGATACACACTGACACAGAGCAGAATATGGACTGTTCCCCCTACATAGGGTCACTTGGCAGATATGGATTGACACCTATCCTAATGATCCCTGATACACACTGACACAGAGCAGAATAGGGACTACTCCCCCTACATAGGGTCACTTGGCAAATATGGATTGACACCTGTCCTCAGAGACCCTGATACACACTGACACAGAGCAGAATAGAGACTGTTCCCCCTACATAGGGTCACTTGGCAGATATGGATTGACACCTGTCCTCAGAGACCCTGATACACACTGACACAGAGCAGAATAGGGACTGTTCCCCCTACATAGGGTCACTTGGCAGATATGGATTGACACCTATCCTAATCCCTGATACACACTGACACAGAGCAGAATAGGGACTGTGCCCCCTACATAGGGTCACTTGGCAGATATGGATTGACACCTATCCTAATGATCCCTGATACACACTGACACAGAGCAGAATGGGGACTGTTCCCCCTACATAGGGTCACTTGGCAGATATGGATTGACACCTGCCTCAGGGACCCTGAAACACACTGACACAGAGCAGAATAGGGACTGTTCCTCCTACATAGGGTCACTTGGCAGATATGGATTGACACCTGTCCTCAGGGACCCTGATACACACTGACACAGAGCAGAATAGGGACTGTTCCCCCTACATAGGGTCACTTGGCAGATATGGATTGACGCCTGTCCTCAGAGACCCTGATACACACTGACACAGAGCAGAATAGGGACTGTTCCCCCTACTTAGGGTCACTTGGCAGATATGGATTGACACCTGTCCTCAGGGACCCTGATACACACTGACACAGAGCAGAATAGGGACTGTTCCCCCTACATAGGGTCTCTTGGCAGATATGGATTGACACCTGTCCTCAGAGACCCTGATACACACTGACACAGAGCAGAATAGGGACTGTTCCCTCTACATAGGGTCACTTGGCAGATATGGATTGACACCTGTCCTCAGGGACCCTGATACACACTGACACAGAGCAGAATAGGGACTGTTCCTCCTACATAGGGTCACCATTTGTAGCCCAATGCAGCTCATCTCATCTGGCCTTTTTTAGTCGAATGTATCACCCACTGTCAGTCCCTTCGGGATCCATCCCTCATTCATCTTAATAAAGGTGAGGTAATCTAGACTTTTTTGACCTAGGCGACTTCTCTTCTCAGTGACAATACCTCCTGCTGCACTGAAGGTCCTTTCTGACAGGACACTTGAAGCGGGGCAGGCCAGAAGTTCTATTGCAAATTGGGATAGCTCAGGCCACAGGTCAAGCCTGCACACCCAGTAGTCAAGGGGTTCATCGCTCCTCAGAGTGTCGATATCTGCAGTTAAGGCGAGGTAGTCTGCTGCCTGTCGGTCGAGTCGTTCTCTGAGGGTGGATCCCGAAAAAGAGAAGTAATAAAGATCTATCGAATAAAACGAGAAAAAAAATCTATGGAACGCCATTGGAACGCACGACACACGCACGCAGCGGAACGTGATGACGTCATATACCCGGAACCAGGAAGTGATCGCATTCCGATTGCTAACAGCTGAACTTCATCGGTGGAACCTATGAATGAACGTTACTTATTGATTGTGGGGTGTATTTAAGAGGGAGGGAGAGGGAATGTTTTTTATTCATTGTTAAACCTGTCACACTGCTGCAAGGTCCCTGAGGAAGTCCCTGAAGTGGGAAGAAACGCGTTGGACACATTGTGGGCAGTTTTTATCCTATGCTGATTGATTCTTACCTATGTGTAAGTCATAAATACTTTTTGTACTTTGCACAAGCCTTTCTACTTTTTCATTCTGGATGTCTTTTCTTCTTGTATTTTTCTCCACTAATGAGATTGAATAATTTTGAAATCAGAGAAATACCTGAGAACAACAAGGAGTTGTGATACGCCCTGTTTTTACAGAAAAAGTGTGAGTGATCCATTTGGCACATATCACTATTATACATATATCAAACAGAGTTGCACTGTGTTACTTTTTATTTCCCTATATTTGGATTGACCCATATTTATGTTTCATGTTTATATGGAAGATCTGAGGATATCTTCGGGTTAAAATCTACTATTTAGAGGAAAGTCTTTTTATTAATTTACAACACCTGGTGTTATGTCACATTAGTGAAATTGTATTATCACAAAGCTATACAGTGAAAGGGTTTTGTATTTTGTTCTACATCGGCATTACGGCAACCAGGTCTATAGGTAATAACGTATTGGAAGCGCGAAAGAAATATAGACCATCTAGCCTGCCGGGCGGACAACCTTCTAGCATCAGCTATATAGGAGAGGTTCTTATGATCTGTTATAACCATAATTTTGTGTCTAGAACCCTCTAATAAGTACCTCCATTCCTTAAAAGCTAACACAATAGCTAATAGTTCCCTGTTCCCAACATCATAATTCTTTTCTGGATCAGACAACCTTTTGGAAAAGTAACAACAGGGATGGAGGGGTTCGTCATACGATAACCTCTGTGACAGTACTGCTCCCACACCCGATTCACAAGCGTCGACTTCCATAAAAAAGGGAAGAGAATGATTAGGGTGGTGTAGCACTGGAGCAGAGGCAATTGCCTTCTTGAGAGTTTTGAAGGCCTTAAGGGCTTCAGGAGTCCAAACCCTAGAGTGTAGACCTTTTTTTAGTCAGCTTCATTATAGGGGAGATAAGTGGTGAAAAGTTTTTTATAAATTTCCTATAATAGTTAGCAAATCCTATAAAACGCTGGATAGCCTTAAGTCCTTGGGGAAGTGGCCAAGACAGTATGGCTTCCAATTTAGCCGGATCCATACTGAAACCCTGTTCATAAATTATATATCCTAGGAATTGCACAGAGGTCTGATCGAACAAACATTTTTCTAACTTACAATAAAGTCCGTTCTGTAATAACTTTTTAAGCACCATCCTAACAAGATTATGATGTGACTTCAAATCAGGAGAATATACAAGTATGTCGTTAAGGTACACCACAACACAGACATGCAATAGATCCCTAAGGACATCATTTATGAGGTCCTGAAACACAGCAGGAGCATTACACAGTCCAAAAGGCATGACCAGATATTCATAATGCCCACTACGCGTATTGAACAATGTCTTCCACTCGTCATTCTCCTTTATACGGACAAGGTTATAAGCCCCCCTGAGGTCTAATTTAGTGAAGTACTTAGAACCTTTAACACGATCAAACAACTCAGTGATGAGGGGGATAGGGTAGGCGTTTTTAATCGTTATATTGTTCAGACCCCTGTAGTCTATACATAGCCTTTGGTCACCCTCCTTTTTGGCAACGCAAAAGAAACCAGCCCCAGCAGGAGAGGAGGACCTTCTGATAAAACCTTTACTTAAGGCATCCTGTATGTACTCCTCCATGACCTGGTTCTCTTTTTCGGAAAGAGGATATACCTTACCCCTAGGCGGCATAGTACCAGGTAAGAGGTTTATGGCACAATCATATTCAAGGTGCAGGGGCACCGTGCCTCCATTTTTTCAAAAACCTTTGCTAGGTCTGCATACACAGGAGGGACAGAAACAGAAAGTGGTTTGGCTGTGGGCACATTAATCAAGCTAACAGGACAAACACGGGTCATACAATCTCTTTGACAAGATTTCCCCCAGGAGAGAATCTCCAAACAACCCCAATCAATCATTGGGTTGTGTTTAACCAACCAGGGAAAGCCCAAAACAATAGAGGCTGTAGGAGAGTCGATTATTTGAAAGGACAATCTTTCCTTGTGCAAGGCACCCACAGACATAACCAGTTCTTGGGTCTCATGAGTCACCAGAGGTTTCTCCAGTGGTCTACCATCTATGGCCTCCACGGCCAAGGGAGTAACCTTTTGGATCAGAGTCAAAGATGCGGTTTTAGCAAAACTCTCATCCATAAGATTGTCAGCAGCCCCTGAATCTATCAAGGCTTTGGTAATCACAGAAGTATTTCTAACAAAAAGGGTAACCGTAATAAACGGTCTAGCAATGGGGACGTGAGGGGAAAATGACATAACACCCGAGGCCGACCCCTCTATAGGCCTTAGATGCTGAAGTTTCCCTACAATTCAGGGCAGGTTCTTAGAAGATGTCCCCTTTTCCCACAGTAAAGGCATAACCCTTCCCTTCTTCGATATGATTTCTCAACCTCAGTTAACCCAGTAGCACCCAATTGCATGGGTTCAGGGGGAGGTTGGCTAGAAGGGGGTAATGCTAGGGGGTAATGCTAGTGGCGCAGTATTGGGTAAAGCAGGTAACATCTGTGTATACATACGCCTCTGACTACGTCTCTCTCTAATACGATTATCAATACGGATGATATAATCAATAAGATCATCCAGAAGGACAGGCAATTCCCTGGACACTATTGTAAGTGGCCAAACCGTCCTGAAAGGCCATTACGGGAGCGTCATTATTCCAAACCACTTCAGCTGCTAAAGTGCGGAATTCAATAGTGTAATCCGCTAACGATCTGTTCCCTTGTCGAACCCTAAGCAGAGCTTTGCCAGCAGAACCTGTCAGGGCTCCGCGGGCAGCGGTGAGGGGAGGCTGCAATCCTCTCGCAGCACTCACCCTCGGTCCGTCGCCGCCCGCGGTCCCCTCTCCCCTTACCGGTCAGCGAGCGGCGTCCTCTCCTATTGACACGCCGCTCGCGTCCTCCTCTCCTCCTCCCAGTGGCAGCATGTCTAACGCTGCACGCTGGGAGCCGGCACTGTTATCAGAACGCCGGGGTCACTCACGTGACCTGGCGTTAAAGCTACAGCGCAACAATCACAGTGGGGGGTATAGATATCCCCTACGTGTGATTGTTAATTCTGATTGGAAGTTATCCAATCAGAATTAAGATAAGGTTATAAATACTTACCTTTTCTGTCTCTCAGTGCCCTGTTGTGGTCTTTGCTTCATAGTATTGATACTGAACTTGTGTTTCTGGTTACATACTCTCTGGCTTGTTAAACTGACTTTGTGTTTTTCTTCTACCCTTTGACCTCGGCTTGTTTCTCGTTATTCTGTCTTCTGGTTCCCCTTACTCGGCTTGTCTCCTGACTATTCTGTGTGTGCTTAGCCCGGCCACTCTAAGGTCCGGTACTGCACCTTTTCTGTGTGTGTGTGTGTGTGTTAGCGTGTTGGGTTCCCCGAATCGTGACATTAGCAACCCTACCGGGTAGATCGATTTAAAGGCTGTCAAAAAACTCAGCAAAGGATGTAGGGGACGTATTTTCCCATATGGGATTAGCCCATGCTAAAGCTTTCCCGGAAAGATGGTTAATAAGGAAAGCAATCCATAGAGTGGCCGGGCTAAGCACACAAAGAATAGTCAGGAGACAAGCCGAGTAAGGGGAACCAGAAGACAGAATAACGAGAAACAAGCCGAGGTCAAAGGGTAGGAGAAAGTCACAAAGTCAGATAAACAAGCCAGAGAGTACGTAACCAGAAACACAAGTTCAGTAGCAATACTAGCAAGCAAAGACCACAACAGGGCAGAGAGGAACAGGAAAGGTAAGTAGGTTAATTCAGATTGGATAATTTCCAATCAGAATTAACAATCACACGTGGGTAGACCTCCCACTGTGATTGAGGCACTGTGCCTTTAACGCCGGGTCAGGTGGCTGACCCCGGCGTTTATTAAAATGGGCGGTCTCCCAGCGTGCAGCGTCATGCATGCTGCCGCTGGGGGACGTGGAGGAAGACGCGGGCGGCATCCGTGTCTGGGAGGATGCCGAGCGCACTCCAGGAAGAGGACCACGGACGGCTGGAGGGTGAGTGCCGCGAGCGGACTGCAGCCTCCCTTCGCAGCCGCCCGCGGGATCCTGACAATATGGCCATGTACATATTAAAACATTAAGGATCAAACAGTGAAACATAATAATGACAATCCCAGTCCCTCTGGACTGTAACCCAACCTTTTACCAGGTTGTAACAACCCCACCTTACACTAGGTGGTTCCAACCCTTCACCGGCTGCTCATAATTTTCCCAACCCTTTTCTTCCCGGGTGGTCCATAGCCCTTCACTGGCTGTCAATAATAACCCAACCTTCTTGCTCAGGTGGTCGCTAGCCCTTCACCGGCTATCAGGAATAACCCAACCCTCTTGCTCAGGTGGTCCCCAGCGCTGCTATCAATACCCCAACCCTCTAACTCGGGTGGTCCCCAGCCCTTTACCGGCTGTAGCGTCCCCTGCCCGCTAGGCAGTCAAGCTAAAATTATTAAGAGGTAAAATACATACATCGGCCGTCTCACACACACATACAAACACTCAGGAGGCAGATAGACAATCGACAGGTTCGTTTAAAGAGGCACCGGATAAGAATTTACCTTGTAGCCTTCTGGAAGCCGGAAGTGGACACGGAGACAGACCGACACAAAACAGGAGAATACAGGCAACGGCTGTATTTGGAGGTGATCAGGCTCCGGTTGTCCCACTTTCCGGAGGTCCGCTCCGGTCCGTTGGTTTCCGGCCCTCCGAACCGGCCCATCCGGGGCTACGTTGGGCGCCAAATGAAGTGGAAATCAATCAATAAATTTATTATTTTGGGTATCTGCCCTTGGCAAAATTAAAGAAAAAGTGCGTGCACGCTCCCTGAAGTAATTCACACCGGACACAAGTTTCAGGTTAATGAAAAACTTGAGGAATGTAAGCATAAGCATTGTCAGAGATAGCATTGATTTATACATCAATAATTGGTTAGGGGTTAAGTGGTTGATTCATTGCTCGTCCTACCGGATGTGATGTCACTGGCATCTTGCGGGTCTCCCCCAAATTCCAGCGCCATCTTGTTAGTGAGCATTTTATTCGATGACTAAGGGAAACTCCCTGGCCCAACGGCCATTTTAGGTAAACTAAGTAAATCATATTATGAAGTTATAAATGCTGATTCAAGAACTATATAAAGTAAATAGACATTTTACTAACTAGAGAAATTAGAGTAATATTTCATGTCCACAACAACTCCACTTTTAAATGTGTAAATCAGAGCTTCAAGCATGGAAACAAATCCCCACATCTCTTGGTTAGACAAAATTAACTTGATGACGTTGCTTCCTTGTATCTTATATATTTTTAGGTTTCTTCCCATAATAATTACTTTGTCCTTTTGCAAATCATTACATGCAGGGCCGATCCAGGGCGGGTGCACTGCACCAAGGCGCCAGGAGGTGGGGGGCACCACGCAGAGCAGGCTAATGGCGTGTCACAGGGAGCCCAGCAGGTGGCCAGCTGGCCACTTAAGGCACACCCGGAGCAGTGCTTAGTTAGTAAGGCAGAGTAGACACCTGCTTATCCCAGATGGCAGGTGCCAACTCTGCAGAACTATAGTGGAACAGATTGAGGAAGAAGGGAGTGCGCCAACTGTGGTGAGCCGGAATATGACATAATTATGTCCCTGCATCACTAAACAGTGCGAAGGAGTAGAGAGAAGCAGGAAGAGCATGAAAGATACTGGACCCGGGAGAGGACCCAGAAGACTCCTAAAAGTAGTAATAAGCAATAAAAGCTGGTATCGGTCAGTGAGTAGTTATCTGTCAGTGAATGTGTCTCTGCCTGTCTGTGAATGTGTCTGTCTGCCATGATTTGTGTGTGTCATTGAGAGTGAGTGCCAGTGTGTCTGTCAGCATGGCCAGCCTTTGAGGTGTACAAGCTGTGCTGTCATGCAGGGCGCCATAACAACAGAGGCACCCAGTGACCAACACACCTTGCAAGTTGGGGACACCAGCGTAATAAATGTAAACGATTCACTGGTGGGCACCAGTAGTTGGTGCAGTCAGCTAGTGAGTCACAACTGGCACTCAGTTAGAGAGTCAGAGCACAGGCTCAAAGGTTCTCAGCCTGCACTCAGACAACATTGAAAGCCGGAGCCGCATATGAGGTATTATGATCTGAAACAACAGGAGGTGTGCTTCCTGCTATTCACCACCGGACTGCCAGGGAACTGATATAGGATGGCACTGGACCACCAGGGTCATTTGAGGGGGCAGTTGTGACAAAACACTAGAATGAGGGGGCACTGCAGGGAAGAGTGTGTGAGGATCTGACTCTGCTGGGTTTGAACCCTGGTTTCCATGCTGCTGATCCTCTTCCTTGCCAGTTCACCAGCCTGCCTTTTGCAGATCTGATAACCTTGACTCTACAAGCACTAATATTAGTGCCAACTCTCTTCAGCTTTGTCTGGTCAGGTGTCTGGTTCTTGACCTATATAAGCCACTTCCTGTCTCTGTACCTTTGCTGATCTTGCTGCTGGACTCCAAACCTTTGTAAAATCAATATCATTACAGATTGTCGCAGCTTGGAACACTGTAGGACTCAGGAGAGTTAGTGGCTGCTTTAGAATGCAGCCTTGAAAAGCTCCCAACCTTAGAAACTCCCCCAGTATGTGGCTGGCAAAGGAGCTGCTGAGTGTAGGTGGTGTTACACCAGCAATACTCTGCTGAGTAACTACCTACCTACCCTGTCACATAACCACACCTGAACACCAATTCAATTAACCTACCCATCAACCTGCTATACATATGCAGTCGGTGTGTGACTCTGTACCTGCTATTGTTTTCCTATGTATCTATGTGACTGTGTGTGATTTTATGCCTAAGTATGTGACTGAGTGTGTTGTGTGTCTATGTATGGGACTTTGTCTGTCTTTGTATTGATTATGGGCAATGATAAATGTTCTATTATTGTGTTCCCATTCATGCACAATAACTTATGATACCTATAGGGGGTGTAGTGAGCTATGTGACATTAAGAACAAGAAGATGGCTGCTGCATATTTAATGAGACATGTGCTTTAGGGAGGAAGTGACCTATAGGTGGCCTAGTGAGCACTGTGACGTCGAGTGAATAAAGATGGCTGCCGCATAGTCAATGAGACATGTGCTTTAGGAAGGAAATGAGAATCTTTGAGTCACTTCCTTTCACAAATGACCACATGTAGTATCCATCTCCTAGAGATGACCATTGGGTATTGGTTATGTTACCTCTGTGGGTGGATACTAGATGGGAGGTTATTTAAGGTGTTACCAGTATCTAGAGAGAGTTTTCATGACTGGGTCAGAAGAAGCCAGGTGTCTTTAGACATCATTTAACATGTGGCAAGGAACTCACCTCATTGTTCTCTGTGTTACGCTGATTCAATTATCCTGTGTAAGCTTCTGAATCTCCATGAATAGAGCTAAGTAGAGCAGGACAAACCCAAGTGAAGGCTACCCCTTGGACTAGTGCTGAAGACTCCTCGAAAAGGAGGGGAGAGATTACATATATCTATATTATAAAGCAACTATGTTGGTGTCAGCAATTGTGCTACATGCTCCTGCAGGCACCTTTCAGTGGCTGGACAAGAAGCAGAAACAATTCCCAAAAAACACTTTGCTAAAATACCTGTGGACCCCTAGAACATTACACAAAATAAAACACATATCTTTGTATCCCATGACAGAAGTGACTATCTAAATGTGGGACCAATTCATGTCCACTGTCCTCCATAGGCTATCAATCACAATTCCACCCTAGTGCCCCACTGATCTCCCTACAAACCATTTCACAGTGGATCTTCTTTTCTAAGTGTTCTGATGCTGGAGTTATTTACATTTATAGAACTTCTGCCAGACAAACCATTTGTCTTTCAAAAACAATGGGAGATAGTCTCTTTCCAAACTAACCAAGTGTTATTCTCATACTGAAGCCCACAAGAAACTAATATTCCGGGGGAATTTCACACCTAGTAGACTCCATAAAATACACTGAACAAAATTATAAACGCAGCACTTTTGTTTTTGTGTTGAAATTTGTACATACAGTGGGAGAAGAATAAAGGTTAGCAGCTCTAAAACACCTAATATGTAGCATCCCCTACACCACCATAAAAACATAAGAATACATACAAAGCAATAGGTGGAACCGCTTGAATCTTGGATAATCTGAAAAATACAATAGTATATACAGAATAGCTTAGTATGTCTATTCAATAATATATAATGAATAAAGTAAATGGTAGTTTCACTCACAAAGTTGGAGTCATACCATCATATGACTCTTTTAGTATGCTCATTTGGACCATTCAGGGGTTGTCCAGACCCTTGTACAGTCAAGATCTTGGTTTTCCTCTTAATGCTCTTATTTGGTACTCCAAAATAAAGCTGTAGGATATCCAGATATTCCTTTAAAAATGGTTTATTCAAAAAAATATAAAATTCCTTATACCAGAAACAACTGGTCAAACATACATTGAACAGACAACTAATCAAATAAAAGTCTCTAAAAGAATGTCCTTAGTTAGTGTCCAAAACGCGTTTCGCCTATTGCTTAGGCTTCCTCAGTTGGATAAACTTCACTCCAGTTTGTTTTCTTCTTTTAAGCTTCCCGCCTGACTTTTTTCTCCAATAGGGCATTTACTTCTGGTATTTTCGTATATTTAAACGCAACGTGCGTTCCAGACGTAAGAAATTACTTCCGGGTTCCATCATTATCGAGCGCACGCGCGTCCCACATACCGGCGTCTACTTCCGTGTTCCGCCGAAGTGGAACGCACGTGCGCTTCAACCACGATCTGCCACCTACGTCGTCTTCGATTTCCTATATCTGAACGCATGCGCGTTCCAAATCTGTAGGGTAGCCAATGGGCTTTTATCTCTGTGGAACGCACATGCGTTCCAAAAGTCTTCCGAAGAGATACAATAAAGTGCATAAATTATACAAAAATGGATATCATTAAATATACTGATTGGTTAAAAAATAGCTTAAAAATTAGACATATTTCTAAAATACAAGCCAGTTTCTGGTAAATGTAAAAGACAAAATAAAGTCATGAGGCATAGATGGTCTAAAAAGAAAATAACTTTGATAAAATATAGATATTTTAAACTTAAATAAAAGACCTTTCCAAATATGTTAAAATAGCATATTTAAAATCATTTTGTGTATTAGTGAGAAGACTTCTGCTAAAACAGATATTTAAAAAATCGCTCTGGGCATAGGTTAAAAAAATATTTCATGGGGGGCGTGGCCTGGCAGCTCATGGAGTCGGACGTGTGAGTTGTTGGCTCCTCCGAGGGTATAACGGAACGCAGCGAATAGCAGAAAATCCACTGACCTACCCGTGGAAAAAAACACTCCTGGGGTTAGCCCGAAGCAACCATGTCTCACCGGGGGCAAAAAAGAATGAAAACGAAGCAGTCAGAACTGCAGATCTCCTCCTTAACGCCACCTCGAAACCGCTCACAAAATGGCGCCGAAGGTCCCACATCCCCTGCAGCAAGCTCTGATAGAAGCGATATCACGTCCTTCTCAAATTTAAACAGGGCTCCAGCTTCAGAAGACGCCATGCAAAGGATGTTACACAACTTACAAACCACTCTGCAAGCTGAATTTGCCAAACTGGCAAAAGATGTACGAGCAGACATAAAAGAAATCGGAGAACGCACGGCTGCGCTGGAAGATAAGGCCGAGGAAATCATTGAGGCCCACAACAACTTAACGGAGGTATTTGACTCACTAGACTCCCGACTGCACGCGTTAACTGCTAAGGTGGCAGACCATGAGGACCGCGACAGACGGAATAATATCCGCCTCAGGGGTATAGCAGAGGAAATTAAACCCTCGGAACTGCACGACTACGCTGTGGGTCTGTTTAAAGCCTTATGTCCAGGCCTCACTGAGACTGATCTCCGCCTTGACCGCATACATCGTTTACCGAGGCCTAGATTCCTAGACGCAGCCGCCCCAAGAGATGTACTCACACGAGTTCATTATTTCACTTCAAAAGAAACCATTATGCGAGCAGCACACAATACAAATAACATACCACCCGAATATGATGGAGTCAAGCTATTCATTGACTTATCTGCAGCAACTTTAGCAAAGCGTAAAGAATTGAGACCGCTGACGCAAGCTTTACAAAATGCTGATATTCTATATAAATGGGGATACCCGACACGCATAATTGTGAAGAAAAATGGTACGGAGCACCACATAAATAATTTGAACGACGGGATCAAGCTTCTCTCAGACTGGAATATACAAGTTCACCAACAAGGCGCGACGGAGGGAACGAAATACCCCGCAAAGTCACCTAGGAAGCTCATGAAGGACTGGATCACCGCAGCAAAAGACAAAAACTGATACCGAACTTCTAGCTATTTAGAGACTTTTTGATCAACCTACAACGTTCCATCTACAGGACAAGTGAGATTAGTTATTTTACATGGTATGACTTTATATGATGTTATCACAGGGCTAATGCGGGCCTAGCATTTTATTAAGGTCGAGACCCAATGTAAATTACTTACTTATTGTCTGGTAGTTATCCCCCCCTAAAAGTTAATGGTTATTATGAGACCTCAATTTTTGTGTATAATCACACAGCCTCCCCATGAAACGTTTCATTTTTTTTTTTTTTGTTTGCCTAGAAACGGGTAGCCTAGTGGCTACCACCTCAGTTACCCTCCCCCCATGGTTTTTGGCTTCATGGAGCCACCACAAATCTGGTTATTGTCAGATACTCGCTATCTGACCGACACCCTGTACATAGTTCCCCTCTGGTTTCCCTCCCATCCCCTGCCCTCTTGTGTACCAAATTACCCACAAACTCTCCTGTTTCACATAATTGAACACTCCAACCTGACTTTCACTCCTGATAGATGGCATATAAGGGTAGACTCCCTCTATCACGGTTCTGAACATGCCACAGGGACAAAACGCATCACAGAAAAGCAATCGCACCCAATGCCATGCCATGGCCTTGACTATTATATCACTTAATGCAAAAGGGTTAAATTCCCCGCATAAGCGAAGGCTGGCCCTTGGCGAAGCCAAAAAAATGAAAGCCACTGTGGCCTTCTTTCAAGAAACCCACTTTTTAAAATCCAAGCTGCCCAAATTTACATCCAAACAATTCCCTATAGGCTACCACTCTGGGTACAGTAAGAAGAAAAGAGGAGTTTCTATATTGATTAATAAAGACGTGCCCTTTTCACTGCAGAAGAAAATCGGAGATAGAGAAGGACGTTTCCTCATAATTCAGTGCACACTTAATAACGAACCATACACCCTCATTAACATATACGGACCACACGAGAATAAAGCCACATACTTAGATAAAATACTAAACCTAGCCAAGTTACATACTCTTGGCAATGTAGTGATAGGAGGTGACACCAACTTTATTTTAGATGACCAACTGGACACATCCTCCTCCTCAAGTGTATCACAGGCCACAACCAAAGAACGTGCAAACACTACAAAAGCTATCCAACAATGCCTCCACAACACTTCTTTTTTAGATGCATGGCGGATACTGCACCCCTCAGAGAAAGATTTCACCTTTCACTCCCAGGCACACAACTCCTACTCCCGTATAGACAGATTCTTGATTCACTCATCCTTGGTACCCAAAATCCAATCTGCCAAAATAGGTTTAATAACATGGTCAGACCATGCACCTATCTCTTTAACGCTAAATACACAGTACCCCACAAAAGGCAGGGGTTCCTGGAGACTGAATGACTCTCTGTTACATGACCCTGACTTTACCACGCAAATAAAGACCGAACTCGCAGACTACTTTCAGAGGAACACTGTAGAACACACCTCGGCAGCAACGATATGGCAAGCCCATAAGGCTGTCATCAGGGGAGTATTCATCAAACAAGCCAGTTTCGCTAAAAAGTCGAGACTTCGCACTTATAACAACCTAATCCAACAGATAATCACACACACTCATACGAACAAGCTCCATCCAACGGCACACAACTCTGCACAACTGTCCAAAGCACAAGCACAACTAAAAGAAATGGAACTGGACAAAACGAATCATATACTGCATACTTACAACTACAAATTCTTTGCCCAAGGGAACAAAGCAGGTTCCCTCTTAGCTTCCAAGCTCAAAGCTCGAATGGCCAACTCACGGGTAGCATATATTGTCTCCCCCGAAAAAAAGAAACTTATGCACCCTCAAGACATTGTGGAGGAATTTGCGAAATATTACAGCTCGCTCTATAATCTAAAAAATGATCCCGCCACACACACTCCATCTGCAGACCATATTGCTCAATTCTTAGATAAGGTCAACCTACCCACCCTAACGCAGGAAGAAATAGTTATGATAACACAACCATTCACGGAAGAAGAGGTAGCACAAACAATACGCAGATTGCCCAAACATAAATCACCAGGACCAGACGGTTTCACAAACCTGTACTATCAGACATTTTCAGACATACTGACCCCCCACCTCACATCTCTACTCAACCAATGCTTCTGCAACGGCACGCTACCTACAGACATGTTGCAGGCCCACATTTCCACTCTGCCGAAACCTGGCAAATCACCCACGCACTGTCAAAACTTTCGCCCGATATCCCTTCTGAACTGTGACACTAAATTATATGCCAAGATATTAGCGGATAGACTTAAAAACATCATCGCCCGAATTGTGCACAACGATCAGTCAGGCTTTGTCTCCAAAAGACAAGGTTCCGACAACACAAGAAAGATATTGGACATATTATCAATAATGGAATCTCAAAACGAGACAGGCCTTCTCCTGGCGTTAGACGCGGAAAAGGCCTTTGATAGGCTGCACTGGGGGTACATGGAAAGGGTTCTCGTTAAATTTGGCTTCCCAGCCCCATACATTACTGGCATAATGGCCCTATACACACAACCTACCGCCAAGGTCACAAATGCAGGCTTTGTCTCTAGACCGTTCCCTATCACAAATGGGACACGCCAAGGTTGCCCACTCTCACCACTACTTTTCGTTCTCTCTCTCGAGCCCCTAGCGTATATGATTAGGAATCTCCCGGATATAACAGGAGTTAAAATTGAATCCTCCGACTACAAACTATCAATGTTTGCGGATGATATCCTGGTCACCTTATCCCAACCTGAACGGTCACTACCTGCTCTTATCGAAATACTGGGAGCATATAGCAAAGTGTCATACTACAAATTGAATCAATCAAAAACACAAGCCCTGCCGATCCGTCTATCCTCTTCCGTAGTAGCTAAACTGAAAACTGCATTCTCCTTCGATTGGAGACAATCACACCTCACCTATTTAGGCGTAAAAATAGCAGCCACTCATAGGCAAATCTCTACACTCAATCTTGCCCCTTTGCCACAAATGTGTAAACAAATCCTGCACAAGTGGAAAGATGTCATGTTGTCATGGCTCGGCAAGATCAATACTGTTAAGATGATGGTACTCCCAAAAATATTGTATATCTTCCGTATGTTACCTCTACCTTTCTCCACCACCTTATGCAAACATATACAGAAATTATTAACATCCTTTATATGGACAGCCAAAAAACCGAGATTTCCAGTAACATTGCTATATACTCCAACCAGAAAGGGAGGCTTGGGATTCCCCAATGTACTACAGTACCACAGAGCAGCAATACTAGAAAATGTGGTTAAATTACACGCCCCACCAGGGCTACTACAATGGGTAGACATTGAGAACAAGCACGGCCCTAAAGGGTCGGTGGTAGAATCCATATGGACGCCGAAACATCTGAGGGGTGCTCAACACACACTCCTACCGTTAACTAGATATGCTATTCAAATATGGGACACTCTCCACCATTCCCGAAGACCTGACAAACTGTTCTCCCCATGGGCTCCTATCACCGCTTTACAGTCGATCTCTCCATGGTTATCACTAACTGGGTGGAAAGAAAATGGAGTTAGGCGCATCAGAGACATATGTCACCAAGGGAAGATTATGCCTTTCACAGAATTACAAAAATCATTTAAGTTACCACCTTCGCACATATTTCCTTACCTCCAACTCAAAAGTATCATTATAGACAAAGTGACACCACCCACAAACACAGGGCAAGACATTGATACCAACAGATATAAGTTGTATGATAGATGCCACTCTGCACCGACCAGACAAAAAACCCTATCATTATGTTATGCAGTGTTAGAAACGGGTACACCCTCACACAACTTTTCGTACAAGGCCCAATGGGAAAAAGAGTGCAAGTTAGCACTTTCGGATGAACAGTGGTTCGAATCATTGACGGCTCTGAAAGGGGTGTCCACTTGCTATTCACATATAGAGGCACATAAAAAATTGATATATAGATGGTACTATACACCTGATAAACTACACAAGATATTTCCACTCACATCGAGTAATTGTTGGAGATGTGGGACGAGTGCAGGTACAATGACTCATATATGGTGGGAATGCCACCTCATAAAACCACTATGGGAAGACACTCACAGACTATGGGTCAGCATGGGTATAACAAACCTGGCCTTATCGCTCCGATTGGGCCTCATGCTCCTATTACCCACCCCCATAAACCAACTAGACAAACATCTGGTGACTATAATGATACTGGCGACACGTAACCTTATAGCCTTACACTGGAAGCAAACAATATGCCCCGCTTCCAACTTACTGGAAGGAAAGATTAAACAATATCTTAAATATGAAATGCTGGCAGCCTCTATGCAAAAACAAATAACAATTGCTCATCATAACTGGCACAGGTGGATCGCTCCGAGAGCATAGATTACCCATACGATGTATTAGGACTTACAGTACCTCACATTATTAACGCCTATCATTGATAGCGGCTTCCAATCTCACTCAGAGATACTAAGACACAGGTATTCTTAAACTAGAAGCGAATGACGCAAACATACAGTGGGAATAAGGTGAGAGAATCAGTCATGACCATTAAGAGACACCAGGTCACTTTCTCGCCAACCGTTGGGTCAATACCCACTAGATCCCATAGTTATGGTTTCATAGTTACAGTTTCAACCCCTTATAACAGGTCAGGACCAAAGGGGGCC
The DNA here is from genome assembly GCF_036172605.1 of Pelobates fuscus. Lineage (NCBI taxonomy): Eukaryota > Metazoa > Chordata > Amphibia > Anura > Pelobatidae > Pelobates > Pelobates fuscus. The sequence goes on from NC_086317.1 coordinate 402,851,844, forward strand.
CTTGTGGGCTGCTTCCATAACCCAACACACTATGGCTGGAAGAATATTAAGATTGATTAATGATGTGTATATTCTTCAATGCAATGGAGATGTGAATTGTTACTAAATGTTATGTGAAACATTTACACTGCTATGTCAACTTATGTGATACTTCGTGGGCTGCTTCCATAACCCAACACACTATGGCTGGAAGAATATTAAGATTGATTAATGATGTGTATATTCTTCAATGCAATGGAGATGTGAATTGTTACTAAATGTTATGTGAAACATTTACACTGCTATGTCAACTTATGTGATACTTCGTCCCCCTACCCCCCCCCCCCCCGATTCCTTCTTGTTTTCTGTATCCCTGTCCCATTCATAAAACTTTCAATAAAATACAAATTGGAAAAAAAAAAATATTTCATTTCATAAAATGGTGTAGCTCAAAATCATTATTTAGACCTTCAGGTATCATAGTGTTAAAATCAAAAAGAAATTTAATTTCTTCTTTTCCAATCTTATTTATAAAACAACAAATAGATACAAATACACCTGTGTGCAGATCAAAACACACACAGTGGGTAATAGGTGAAGGAGAACACACAAAAATTACCCTTAGTTACAAAGTATTGTAGATGAAAGGACTCCTCTCATGTCCTCATAGCAAATACAAAAAATACCAAAACGGCAATCTACAATACAACAATAGAAATATACATAGGGCAATATTGTTTGCAAAAATTATGGGTTAATGGATAAGAATGATTTGCACTCACAAACCCAATTTGATTGTAGGCATATCACTAGGATCAATGTAGCGACTTTCAGGACTTTGGAACCTCAGTAGCCAGATGCATTTTGTTGTAGGTTCCAACAACAAGAGAAGCACTAATTATCAAGTGCCTGGCGAGCTGAAATCCTCCTATACTGCAGACAGAACTCCGTTCGTACGGACACCGGCTCCCGAACACAGCAAGAACAGAAGTCTGTTCGTGATAATGCTGCTGCTTCCACATGCAGCCACACAGAAGGTAGAACTTCAGGAGAAACAAAGGCATTTGTCACAGAAATCAGGCTTTTTGCTAAGGGGTGCCCTCGAAGGCACAAGTTGCTAGGGTCACTAGTGACAGGCAGATAGTCTCCTTTACTATACACCATATTATCTGCAGTTTTCTCTCCCCCCTCCCCTTTTGATTATCAGTTTTGTATTTGAGCTTTTCAGGAGCTCAGTCATCCTTTCACGCTTTACCAGTATTAGCGATTTAAATACTGCAAATTTACCGGTCTCTCCCAGAACCTTGGTTTAGCAGTCTGAGAATCTGCCAAAAGTTGTTTGGTCAATTTGGCTAATATACCGACTCGGCTACTTACTACCTAAACGTCTGTATATATGTGCATTATAAACGGCAAGCTTATTTCATTACAGACCGCTTGCACAGCTACTTTACAGCTATAATGTCTCTAAATAGTGTTTTGAAAACGGCAAGCTCATCTATTTAATGATCATACCGCTTGAACAGACGCTCTGCTATATACACTCAGTAGCAGGTATTTAGTTAGCAGCTTACACCGCTGTATACACTTTAGTGGCTTTGTATCATTAACAGTATAACCCTTTCGACTTTGTAAGTCACAGTGGCTCACTGTTTTGTTCCACTGTCTCCTGGTGTTGCCACATTTTTTATATATATATATTTATATTTGTGTTTTGGTGGGTCACTATACCAACCGCCACTTTTATTTTTAGTTATAATTAAAAGCTAAGTTTTATTGTTGGGAATTAACCACCTACTTTTTCCCACTTCAGTTTCCCTCCAGATTGAGGGAAACCCACTCTATCAGGATTATTTCTACCTATTTTTCCTGTCCTTTCTCTCTATGTTCTTTCTATTATTTTGTATACACAAAATGATTTTAAATATGCTATTTTAACATATTTGGAAAGGTCTTTTATTTAAGTTTAAAATATCTATATTTTATCAAAGTTATTTTCTTTTTAGACCATCTATGCCTCATGACTTTATTTTGTCTTTTACATTTACCAGAAACTGGCTTGTATTTTAGAAATATGTCTAATTTTTAAGCTATTTTTAACCAATCAGTATATTTAATGATATTCATTTTTGTATAATTTATGCACTTTATTGTATCTCTTCGGAAGACTTTTGGAACGCATGTGCGTTCCACAGAGATAAAAGCCCATTGGCCACCCTACATATTTGGAACGCGCATGCGTTCAGATATAGGAAATTGAAGACGACGTAGGTGGCAGATCGTTGTTGAAGTGCACGTGCGTTCCACTTCGGCGGAACACGGAAGTAAACGCCGGTATGTGGGACGCGCGTGCGCTCGATAATGATGGAACCCGGAAGTCATTTCTTACGTCTGGAACGCACGTTGCGTTTAAATATACGAAAATACCGGAAGTAAATGCCCTATTGGAGAAAAAAGTCAGGCGGGAAGCTAAAAAGAAGAAAACAAACCGGAGTGAAGTTTATCCAACTGAGGAAGCCTAAGCAATAGGCGAAACGCGTTTTGGACACTAACTAAGGACATTCTTTTAGAGACTTTTATTTGATTAGTTGTCTGTTCACTGTATTTTTGACCAGTTGTTTATGGTATAAGGAATTTTATATTTTTTTGAATAAACCATTTTTAAAGGAATATCTGGATATCCTACAGCTTTATTTTGGAGTACCAAATAAGAGCATTAAGAGGAAAACCAAGATCTTGACTGCACAAGGGTCTGGACAACCCCTGAATGGTCCAAAGGAGCATACTAAAAGAGTCATATGATGGTATGACTCCAACTTTGTGAGTGAAACTACCATTTACTTTATTCATTATATATTATTGAATAGACATACTACGCTATTCTGTATATACTTTTGATTTTGGCCCCATTTTTCATGAGCTGAAGTCAAAGATGTAAGACTTTTTCTATGTACACAAAAGGCCTTTTTCTCCCAAATATTGTTCACAAATCTGTCTAAATCTGTGTTAGGCTGTGTAAGGCACACCTTTGCCCTAATCATGCTGTCTAATCAGCATCTTGATATGCCACACCTGGGAGGTGGATGGATTATCTCGGCAAAGGAGAATTGCTCACTAACACAGATTTAGACAGATTTGTGAACAATATTTGAGAGAAATAGGCCTTTTGTGTACATAGAAAAAGTCTTACATCTTTGACTTCAGCTCATGAAAAATGGGGGCAAAAAACAAAAATGTGGCGTTTATAATTTTGTTCAGTGTACATTGAACAGCCTCACCAAAATCCTGGAGATGCAGAGTACAAGAGGGTAATTTGTTACACATTTGGTGGTGATGTTGAAATCCAGCCATTATGGAATTATTGTGTTCTTTAGATATTTAGGAGTTTTCCAATGCCCCCTCCACTTGTTTGTCACTTCTACTGCCTCCGACAAAGTACTCTAGCTCCCACCAACTTATTGCCATTTTCTTGCTTGCAGCTCCTAATTTAATTGCTGCCACGTGGAAAAAGACTAGCTGCTCTTCACTTTCGAAACTCAAAGATAGGATACACCAGTGATGGCGAACCTATGGCACGCGTGCCACAGGTGGCACGCCGGGCCCGCTCTGTTGGCACGCGGCCATAGTTCGCCAGGAGAGAGGAGGCCGCTGGCTGTCTGCAGAGTAGGCACCTGCCTGCCCGAAACGGCAGGCGCCTACTCTGCTTCCGGGTCGGGAGGCAGGGGCAGGGCTCTAGCAAGCAGCTCCCCTGTCCTCCCGCGCGATGCTGTGTGGAGCGTTGCCGCGCGTTACCATGGCAACGCTCCACACAGCATCGCACAGGAGGACAGAAGAGCTGCTTGCAGAAATAAACTTACCACCGGACCACCAGGGATAGCTGTGTGTCCGTCCGTCCCCCCCTTCACCAAAGGTAAGAGGAAGAAGGGGGGGAGGGGGGGAAATACAGCATTAATATATCTTTTTTTTTTGTTTTGTTTATGTATTTTACCCCTACCACCACTTACCCCCACAGCACCCCTTACCCCCACAGCACCCCTTACCCCCACAGCACCCCTTACCCCCACAGCACCCCTACCACCCATTACCCCACAGCACCCCTACCACCCCTTACCCCACAGCACCCCTACCACCCCTTACCCCCACAGCACCCCTTACCCCCAAAGCACCCCTACCCCCACAGCACCCCTACCACCCCTTACCCCCACAGCACCCCTACCACCCCTTACCCCCACAGCACCCTTACCCCCACAGCACCCCTACGACCCCTTACCCCCACAGCACCCCTACCACCCCTTACCCCCACAACACCCCTTACCCTCACAGCACCCCTTACCCCCAACGCACCCCTACCCCCACTGCACCCCTACCACCCCTTACCCCCACAGCACCCCTACCACCCCTTACCCCCACAGCACTCCTACCACCCCTTACCACCCACAGCACCACTTACCACCCACAGCACCCCTTACCCCCACAGCACCCCTACCACCCCTTACCCCCACAGCACCACTTACCCCCACAGCACCCCTACCACCCCTTACCCCCACAGCACCCTTACCCCCAAAGCACCCCTACCCCCACAGCACCCCTACCACCCCTTACCCCCACAGCACCCCTACCACCCCTTACCCCCAGAGCACCCCTTACCCCCAAAGCACCCCTACTCCCACAGCACCCCTACCACCCCTTACCCCCACAGCACCCCTTACCCCCATAGCACCCCTACCACCCCTTACCCCCACAGCACCCCTACCACCCCTTACCCCCACAGCACTCCTACCACCCCTTACCACCCACAGCACCACTTACCACCCACAGCACCCCTTACCCCCACAGCACCCTTACCACCCTCAACACCCTTACCCACCCTCAGCACCCCTTACCCCCCACAGCACCCCTACGATCCACAGGACCCCTACCACCACAGCACTACCCACAGCACAGCACCCGTACCATCCACAGCACCCCTACCCGCCCACACACACACACACAGCACACACCCCCCACACACACACAGCACTCCACACCCTTACACACACACACACACACACACACACACTGCACCCCTCAATGCAGTATGTGTGTGTATTCAACAGTCTGTCTGTATGTGTACTCAGCGGACTGTGTGTGTGTGTGTGTGTGTGTGTGTGTATTTATCGGACTGTGTGTTTATGTATTTAGCGGATGGGGAGTATGTATTTAGCGGATGGGGAGTGTGTATTTAGCGGACGGTGTGTGTGTATGTATTTAGCGGACGATGTGTGTATGTATTTAGCGGACAATGTGTGTATGTGTTTAGCGGACGGTGTGTGTATGTATTTAGCGGACTGTGTGAGAATGTGTTCTGCAGTCTGTGTGTATGTATTGCATTTGTTGGAGATACTAATAAATATAAGCTGAATTTGATCTATTTATATCATTATTTAAAATCTGTATCATTGAACTCTCTGTTGTGTTCTTCTTTTAAAACAAAAGTTGTTAATTAGTTCGGACAACTGTACAAGTTGTTTTTTCTAAACTTAAACCTCAGTATTCAGGTTTAATTGCAGTGTTGGCACTTTGAGGAAAAAAAAGTTGACATATATTGCGGTTTGGGCACTCGGGCTCAAAAAGGTTCGCCATCACTGGGATACACCATTACTATATATATGAAAGCATGTCCTTTGAATCAGCATCTAAGAGAGAGAAATTTAATGAAACTTGGTATAACTGGATTAACAGATATTATACAGGGAACACGATAACATGAACAATTTCAAGTGATACTAGTGTAAAATACATGTGATATGCTGCCTCCCTAAATTGACTGATTACATAAATTAATTACCTAAATTGGTTACTGGATTTGCAATCACTAGGCAGATCACCTTCACCCACAGATCATAGGATAAACTACACACAGCTGGACACAACTTCCAATGCTCATTGTAGTACATCATGTCATTTATCTTTGTCCTTATTTAACCATTCTACCTTCTGTTAATATCTCCTTCTATATTATTTCTTCTGTTGCACTTTGTAACATATTGTGTTAACCGTGCAGTTACTATGAATGGTATATACTAAAGTACTGTTCATTGCTCAAATGCAACGAAAATCCTCAATCAAATTCATTCATATACAAAAATGCAGATATTCTAATAATTGCATTATTTGTCCAAGGTTACAGTATATTACAGACATGTAGCACAAACAAATGTTAAGCTTGGCACCTGCCCTACAGGATATTACACAGAATCAATTAAAATTACTTGACTCAAACCTGTTTTTAGTTTTTATGAAGACGCATACATGCTACAGTGACAGCTACCACTTAAATGTCAACTTAAATATATTATTTATTTTATTTATTTATAAAATATTTTACCAGGTTGGATACATTGAGATTTCTCTCATTTTCAAGTATGTCCTGGGTCCACAAAACATTGCATTGTTACAATAGGATACAATATTACAAACATTCAAACACATATATAAATTTAATACATAACAGGTTATACATGTATTCAACCATGACAGGTGCATTCTGTGCTGAGGTATATTGCCATCGATCTCTTAAAATACTTTAGATGAATAAAGATTTGACTGTGTCCCTGAGGTTATTCCATAATTGCGGGGCTCTGTAGGAAAATGAGGATCAATCCACTTTATTTTTGTACTGCGGTATGCTAAATATCCTGCTAGTACTGGATCAGAGGTTATAGGAGGTGGAAACAGGTGGTGAGAGCAATCTACTCAGGTAGGGTGGGAGTGTGACGAATGCCCTTTGGTCTTGTCTTTCGCCACAACCTCCTGGAGGAGCCTGCTAGCCAGCCTCCTGCCCCAAGACTATGGGCCATGGAACCGGCTCATACAAAGACTTGGTTCGTGGGATTTATTTGTTCTGTTCGGGAACTGAACCAACTCACGAAATGCGGACCACATCTGTGCTTGTTAACCCCTGTTAACCTCTCCTGAAACTTCTATCATCGTGGGTTCTAATTGTTTTGCTGGGTTCTTATTCGTGAGAATGCAGGCAACGGAGTTTGGGCGTCGATCGCATGGAACTCTAATCAGACAATGAAACTCCCGAACACTGCTGAACTTTGACGAACGGCTGCTTCTTCCCCACACATGTCAGGAGAGTGCGGTTCGGTAGGTTTGTTCATATGAACCCAACGAGCAAACGCTACCAACAAGCCAGAGTGTGTATTCGGTATTTCGTTTGCATGGAAATCCCGAAGTTGACCAACAACAGCACCAATCACCCTGAAACTGTTTTGGGCATAGGACCATGTGTGTGGCCGGTCAGAACTTTACCCCAGTGGCGTTTCAGCTGTGTTCATGGGATCTGAGTGCTTTTCGGATATGTTGGGCGCTCAGATCCAGGCTATCCCGGGATATATAGACTGTGGGGGTTCCTATATGGGAAATATGTATTTTGATGTGTTTTTCATATTGTATGTTTTATTGCTGAGTCATGGTGACACTGCACTTTGGAAACATTGTGTGGGTGTGTTTGTGGGAGTGTCCTGGGTGGGTTTGCTGTGACTCTGAAATGTATAAAAGCAGGCCATCTGGCCAGATTAAAGCATTCCAGTTTGTACTCCCAGAACTATGTGTTGTCTGGTTACTGGAAGGGGAAATGGCTAATCAGCTGGGAAGGTCCTTGTAAGGACTGCAACTCCCAGGACTGTGTGTTGTCCAGTCCCTGGGAGTGGATAGAGCTTGTGGCGAAACCGACCTCGCCACGTGTCTTGGAGGGGGCTGCTTGCCCGCCTCTTGCCTTCTGACTATGGCCCGGGAAGATGTGGCCCTTTAATTACAAGATTTGGGCATAATGGATTTTTGGTGTGCTGCTGCTTGCCCTTTAACATCTCACAGAAAGGGTTTGTACTTTTAAATTGGCACTTCGAATGCCGTCGAAATGCCGAAGTAGTCGAAGTGGCCACCATTCGACAAATGAACACGTGGCGGCGGCCATCTTGGTTCATTCCATGCGGTCAGCGGTATGTGTAGCCAAATTCATGGAACTGAAATCGGCTACACAGTTCCGCGAACACTGCTGAGCCTTACCTTCTCCCACGGTGATTTTGCAGCCGCAAAGACTAAGTCCCGTTCGAAGATTCATTTTTTTCAGCCTGAAATAGACCAACCGCACAGCCCAAATCTATGGAACTGTTTTGGGCATGAAAATGTGCTTGCGGTCGGTCCTAAAGGACTTCCATATAACTTTTTAACCCCTGAACCGATTGCCCTGATTTTTGAGTATGTGTTTATTTCTCGCATGCTGATTATGAAAATGTATGTTTTATGTTTGTGACATGTATATTTTAGAAGTTATAATATTGTGTAAAAACTGTATTCCTCTGAGATTACCCATTGTGTTCAGGCAGAGGGGAGGATTTTGTGTGGGAGTGTCTGTGTGTATTGTACGGATTGATTGGTTGTTCTGTAATATCCTGTGGGCTGTACTGTGGTTGTGGATTGGGAATAAAAGAGACTGTATGTGCCAGGACAGTGAGATTCTGCTTAACCCTCAAAACGAAGTGTTGTCTCGTTATTGGGGGAATTGGATTGTATGCTGACTGCCAGGAGTGTAACCCTTTCGTATGGTTTTCCTGTTCGGCTGTTTCCAGGATTCGTAGAGTTTGCAGTTCGGGAGATTGGTGCTTACAGTTGCTGCCTGTGCATCTGGAAAGGGGAACATCGCCTAAATGGGTTTTAACCTCTGGTGAGCAAAACGGTCCATTACAGAGCTAGTCCCCTATTCGACTCCAGGATGGAGAGGTTAAAGGACCCCAGTCAAGCCATGCGACGGGGGGCAGAAGCGCTAAGGTTTTTCCCCTGTTCCACCCAGGAAGCGGTCCTTTGGCGGAGGTACCCAGCTGGGGTACAGAGAGCTCTGTTACAGGGACCTTCCCAGAAATGCACTTATGCACAAGGCTGGAAAGATGAAGAGTGCATCAGGATTCCAGCGATAGCCAGTTTAGCTCTTTTAACATGTCACAGTGGTGGGTAAAGTAATTACATTCTAGTACAAAACAGCAGAATTAATTAAATAATGTTTTAAGTTTATTAAGGTGGGTGTGCGGTGCGGGTGCATACACTACATCCCCATAAGCAATGACCGGCATTAGCATTTGTTGCTCTGTTTCCTTACTGTATGGCTTAGACAGGATTTGTTTTTTGTACAGGGCACTTAGTTTTGGGTAAGGTTTTGAAGAGATTTTTTCAATGTGAAGGCCAAAGGATAGATTGGGGTCTAGCAACATACCTAGATATTTAAAAAAGCAGATTGCTGTCAGTGTGTTATTTGAATTTGTTCTGGATACACAGTTGTTGAATTTGTAGTTTATGTAATTTAGGTAAATTTACAAAGATCATTGTGACAGTTTTGTCAGTGTTTAGGAAGAGTTTGTTATCCGCTATCCACTTTTCTACCTTTGCGAATTGGTAGATTGGGTTTAGTAGCGTAGATTACAGTGTTGTCTGCATACATGTGTACATTTGAGGATTTGCAGACGTTAGGCAGATCATTTATAAATAATGTGAATAGCAGGGGGCCGAGAATGGAGCCTTGGGGAACACCACACGTGACTGGAAGAGGCAGGGAAGTGCTATCAGAAATGGTCACATATTGCAATTGGTCTTAAACATATAATCGAAACCAGGTTAGCGGATGATTACCAATACCTGAATTTTTAAGGTTTTGCAAAAGAATGCCATTGTCTACTGTGTCAAAGGCCTTGGCAAAATCAAGGAAAATAGCTCCAGTTAAGTCTCCTTGTTCCATGCCCATTTGGATGTTATTGCAAACTTTTAAGAGGGCAGTCGAAGTTGAGTGATTCGTGAGAAAGCCTGATTGATCAGGGGTCAGATAATTTGATCGTTGATAATATTCACATAGACATTTTTTTCCAAGATTTTTGACAATACAGGGAGCAATGATATCGTTGGATAGTTAGATACCAAAGTATTGTCACCACTTTTATGTATTTTTTATTATTTTCTTTTATATATAAGCACGCATACATACTGGCAAAGGAAGAGCACTTTACAACTGCTAACGTGGAATGGTTACAATAATTTTTTACTTTAAAATCAGTTTTTATTTTATGTTTTGTTAACAAACTCGAATTGTTTGAATAACTCTTGCACTGTTTTAGCTACTACTGGTCTGCAAAGCCACCATTCCTTACATTAACCACTAATTTTATCGAAAAATATTTATTTATTATTATTTGCTGAACTCTAGATCGATGAGATCCAAACTTTGATCAAATTTAGCAGCTCAAAGGATGAAGTAGAAACATAGAGGTTTTTAGGTGTGGTTATCATAAAGAATATTAATGCTGTCTGGCATAGTCATGGTTATTTACTAAAGGGAGAATTCAAAGTGAATTGAAAGAGAATTTTACATCTAAGGTCAAAATAGCCAAACTGGGAAATTCTCTAATTCAACTTACCTTCAGTTCAGCTATTCTAGTCTTAAATGTGAAATTCTCTTTGAATACACTTTAAATTCTTACTTTAGTAAATAAATCTGCCTAAATTCCCGACTTGGAAAAAAAGATTAATGACAATAATAAAACACACTGTATTCACATCCAGATTCCTTTGTAAAACTGTGTTTATAATGTTGTAGAGATCCTTAGATTAGTATTTTAAATGTTGCTTATATTTCTAAGTCAATAAATGGAAAAAAAAAACAGTCAAGAACACGAACAACGTGAAATAAACCAGAAACATTACACAAATTGATATTAGTAAAAAAAAATGGATTTTTATTAACTTAACGATCAGTGAAAATATTTTTTTGTAGAAAGCTTACAATTAGCACTCTGTATTTAAAGGACCACTCCAGGCACCATCACCACTACAGCTTACTAAGTAAATGTTTGAACTGACCCAACAATTTAAAATTGTAAAAAATTGAAGCTGTCATAACTGATATATGATATTCTGCAAATAAAGAATATTTTTAAAATTACAATCTCCTGGTAAATGCAATGGCTATTGACGAGGTAATAGTGTCTCTAACTGCCTCTCTGTTATTTCTAACTGGATGGCTGTCCACTTCCTTAAACTCAACTTGATTATACTGAAATGCTGGTCTTTCCTCCCTCAAGTGATGCTACTCCTGTGTCTGTCTCCCTCCAAGTCAACGGTGCTACCATCAGCTTCACCTCGCAGGCTCGTTGCCTAGGTGTTCTCTTTGACTCCAACCTCTCCTTCACGCCTCATGTTCAGTCTATCACCAAATCCTGCCGCTTCCATCTCAAAAACATTGCGCACCTCCGACCCTACTTATTGCCAGATGCGACTAAGGTGCTGGTCCATTCCACTGTCCTTTCTCACTTTCACTACTGTAATCTGCTTGTCAGTGGTCTTACGCAAGGGCGTACCTGGAGCATTTGGCATCCGGGGCGGATCCTATATTTGGCACCCCCCTCACCCCCGCTTAAAAATTTAAAAAACACCCGGAAATTGTGAGAGGCATAGGGGTGATTGTGAGAGGGTGAGAGGGAGGGGGGGGTGATTGTGAGAGGGAGGGGGTGATGACGAGAGGGAGGGGGTTGATGAGAGGGAGTGGGGTGATGATGAGAGGGAGGGGGTGATTGTGAGAGGGATGGGGTGAAGATGAGAGGGAGGGGGGTGATGATGAGAGGGAGAGGGGTTGATGAGGAGATGGGGGGTGATGAGGAGGGGGAGTGATTGTGAGAGGGAGGGGGGTAATGATGAGAGGGATGGGGGTGATGATGAGAGGGAGGGGGGTGATTGTGAGAGGGAGGGGGTGATGAGGAGAGGAATGGGGTGATGAGGAGAGGAATGGGGTGATGAGGAGAGGGATGGGGTGATTGTGAGAGGGAGGGGGTCGGATTGTGAGAGGGAGGGGAGTGATGAGGAGAGGGAGGGGGGTGATTGTGTGAGAGAGGGGGAAACGGGGGGTTATTGTGTGAGACAGGGGGGACTAAAAAAATTACCTTAAATCCCTGATGGTATTTTTCTGCTATTTTTCTGCTATTTAATAGCAGCAATCAAAATGTCTATTATACCAAAAAATTTATACTTATTTAGATCATTACAAATTAAAATCCCGCAAGTGTATATATCAACCTTGCAGGCGATATTGGTATGCTTTAGCTGGGGCTGGAAACATTCCCGAGTTCCAAAATAATTAATTCTTAGACAAGTAAAAGATGGAGGTATGGGTTTCCCAAACCTGAAATTATACTATCATTCGGCAATTTTATCCAACATAGTTAGTGCATTTTCAAGAATTCACACCCCTCAATGGGTAGCTATAGAGAATAGCTACAGTGGAACCTTTGACCTACCTTCTTTAATATGGATGCCTCAGCAAAGACGGAAAATATCCCCGGATATCTTACCCACTAACAGACTTCTACTTAGTATCTGGGATACAAATAGAGGAAAATTATGCTCGGCACACCCATAGTCACTGGCGACTCCTATCAAAATTTTATATGACTGCAACGACACATTTCCCTACGCACAATGGAGCAGAAGAGGAATTACACATATCTTCTATCTATACAAAACAGAAGCCTTAAAGCTTTTCCCAGATCTTCAGGCGGAATTCAAACTTCCTTCACAGTTTATTTTTTCATACCTTCAAATAAAAGCACTTATGATCAACAATAAGACAAGTACAATCCAACAAACTTTATGCTCCTCTATTAAAAAATTCGAACAAATGTGTGCAGCAATATCCCCACCAAAGAAAACATTATCGACTTGTTATGATAACCTTAATAACTTACAAGAAATTACTACATGGAAATTTATGACAGACTGGCAAACGGATATTCAAGAAACAATATCGCAAGAAGAATGGAGGAAAATTTTTATAGCACATGAAGGACTCTCTTCATGCGCTGCACATCTTGAAACATCCCGAAAGATACTATACAGATGGTATTGTCAGGATCGGGACAGGGATCCAACACGCAGAGTGCAAACAGTAGCCAGATACGTATACCGGACCTTAGAATGGCCGGACTAACGTAAGTAGTACAGTATAGAATGGTCAAAGACAAGCCGAGGTCGAGGGTAACAGAAGACAGGTAAGCGAGAGACAAGCCGAATCAAGGGTAACAGAGATAAGCAGAGTAAGGTAAACAAGCCGGGTCAAAACCAAAAGGGATAATAGAATACACAAGCACTGAGTGACTAGAACAAGCTAGAACCACGACAGGGCAATGAGCTAATGAAAGAAGCTCTGTTAAATACCCTGTTCAGAGCAGAAACCACGCCTCCGAGGCGTCCTGATTGGTCCTGCAGCAATTGACTGACAGGTCGTTCCGGGGGAGTGTCCTGATGACTACTTCCTGCCTAGATGCTGTAAAAGGCAGTCACTCCCTCGCGGCCGGCCTAGCATGACCGGATAGACCGCGGGGAAGGGAGCCATCAGACCGTCTGGATGGAGGAACAGCTAAGTCTCTACCTCTTTCGGAGGTAGAGACCACAGGTACCCTGACAGTACCCCCCCTCTCAGATACGCCCACCGGGCGGAATGAACCGGGACGAGATGGGAAGCGAGAGTGATACGCCCTGCGGAGACGGGGAGCATGAACATCCTCCTGAGGTACCCAACTCCTCTCCTCAGGACCATATCCCTTCCAATCAACCAGATATTGTACTCTCCCCCGGGAGATTCGAGAATCAATAATAGAGTTAACCTCATACTCCTCCTGACCCTCCACCTGAACGGAGCGAGGAGGGGCTATTGTGGAGGAAAATCTGTTACATATGAGTGGTTTCAGCAATGAAACGTGAAACGAGTTCGGGATGCGTAAGGTATTAGGAAGAGCTAAACGATACGCAACTGGATTGATACGGGTCAGCACCCTGTAGGGTCCAATATAACGAGGAGCGAACTTCATGGAGGGCACTTTTAAACGGATGTTCCTCGTGCTCAGCCATACCCTATCACCTGCAACAAAGACCGGAGCCGCCCTTCTACGTTTATCAGCGTGTTTCTTGACCAACATAGAGTTGTGCATAAGGATTTGTCGAGTTTGATCCCACAACTTCCTCAAATTGGCAACATGAGCATCAACCGACGGCACCCCCTGGGAAGGAGAATCCGAAGGAAGAATAGACGGATGAAAACCATAATTCATGAAGAAGGGGCTTGAATGAGTAGAATCGCAAACGAGATTGTTGTGTGCAAACTCCGCCCAAGGAATCAAACCGACCCAATCATCCTGGTGTTCAGAAACAAAGCATCGTAAATATTGTTCAATTTTCTGGTTGGTACGTTCAGCAGCTCCGTTAGACTGAGGATGATAGGCAGAAGAAAAGTTTAATTTAATACCAAGTTGAGAGCAGAAGGACCTCCAAAAGCGGGAAACAAATTGGGAGCCTCTGTCCGATACAATTTGAGAGGGTATCCCATGTAGGCGAAAAATCTCCTTAGCGAATATCTCTGCCAATTCAGGAGAAGACGGGAGTTTAGGCAGGGGAATGAAGTGTGCCATCTTAGTAAACCTGTCAACCACGGTGAGGATAACAGTCTGTCTTTTAGAGATAGGTAGATCGACAATAAAGTCCATGGCCAAACAGGACCATGGTTTTTCTGGAACCTCCAAGGGGTGCAGGAATCCACATGGAAGCGTATGGGGTTGTTTGGTTTTAGTACAAACTTCACATGCAGCGATGAACTCCTCAATATCCCTCCGTAAAGCAGGCCACCAGAAGTCCTTAGAGATCAACGCGTAAGTTTTGCGAATACCAGGATGTCCCGCCATCTTGCTATTATGTAAACACTGTAAAAGTTCCAGTTGAAGAGCAGGAGGAACGAAATGACGGCCCGCAGGAGTCTGTTTAGGTGCTAGATGTTGCAACTTAATGATCTCGGCCAGTAATGGAGAATGAATCCTGAGATTCGTATTAGCAATGATATTGCATTTCGGAACTATAGAAGAAAGAACTGGTTCAGGTACAGTAGAAGGTTCATATTGGCGAGATAATGCATCGGCTTTAGAGTTTTTAGAACCAGGTCTGTAAGTCAGTACATAATTGAAGTGAGTCAGGAATAAGGACCAACGAGCTTGTCTAGAGGATAAGCGCTTAGCCTCCCCAATATAGGACAAGTTTTTGTGGTCCGTCAAAATCGTAATAGGGTGTAGGGTCCCCTCCAACAAATGTCTCCACTCCTTTAAGGCTTTAATGACTGCTAACAGTTCCCTTTCCCCGATGTCATATCTGCTCTCAGGCCCAGAAAATTTCTTAGAGAAGAAACCACAAGGGTGTAATGGTTTATCCACCCCTAACCTTTGAGACAGAACAGCCCCAACTGCTGTCTCAGAGGCATCGACCTCGAGCAAGAAAGGCAGAGTCGTATCAGGATGGACTAGAATGGGAGCCGAGGCAAAAAGTTCCTTGAGAGTCTTGAAAGCACCAAGAGCTTCCTTAGACCAGAACTTAGTATCAGCCCCTTGTTTGGTCATATTGGTAATAGGCGCAATGATAGAGGAGTATCCTTTAATGAAGCGCCTATAGTAGTTGGAAAAACCAATAAACCTTTGGATAGCCTTGAGTCCTTTGGGCAAGGGCCAGTCTAAAATAGATTGGAGTTTTACAGGATCCATTTTAAAACCTTCCCCAGAAATCACGTATCCAAGAAAGTGTACCTGAGAGTGATCAAAACTGCACTTCTCCAATTTGCAATATAGACCATGTTGCAGCAGCTTGTGTAATACCTTTCTGACCTGTCTATGGTGAGTCTCAATCTCCTTAGAGTGTATTAGTATGTCGTCCAGGTAAACAATAACACAATCGTGCTGAAACTCCCTAAGTACCTCATTAATCAAATCTTGAAATACTGCAGGAGCATTGCATAGTCCAAATGGCATAACAGTGTATTCGTAATGGCCATACCGGGTATCGAATGCCGTCATCCACTCGTGACCTTGCTGGATTCTCACCAAATTGTAAGCCCCTCTGAGATCTAACTTGGTGAAGATTTTGGAGCCTTTAAGACGATCAAATAACTCGGTAATCAGTGGGATAGGATAGGCATTTCTGACAGTTATTTTATTCAAGCCTCGGTAATCGATACAAGGTCTCAGCGTGCCATCCTTCTTCTTAATGAAAAAGAACCCAGCCCCGGCCGGAGAAGAAGACCTCCTGATGAATCCCTTTTCTAAATTCTCCCGAATATACTCCTCTAGAACCGAGTTTTCCTGAACAGACAAAGGATATACATGGCCCCTCGGAGGCATAGTGCCGGGTAGAAGCTTAATCTTACAGTCAAATGACCTGTGTGGAGGCAAAGAATCGGCATTCTTCTTGTCAAACACTGCCCTTAAGTCTAGGTAAAGGTCCGGTATTTGTCTTTCTGTGGACTGAGTAGGATTCCCCGGTATGTTAATATTAGCTAATGGAGAAACCTTGCACAAACACCGATCCTGGCAGCCCTGGCCCCACGAGAGTATCTCTCCTAACTCCCAATCGATAATAGGGTTATGTTTTTTCAACCATGGGTACCCCAGAACTATGGGAACGGAAGGAGACGAAATGAGCATAAGAGATAAATTCTCCACGTGTAGGATACCAACATTTAAATCAATGGGTATGGTCTCACAAAAGATAACAGGGTCTAGTAGTGGTCTACCATCTATGGCCTCAACGGCCAAAGGTGTCTCCGTTAGCTGGGATGGGAAATTGTTCTTACTAGCAAAGGCTTGGTCGATAAAATTCTCAGCAGCACCGGAATCTATCAATGCCATAGCTCTTACTACTTCCTTCCCCCAAGTTAAAGAAACTGGTAGCAGAAGCCTGTGATCTTTATAATTAGGAGCAGAGGACAAAATAGAAACACCCAAGGCCTGTCCTCTAGAGAGACTTAGGTGCGAGCGTTTCCCGGGCGGTTAGAACAGTTCGAGAGTAAATGACCCTTGGCTCCACAATACATACACAAACCCTCTCTTCTCCTGTGCTGTCTTTCCTCCTCAGAGAGGCGGGTATACCCTATCTGCATAGGTTCAGTAAGCAAAGATATCGTGGAGTCAGGACTTGGAAAAGCGGGAGCTAACCTAAAAGAAGGTCTCTGGTTCCTCTCTCGAGTGTTCTGTCTCTCTCTTAGACGTTCATCTATACGAGAGATGAACGAAATTAAATCCTCTAAATTCTCAGGGAGTTCTCTGGTAGCAACCTCATCAAGAATTACATCAGATAGGCCATTCAAAAATACATCCATATACGCCTGCTCATTCCACTTGATTTCTGCCGCCAGAGACCTGAACTCTAGTGCATGATCCACCAGTGTTCGGTTCTCCTGTCTCAGGCGCAACAGTAATCTGGCTGCATTAACCTTTCTACCTGGAGGGTCAAATGTTCTTCTAAAAGCAGCTACAAATGCGTTATAGTTATAAACTAATGGGTTATCGTTCTCCCATAGTGGGTTGGCCCATCTCAGAGCTTTCTCAATGAGTAGGGTGATAATAAATCCTACTTTTGCCCTATCTGTAGGATAAGAGCGAGGTTGCAATTCAAAGTGGATACTAATTTGGTTTAAAAAACCACGACACTTCTCAGAAGCCCCACCATAGCGTACTGGGGGGGTAATGCGAGAAGAAGCACCCACTGTGGCTACCTCTAGACCTGAACCGACAGGAGAAACAGGGGTATTACGTATCTCCTCTGGTGGGTTATTGGCACAAGCTAATAGAGCCTGTAGCGCAAGCGCCATCTGATCCATTCTGTGATCCATGGCTTCAAACCTAGGATCAGGAGCAGCCAGCTGACTGTTTGTACTTGCAGGATCCATTGGCCCTGTCGTAATGTCAGGATCGGGACAGGGATCCAACACGCAGAGTACAAACAGTAGCCAGATACGTATACCGGACCTTAGAATGGCCGGACTAACGTAAGTAGTACAGTATAGAATGGTCAAAGACAAGCCGAGGTCGAGGGTAACAGAAGACAGGTAAGCGAGAGACAAGCCGAATCAAGGGTAACAGAGATAAGCAGAGTAAGGTAAACAAGCCGGGTCAAAACCAAAAGGGATAATAGAATACACAAGCACTGAGTGACTAGAACAAGCTAGAACCACGACAGGGCAATGAGCTAATGAAAGAAGCTCTGTTAAATACCCTGTTCAGAGCAGTAACCACGCCTCCGAGGCGTCCTGATTGGTCCTGCAGCAATTGACTGACAGGTCGTTCCGGGGGAGTGTCCTGATGACTACTTCCTGCCTAGATGCTGTAAAAGGCAGTCACTCCCTCGCGGCCGGCCTAGCATGACCGGATAGACCGCGGGGAAGGGAGCCATCAGACCGTCTGGATGGAGGAACAGCTAAGTCTCTACCTCTTTCGGAGGTAGAGACCACAGGTACCCTGACAGGTATATGGTACCAACCCGTCTTAGATCAATTTACCCGGAAACAGAAGACATATGCTGGAGGTGCCATTTACATAAAGGTACCATGCTGCACATGTGGTGGTCATGTGAGAAGGTAAATACTCTCTGGAAAGATATAGAATTAGTAGCTCAGGAAGTTACATCTTATAAGATTGAACATACACCGAAGATGATACTCCTTAAAGCCCTTCCAGGAAATATAGACAAAGTCTCACGGAAAATCATATTTCTTCTCTTATCAACAACAGCAACACTAATAGCCAGAAATTGGAAATCTTCAAACATGCCATCTTTACAAGAAATAAAAAAATTAATGACCACTACAGTGGACTATGAACTTATCTTTCCCTTTTTTCTTTCTGTACCCCTTTTTTGAATAAAAAAAAAAAAATGAATAATTGGAAAATAAAATCCCTGATGGTCCAGTGGGCTCCCTGGTGGTCCGGTGGCCATCATTTCTGGTCTGCAGCTCTTCAGAGCTACAGACCATGGATCTCGCAAGACCCAGTGAGAGCGTTGCCTTGGTAACCCGCGGAAAAGCTCTGATTGGGCAGTGCACGTGAGACACATGGTCTGCAGCTCTGCACATTGCGGAGATGCAGGCTGGTCTCGGCGACGGACCACCCCCGCACCCGCCTTAGTACGCCACTGGTCTTACGTGCTCCCAACTTGCACCATTACAGTCCATAATTAATGCGGCGTCGAGGCTCATCTTCCTGTCTGCCCGCACCACCCACGCCTCACCCTTCTGTCCGTCCGTACATTGGCTTCCTGTAACATATAGGGTTCAATTTAAAATTCTGGTTCTTGCTTTCATAGTTACATAGTTACATATTTACATAGCTGAAAAGACTTGCATCTATCAAGTTCAGCCATCCTCACATATGTTTTTGCTGTTGATCCAAAAGAAGGCAAAAAACCTAGTCTGAAGCGCTTCCAGTTTTGCAACAAACTAGGAAAAAATTCCATCTTGACCCCAAAATTGCAGTCGGATGTCTCCTTGAATCAAGCAGCTATTACCCCACTAATTATAAATTATATCCCTGTATGTTATGTTTTTGCAAGTATTTTTTCAATTGCAGTTTAAACATCTGTATGGACTCTGACAAAACCACCAGGCAGAGAATGCCATATCCTTATTGCTCTTACTGTAAAAAAAACTTTTCTTTGCCTTAGATGAAATCTCCTTTCTTCCAGCCTAAATCTGTGACATTGTGTCCTATATATAGCACTGTTTATGAATAGATTTCCAGAAAAAGGTTTGTACTGGCCCCGAATATATTTGTATAATATTATCATATCCCATCTCAGGCGCCATTTTTCCAAACTAAAGAGATTTAAATTGTTTAACCTTTCTTCGTAACTAAAATGCTCCATTCCTTTTATCAATTTTGTAGCTCATCTCTGCACTTTTTCTAGTGCCATGATATCTTTCTTTAGAACAGGTGCCCCAAATTGCACAGCATATTCAAGGTGTAGTTTTACCAGCGATTTATAAAGAGGCAAAATTATATTTTCATCCCGAGAATTTATGCCCCTATTTATACATGACAAAACCTTACTGGCCTTAGCAACTGCAGATTGACATTGTATATTGCTGCCTAATTTGTTGTCTATAACAATTCCCAATCCTTCTCGTGTGTGGTTATCCCTAGGTTACTACCATTTAGGGTGTGAATTGATTGTGCTTTCTTAACCCTGAAGTGCATAACTTTGCATTTCTCTACGTTAAATTTCATCTGCCATTTTAGTGCCCCATTCTATCCAAATCCCTCTGCAGCAAAGCAATATCCTGCTCACATTTTGATGACTTGTTTTGTGTCATCTGCAAACACTGATACTTTCAAATCTCTACATAATGCTGCTCCCACCTATCTATCCTCCCTAATACACAAGCATGAACCGTCTAGGCCCTTACGCTCTGCTGAAGACGTACGCCTATCTTCTGTCAGTACTCCCACCTCTGATGCTCACTTTCAAGACTTCTCGAGGACTGCACCATTCTTGTTGAACTCACTTCCCTCCTCCATTAGATGCTCACCCAGTCTCCACTCCATTGTAAAATCGTTAAAAACTCACTTCTTCATAAAAGTGTATCAATTTAACCATTAATAGCTCTCGACTGATTCCTCTCTTGCAACTAACATTAGTCTTATACTATCCTTACCTTTTGTGTCACTTTACCCCACTCCCTCTAGTATGTAAGCTTATAGAGCAGAGCCCTCAACCTCTCTGTCCCTGTGTGTCCAACTTGTCTGGTTACAACTACATGTTTGTTCGTTCACCCACTGTAAAGCGCTGCAGAATTTGTTGGCGCTATATAAATAATAACATAATAACATAATATAGATGTGATCACAATCACACTGCTTCAACACTTTTTAATGGTGCTTTAACTAATACTGGTTCAACAGAAAATAGTTTTATATACTCTTATTAAAGTTACAAATGACCTAATCGTAGCTAAATCCAAAGGCCACTACTCCATACTAATTCTTCTTGGCCTCTCTGCTGCCTTTGACACTGTTGATCATGGCCTCCTTCTCCTAACTCTTCAATCTCTTGGTCTCTGTGACACAGCCCTCTCATGGTTCTCCTCCTATCTCTTGCAATACTCCTTCAGTATCTCTTTTTCCAATGACACCTCCTCCCCTCGTTCTGTCTCAGTCAGAGTACCTCAAGGTTCAGTTCTTGGTCCCCTTTTGTTCTCTCTCTACACTGCCTGTCTTGGCAAACTCAGTAATTCATATGGATTCCACTACCACTTGTACGCCGATGACACCCAGATATACCTCTCCTGCCCTGACCTTTTCCCTGCTGTCCTACAACGTGTCACCAAATGCCTGTCTTCTATCTCTGATTGGATGTCCTCCCGCTTTCTGAAACTCAATCTCTCTAAAACTGAGTTTCTTAGTTTTCTGAGTTTTCTGAGTTTTTCTCCTCATAACACTAATCCTCCTCCTTCACTCTCCCTGCAGGTTGACGGTACCTGCCTCACCCCATCCTTTCAAGCTCGCTGTCTTGGTGTAATGTTTGATCCTGGTCTCACCTTTGCACCTCATGTCCAGTCTGTTGCTAAAACCTGTTGATTCCAGCTTAAAAACATTGCCTGCATACACCTATTTCTAATGCAAGATGCTGCCAAGGAGCTTATTCATGCTCTAGTAATCTCTCACATGGATTACTACAATCTGTGATCTGATCTTTCTCACCTCTCACACCTCACCCCTCTGTCAATTCTTACACTGGCTTCCTGTATCCTACAGGTGTCAATTTAAAATACTTACCATTACCTATAAAGCCTTAACCAACTCTAGCCCCTCTTACATTTCTGCACTGATTCATAGGTATTCCCCCTCTCGGTCTCTGCTCTAATGGTGACCTTCTCCTGTCTGCTGCTCGCACCCTTACTGCAAATTCATGCCTACAAGACTTCTCATGGGCAGCTTCTTTCCTTTGGAACAGCCTGCCTACCCCTGTCAGACTCTCCCCTAGTCTTCAATCCTTTAAGAAGTCCCTCAAAACCAGTATGGCCTCCAAGAGTAATTTCTATCTCTCAAACCTTCCTCTTACTCTCTCCTAAAGGGCCACACTTCACTCTCGCCTCCAGTTCTGCTACTTTCCCACCATGTCTATTTGCTGTCTCCCTCAATACCCTTCCTATTGTGTTTTTATACCCCACCTCCTCTAGATTGTAAGCTCATTTATGGTCTTCAACTACTTATTGTTCCTGTTACATTTTGTTATTGTCTCATTTGGTAAATTCCCCTCTTATTGTAAAGTGCTGTGGAATAAACTGGCGCTATATAAATACTACTTCTAATAATAATAATAATAATACTAGTGTTATACACTCAAGCTTAAGCTTAAAGGGACACTATACTCACCAGACTATATATTTATTCTGGTTAGTATATACAGTCCCTGCAGGCTATTTTCAGTAAACAGAGAAAATGCAGTGTTTACATTACAGCTTAGGGATACCTCCACTGGTCACTCCTCAGATGGCTACTAGAGGTGCTTCCTGGGGCTGACGTTCAGTGTTTCCATGCTCTGCATGGAGACATTGAACTTTCCTAATAGAGATGCATTGATTTAATGCATCTCTATTAGGAAAGTTCAATGTCTCCAAGAAGGTGCTGATTGGCCAAGCCAGCATTTGGCCCAAACCCCATCCCGCCTCCTTGCCGATCTCAGCCAATTCAATGCTTTTCCCTGTTGGAAAGCATTACATTGGCTGAAATGATAAATTCTGATGGTGTCAGCCAAGAAGGCGGATCGGGAGCTAGGTCAGCGCTAGCAGACCCGCAAAATGCTGCAAATAAGGTACATTTTATTACCTTTTAAGGGGGGAAAGCCACTAAATGATGGTTTTAACACTATAGGGTCAGGAATACATGTTTGTGTTCCTAACCCTATAGTGTTCCTTTAAGTGATCACACTCATTCGAAAGAAGATTAATCCACACATTAATGGAACTATTGAATTAATTACGAAACAACTTGATAAAACACATAATCACTTTTTAAAATAATTAACCAACACCACAAAAATTGCACATGAACAGAATAGCCACTACATATCTCTATATACCTCTCTGGAGGTGATAATGCATGGAGGTAACATCATCAAACATACAAACAATTCCTGGTTGATCAATTAAAGCAAAGAAACAACAAATAGGCACTGTACATTAATGTAATGTAGCAAAATTTATAACATAACATAACAAACACATACACACAACTGTGTATACATGTAATCAAAATGTCTGATTTGAACATTCTTAAAGAAACATGAATATGGATGATGACACAAATTTCACCTATTAGCATAACTGCTCTATAAATGGGTCAAACAGGCAGTTCAGATCTTTCAGATGGATCGATTTTGTTTGTTTCATCTTGCAATCTCAGAGAATCAATCTCAAAACATGCCATTAATGATGATGACTGAAGTAAACCCAGTTGTAAGTCAATCATTTTGAAATTCAGTGGAATTACCAGCATAAAAAGCTGCAACACTTTTGGATTATGACTGTTTTGAAATTCAATTAATATTCATATTCAATTTAAATTTAGAAAACATCATCGATTGAACAAATACTGACTCTGGATGGTAACCAACGCTTTAGTTGGAAATCTGCCATTTTATACAATATTTGGAAGTTAAATAAAAAGAACAAAAAACAAAAAAGAAACTTCGGCAATAAAAAAGTATTAGAGGTCATATTTATCAAATTAAAAGAAATGCTATTCTAGAGCAAGGGCACTAGCCGTAACTTTAATAAATGAGTGCATAAATCAAATATTGTAATTACTATTTTTGGCAATTTACTATTTTTGGCACACATGCAGCAGTTTCACATTTAGCTAGCAAGTATGTACAGATAAAGAAAGGACAGTTATACAAGAATCATAAACAGATTCAATGAATTAAACTGTAGCCCATTTGAATACTTTTTCTTAGTAATTAAATTGTTTTTAAATATTTCTTTATCAGTTATCAGGAAATAAATGGATAGAAAATGCTTACTCTGGTGGTCTTGTGTCAGGCCCCAAGGCTCTGTGAAGGGAGATTTTTTCACTTGCAAACATATTGAAAGAATGCTTTTCATATCCCTTCTCTTTCTGCTTTGTCTCTTCTTGGGTCCATTGATCTTTCTCAAATGGTCTTCCATCAGCTCCAGGGCTACTGGGATCCTGTGGTGGTCTCTCCATTAATGGCTCAAGCTCTGCAGGGGTGTAATATCCAGGAAGGCAAAAACTGTGACTTTCAATATGTTCCTCTTGTTGCATGGGGTTCTTGATATGGAGTATTTGGCTCAAGCCCTTTACATTATTTGCAGTTGTTATGATTCTGTCAATCACCTGATCTTTTCTCTCAACTATATTGTTCATCCGTTGGTCAATGTTGGTGCTGTAATTAACTTTTGTTTTCATAAAGAACACACATATCATATAAAATATGCCCACAATTACAAGCTTTAGAGGTCTACAGTACTTCCTCGGTAATCTCATTGTGAGTTATTTGAAGTCCTTACAGCTATGGATACAGTGTGCTACAGGTAGGCAAGATTTGTGACTAGTTCATCCAATAGTAAAACATTCACATATTGACTCACGAAACATAATTAATGCAGTGTGCATACACAAAGAACTAACAGGTTTACACAAACATTTAAAACTGAACATGAAGTTCTCCCCTGGAATACAGGATATGTCCTGACTTAAACTTTTACAAACAATTTAAATTTGGCAAAGTATAATGTCGCAAATGCAGATGTTGATCATCTGCACAATATGGTGAAACTCCATTTTCTTACATTTTATTCACACTGGGTAATTGGGTAGATAAAAATTATAGCTTTCTTATAATGTTGTCCAGTTATAGGTATTTTATGAGTGTGTCTATGATGTGAACTGTTAGAAAAAAAAACATGTTTAAAAAATGTATTGAAAGAAATTGCAATAAAACCCAATTTCTGTGTTTATGTTTTAAAAATATAAATTTTATATGATTTGCATGTGATGTAATGAGGACACTTTGTGGATACTGGTCCCAAAAATTCCCTCAAAGTGTAGAGGCACATAAACTGACTATTTTAGGTTAGATTTATCATGGCAAAAAGAGATGCTACTAAGGGGCAAAGTACTACATTTTAAGCAATCACTGTCACTATGCGAATCTGCCTAACAAAGACTGCCATCATCTTATTGATTTTCCCCCGACACCGAGCTACTGGAACTGGTTCCCTGGCATGTCTCTAGTGGAACTGAGGAACCATTTCAGACCACCACCACCACACCCGGAACCAGCTTCCGTAGCCGGTCCATATCCGTCTTCATCCACCTAACCAACTCCCATTGCAGGATCAGGCCCCAGGTCATTACCTCCAGCATGAATCAATAACACATCCGGAGTGGAAACCCCCGCCACCCTCTGAAAAATTTCCCCACTAATGCCTTGCCAACCATAACCCCGAAAACGTAACCATACCAGCGTCACCAAATACAGAGGGAAGCCCAGCTGTACACCATGTCTTCCCACCAACCAGGCCACCAAACCTAAAGCGAAAACAGAGTAATGGACAAGGCATAAACACCAAACCAACTACCTCCAACTCCATAACCATTTTAAACCATGTGATTCGGCCCCAAGTAGGACCTAAACTGGATCGATTCCTACCTATATGTTTCACCAGTTCCTCCCCCAAACCCAGTCGGGATGCCCCAGTTGCCGCCCCTATCCGAAAAGAATAGGCCCCAAACTGCATGGGATCCAAACCCAATCTCATCAAACCCATCTGAAAAACCCTAAGGAATTGAAACCGCAACAAAGCTTAACCATTGCCATGTACCAGAAAAACAGCCTGCCACCCCCGGGAGAAACCCCAAGTAGCTCAACGCACACAAAACCGGGCAGACACCCAACCCTGGTAGGGAAAATAAGGTCACCAAACAACCCTTACCGAACACATCCGTCTTGGAACGGCCCAACCAAATAGCCACCCTATCTGCCTGTAAACCGTCCGAATGTTGCATCCCACCAACACAAGCCCGATTGCGACTTACCAGTTCACCAATCCGGAAAGCCCCAAAAAACGCTAACGAGAAAGAAACAGAAAATAATACCACCTCATAAGGAGAACAGATCTCTGGCAGCACTCCCACTAAGTGCTGAGGAACCGCAAAATACACTTGTCTCCTAGTATCCTCTGTCTTCTTACCCTTCCGAAAAAACTCTGCAACATTTGACGAACTATAAAATGCTTGGTAACGTCTTCCCAACCATTTAACTTAAAAGAAAGCCAATGCTGCCTGTAACAAACTCCCCTTTCCAAGTGAGTTTGCCACAAGCTCCTGGAGGAACCTGCTTGCCCACAGACTATGGACTATGTAAAATGTAATATAAAAGTCTCCATTCGTGTATTTGGGCTATATGGTTCGGGAACCGAACAGCCGTACGAACCGGAGACCACCCTGGAGCTTGTTAAGCCTAATTGATACTTTGTAGCAATTTCCACCACAGTGTTAAAGTCCCTAATAAGCATCTGCCTGTCGTTCTGAGTGTTATGCACAGGCAGAACTTCAGAGAATGACAGTCTGGATGCAACCTGATGTATATCATTGGCAAAAACATGAAAAACTTCCTTTACCTCTGAAACCTCATTGCAAACCAAGTCATTTGTCCCTAGATGGACAAGTACATCTAATTCCCCTTCCTGCTTTGCTCGCTTAACAATATTACAAATACGTCTCCTGTCTCTGTGAGCAGTAGCTCTTGAAGACATCTCACAAGACCACTATTGTCCAGCTCCGCACCTCTTATGATAGAAACTCCCAACAACAACTGCTTTCCATTAGGCCTCAACATAGTATCCAAGCCTATCTCCATAATACCACTACACTCTGTGCCTGAGCCTGTCTCCACAACACCACTGCCCTCAGTGCCTGAGCCTGTCTCAACAACACATAATATATGGTCTAAAGAAGCTAAAGAAGCTTTTGAGCTACTTAAAAAATAATTTGCTTCTGCTGACATATTGGTACACCCTGACAATAGCAAACCCTTCATACTAGAGGTAAACACCTGTGAGACAGGGGTAGAGGCTGTCCTTTCTCAAAGTGAGAGTCAGGATACCCTTTTGCATCCTTGTGGGTTCTTTTCTAGAAAGTGGTCGCCAGCAGAACTTAACTATATGCCTGTCTCAACAACACGTAATATATGGTCTAAAGAAGCTTTTAAACTACTTAAAAAATAATTCGCTTCTGCTGACATATTGGTACACCCTGACAATAGCAAACCTTTCATACTAGAGGTAAACACCTCTGAGACAGGGTTACGGGCTGTCCTTTCTCAAAGGGAGAGTCAGGATACCCTTTTGCATCCTTGTGGGTTCTTTTCTAGAAAGTGGTCGCCAGCAGAACGTAACTATGATACTGGTAACAGAGAATTGTTAGCCATTATCCTAGCTCTGAAAGAGTGGTGACATCTTTTAGAAGGTTCCAGGGATCCACTCCTGATCATAATGGATCACAAAAACTTGGCATACATTGGTGATGCTAAAAAGCTGTCTTCTAGACAAGCTAGATGGTCGTTGTTATTGTCATGCTTTAACTTTATTATCACGTACAGACCAGGTCCTAAGAACGTTAAGGCTGACGCCCTATCTAGGCAATTTGACCTAGAGGCAGAACAAAATGGTAATAAAGCCTTAACCCCTTAAGGACACATGACATGCGTGACATGTCATGACTCCCTTTTATTCCAGAACTTTGGTCCTTAAGGGGTTAAAGGTGAAACGCGTTAATGGTTCTAAATTGTATATTTTATAATAATAAAAGTTATTTTTGGTTACCTTGTTTATAGGAATAATCTTTTACTTATTTTTATCATATACACTATTATTATTCCTGGCATTTTTTATTCTAATTTTATACTGTTTCCCGCTTCAAGAAATCCATAGGTGGGGATAATTCCACCAGCACTGTGAAATAGAGCAGTAATTTCTGCTCTTCTCTTGTGAGTATATTTTATTTTATTGTTCTTACTGAGAGCACTATTTGCTGTTTCTTATATCTTGTGAATAACAACGGAACCCAAGCCGGACGGATGGACCTATCCCTCCAGTATATCCCATAGTGGGGATTATACCACTAAGTGCCTTTCATCCCAGAGCTGGCACTAGCTCCAACAAATGTGAGTGAAAAACCCTCCTTTTTTTAACCTATTTTTATCTTGGAGCAACAATATTTCCCTATTGGCAGTTTTCTGTGCTTTCTTTTATCTTCACATATACGGATCATCTACAACCCGGACAGATCAACTCCTGAGGATTGTACACATACCCTATCCATATATCAGTGAGACTATTTTTATTTGATTTTATTCAACGTTTTTTACCACTTTGATCTTTACTGAACATCTGGATGGACTCTGTTTTTTAAATTTTTTATATTTTTTATATTATTGCATAGAGACTATTATACCTAGGTTTTACCACTTGCTGTTTATATACACCAATTAGTTGAAGTTTTATGGTACTATTCCTCTATTAATAGCTCAGCCCTTAACTCCTTTCTTTTTCCTATTGTACCAAGAGTCTTGAGGGATTCCCTTTTTTAGGGTTGCTGCTCCTATCTCTGTTATTAAGCGCAGACTCTTCTCCTCTGTTTTTACTATTAATAAAACAGTTACCTGCGCTCTCTCCTTAATCCCTATGTATATTTAAACAAATGGAGGTCATTTGGTTACTCCAATAGCCACTGGAGGGAATGCCTGCCTGCCAACGTCACCTTGCTTCCTTGAGATTCTGGCAAAGATATCTCTAATGAGACAGAAAGGGGTATTTTTTTTTGGTCTTTACTATATGTATTGGAGCAGTGTGTCTGACTGTGGTTGTTGCTGCCGCCCAGGAGTGATGGGAGTAAGTGCAGGACTTTTCTTTTTGTATTAATAAAATGGTGTCCGCTGTCTCTAGATCATTTTGGTGGCCATCTCTTAGAAAGGACATCAGAGAGTATGTGGAGATGTGGAGGCGTGAACTATTTGTGCGGTTTCTAAAGTTCCCCATAACCTACCTTGTGGGTTATTGCAACCGCTCCCTATACCCAGTGCCCCATGGTCTCACTTGTCTATGGACTTTATTGTGGAACTCCCAAATTCTAAAGGCTATAACACCATCCTAATGATTGTTGACTGCTTTTCTAAAATGGCACACTTTGTTCCGCTCAAAAAGATACCTTCTTCCCAAGAGCTGGCTCATATATTTATACGCAAAATAGTCAGATTACATGGTATTCTGCAAAATATTATGTCAGATAGGGGTTCCCAACTTGTGTCACGTTTTTTTAGAGCATTTTCTAAACAGTTGGGTATAGAATTATCGTTTTCATCTTCTTACCATCCTCATACCAATGGTGCGGCTGAGCGAGTCAATCAATAATTGGAACAATATTTGAGATGTTTTTTGGTGGCACTCAGGAAAACTGGTCTGATTTGTTACCATCGACCGAATTCGCCAGAAATAATGCTATCCATGACTCATCTGGACATTGTCCATTTTTTGTTAACTGTCGTCATCCTATTGTCCTCCCTGCGGTGTTTTCTGACACTGCTATTCCCACTCTGGATGACCATCTCACATGTATTTGTGAGACTTGGACAAAGGTGAACTCTGCTTTGGAAACAGCTATGGTTCGTTTCAAACCGAAAGCTTGTTTACCAAGTGGGTGACCGGGCATGGCTCTCCACAAGGAATATTAAACTCAAAGTCCCTAGCATGAAGTTTGCACCCAGGTTTATTGGTCCCTTTCCAATTATTTGTAGGATTAATCCTGTGTCTTTTTCTCTGGCTGTTCCTGCCTCTCTGCGTATTCCTAACACCTTTCATGTATCCCTACTTAAGCCTGTTATCTGTAACAGGTACACCGGCCCTTCTGTCCCTCCACCTCCTTTTGTTGTTTCTGGACAGGAGGAGTACGAAGTCTCCTCTATAATCGACTCCAGGTTTTCTCGAGGGTTTCTGCAGTATTTGGTCGATTGGAAGGGTTATGATCCTGCCGATTGTTCTTGGGTATCTGCTTCAGACGTACATGCGGGCCGCAAAATCCGTTCCTTCAATGCCAGGTTTCCCCTCAAGCCTGGTCCTGCCCATCTGGTGGGTGATCTTCAAGTGGGGGGCACTGTCACGGCTTTCAGCTCTTCTGTCGGCATGGCTGCATATAAACTAGACAGCCACGCCGACAGAAAGGTTTCAAACATACCTTGGTCGTGGCATGCAGCTGACCGGTCTCCCTCCATTCCGGTCCCCAGCGGGTGCGACGTTCATAGGAAAGCCTGCTGTTGCGGTTCAGGATTGTAAAATAAACGTACCTTCGCCCACATTAAAGATGGCGCCGACGTGCATGCGACATCACATCATAGATGTGCTTGTACGTTTTGGAGTCAGTGGTCATGGACAGCCAATTACAGCCTAAAGAGGGTTATTTAAACCCAAACTACCTTTTTGCCAGTGCCCTGTCGTGGTTTCCACTAGCTGGTTATACGAGAGTGTGTTCCTGATAGTGTTTTTTCTGGTATTTGACTTTGGCTTTCTTTTGACTTCCCTGATTTCTGGTATCCTTGACTTCTGGCTTTCCTCATCGTTGCGTCTCATTCTGTTTCCCTGACCTGGGCAAGTATTTTGACTATTCTCTGGTATGTTAAGCCCGGCCATTCTAAGGTCCGGTTAGACAATATCCTTAGTCTTTAGGTGTGATACAATTCTGCGTGCTGGATCAACTATAATCCTGACAGTGGACCAATTAGAAGTTAAGTAAACCTATTTAACTCTTATTCGGGCCCTTATTCTGTGTCCTATCATGGTTTCTACCTTGGTACATGGATAGTGGGTTTTGTAAGCTTCTCTTGATTTTTTGTTATTGACATTGACTTGCTTATTAGCTGTTTGTACTTCTGGAATCCTGATCCTGCTTGTTTTAGCCATATATGTGTATTTCTATAATCCTGACCTGGGATATTTCAGACTTTGTCTCTATCTATCTATAACATTCCAAATCCAAAGCCCGGCAATACGTATTTTATTGACCCTCCTTTCCCATATCCTATAAATTAGTGTAAATTCCCTGTGACAGCGGACTACATCACCATAATGCTCTTGCAGCCATAATGGTGGCAAAACATTGAGGAGATATAGTCAACACCATCTGGCAAAGGTTGCCTACAACTGTTTTAGAAGGAGGGAGCTTAGGTGGCACTGGCTACTTATAAATAAGGGTATGAGTGAAGATGATTGGGTGGGTGAGCATAGGCTTTTTAAAGGACAACTGTCACCGCAAAACTATTTTTTATTACATTAATCTTTTTAACAAAGTTTGAAAGGAAACTGATTTAAACAAAAAACAAGGTATATGTAAAAATGAGAACAACTCATCCCTACTTTTAGTATATTACAAGATCCTCAACCATATATACACCTTGGGTCAGACACTGTTAGTCTCTGTGATTTTCCTGCTTCACTGCCTACACAGAAACAGGGCATACTATAAAGACTTTAGTGGTGGTACTGGGTACTTAGCACGGGGGCAAGCTAGAATAGTGAGTGGGTGATAGAGGAAAATGTGCATAACTCTATGAAACCACCTCTATAAAAGCTGATTTGTTAGTAATTTGCTGGTCTGGAGCATTGAGGTGTGTGTTTACACAATGCCAAGGAGGAAAGACAACCGCAATGATCTTAGAGAAGCAACTGTTGGTTTCCATCAAACTGTGAAGGGTTATAAGGTAATTTACAAACAATTCAAAGTCTATCATTCTATAGTGAGAACGATTATTAAAAAGTGGGAAACATTCAAGACAGTTGCCAATCATCCCAGGAGTGGATGTCCCAGAAAATTCACCCCAAGGTCAGACTGTGCAATGCTCAGAAAAAATGCAGAAAAACAACTCAGACTCTACAGGCTCTAGTTAGCATGTTACATGTTAAAGTTTGTGACAATTTAAAAAAAGAGAGTATGTTTTGTTTGGAAGGGTTGTCAGGAGAAAGCATAAAAAGAACATGGCAGCATTGCTAAGGATTGCAAAGTTGCATTTGAACAAACTACAAGACTTCTTGAACTTTAGACAGACAAGACCAAAGTGGAGATGTTTGGCCATAATGCACAGTGTCATGTTTGCCAAAAACCAAATACAGCAGATGAGCGCAAAAACCTCATAATAACTATCAAGCACGGTGGTGGAGGGTTGATGATTTGGGCTTGTTTTGCAGCCATAGGACTTGGGAACCTTGCAGTCATTGAGTCAGCCATGCACTTCTCTATATACCAAAGTATTATAGATTTAAATTTGGAGTCATCTGTCCGACAGCTCAAGCTTGGCCGAAATTGGGTCATGCAACAGGATAATCATCCCAAATACTCTAATCTACAATAGAATGACTGAAAAAGAAAAGAATCAAGGTGTTGCAATTGCCCAGTCAAAGTCCAAACCTCAACCTGATTGAAATGCTGTGGTGAGACCTGGAGAGAGCTGAGCATAGACAAACGTCAGCAAACTTCAATGGTCTGAAACAACGTTGGAAAGAAGAGTGGACCAAAATACCTCCACAACAATGTGAGAGACCGATAAAGTCATAAAGAAAATTATTACTTCAAGTTTTAGCTGCTAAATGTGGTTCTATAAGCTATTCAATTATAAGGTGTACACATAACGTCTTTATTTTTGCTTTATTTTTGTTAAATAAAAAATAAATAAACTGTGTATTATGTCATGTATTGTTCATCCGAGGTTGCAGTTATCTCATTTCTGCTAAGGAACAGATAATTTCTATTATGTCCTGATATGTACTCCCACCTCTGATGCTTGCCTTGAAGACTTCTCCAGGGCTCCACCGTTCCTGTGGAACTCGCTTCCCTCCTCCGTTAGATGCTCACCCAGTGTCCACTCCTTCAAAAAATCATTAAAAACCCTTCATAAAAGCATATCAATTAAACTGTTAATAGCTCCCGACTGATTCCTCTCTTGCAACTGTCTAATAATATCCTTACCTTTTGTGTCACTTTACCCCACTCCCTCTAGCATATAAGCTCATTGAGCAGGGCCCTCAACCCCTCTGTTCCTGTGTGTCCAACTTGTCTGGTTACAACTACATGTCTGTTTGTCCAACCACTGTAAAGCAATTTGTCGGCGCTATATAAATAATTACATAATAATAATAATAATGTAAAACCATAGAATTAAAAGAGCGTGTACTTTCTTTTTCCCATGACTCGATATATTTATTTATTTGAAAATATTTGAAAATGTTATCCAGGAAATATTAAATTGAGTTCTATATTTGTTTCCCTCAGATAGAGGAATTATGTATAAGTCATTCAATGACTTGTCATAATTAATATAGTAAGCGCTTTATATATATAGGGGTATATTATCTAAGTGGTAATCCCATTTCCTTCTTTCTCTTTTTGTTATATTTTTGGCTGATAGGGATACTATAGGCAATTGAGCAATGACACTGCAGGGTATATACACCTTACAGTCTCTGCTTCATTAAGCAAAAGTTGACATCCGTTTAATGTATTTGTGGGTTGTTCCCAGCATTGCGGAGAAATAGGGTGGCTCTTTTTTTTTTTTAAATACATACTGCTACTACCCACACTTTTACGTAATAACACTAATAAACACACACACTGTACACACTATGCACAAACATAAATTGACACAACTATTTAGAGATACATACACACATAGACACTTATTCAGGCATTTACCCACTTACTCTTTATGTGTGTGTGCATACAACAAATTTCAACAAATTTTAAAGTCCAAGTACTTTAAAAAAAAATAAAATATTGGCTTGGAAGTAAGGGATTGGAGGGGTGCTTGAGAATTCTGTGACTATAGGTTCTCATGATAAAACTCCGGCCTTGAATTAAGCATGGCTGGTCTGGTTCACTCCTCACCTCTTTATTTCTTTTTCTTTTTTCTCTCTCTTTGTTACCATTTGTCTTTCCACCTTGGGGTTTTTTCTTCGCTCTGTTTTCTTTTTTCCAAGTAATGTCTCTGTTCCTAGCCCTCTTGGTCTCTTTATTGGGTTCTACATGTTCTTATTGTTCATATTGTTGAGCAGCAGGGAAACTTCATAATACTCATAGTACTTGTAAACATAATACGACTGGATATTGGCTAATTATGAGCATTAACGTCTTGTTTGGGAAGTTGCTCTCTAGTCACTTCTCATGATTTGTGCAATGTTTATAACTTATTAATAGTGATGTCGAGAACATAAAATTTTCCGTTCGCGAATGGTGAACGCGAATTTCCGCAAATGTTCGCGAACGGGCGAACCTGGCGAACCGCCATAGACTTCAATGGGCAGGCGAATTTTAAAACCCACAGGGACTCTTTCTGGCCACAATAGTGATGGAAAAGTTGTTTCAAGGGGACTAACACCTGGACTGTGGCATGCCGGAGGTGGATCCATGGCAAAACTCCCATGGAAAATTACATAGTTGATGCAGAGTCTGGTTTTAATCCATAAAGGGCATAAATCACCTAACATTCCTAAGTTATTTGGAATAACGTGCTTTAAAACATCAGGTATGATGTTGTATCGATCAGGTAGTGTAAGGGTTACGCCCGCTTCACAGTGACAAACCAAACTCCCCATTTAACGCACCGCAAACAACCACAAACAGTCCATTTGCCCAACCGCAAACTCCCCATTTGCACAAGGTTGGATACCAAGCTAGCCATGTCCCGTTCCTTGTCCTCACTGATGTCATTGAAGATCTCTTCCTCCACCCAGCCACGTACAACACCAAGGGTCCCCGAAAGGTGACAACAAGCCCCCAGTATTTTTTGTTTTTAAATGTACACTACTGTTACACCAGATATGAATTGCAATGGTGTGACACTGTGCCCTGGCAGGCCCTGAAATGCACACGTGTGAAGGAAACTGACTGCTATTATTTCACAGTCAAATTTCTAGTTTTTTTTTGTAATGTACACTACTGTAACACCAGTGATTGGCCCACATCATGCCTACGCCCCCAAAACGTTTGTGTGTGGGGGTGCTGGAATGACGTGGGCCAATGGGAGCCTGATTCAACTTCTGGCTCCCACTGCCCCTTTTAGAGCGAGCTCGTGACTCGAGCCGTGCTCCTAGTGCCAGGCGGGCCACGTGACCGATCACTGCTGTCAGTGCACGCGGCTAAGTCAGAAGAGGAGGTCAAGCCGCATGCGGCTCGTGTGGAGGCAGGAGTGATCCAGCCACGCGCGGCTTAAGCTTAGGAGCCAGGTCGGTCCCAGGATAAGGTAAATACAGCCACAACCACTTATCCCAATCACACACCTTTCCTAACGTCCTATCCCATTAAAAGCATATTACCGCGTATTTAATAAAACAGATAGACCCCCTACTTCATCCAGGTTACCGATCGATGGTTCGATATTCTGAGCCCTCTCTGATTTACTGTACACGACTATTTGATATTTCCACAAATTTTATAT
Source organism: Pelobates fuscus (assembly GCF_036172605.1). Lineage (NCBI taxonomy): Eukaryota > Metazoa > Chordata > Amphibia > Anura > Pelobatidae > Pelobates > Pelobates fuscus. The sequence goes on from NC_086317.1 coordinate 402,887,208, forward strand.
AGCATTTTATGTTTGTTTGAGACCACTAGTGTTGTCGCAAACCCGAAATTTTCGGTTCGCGAACGGCGAACGCGAAACATAGAAACATAGAAACATAGAATGTGACGGCAGATAAGAACCATTCGGCCCATCTAGTCTGCCCAGTTTTCTAAATACTTTCATTAGTCCCTGGCCTTATCTTATAGTTAGGATAGCCTTATGCCTATCCCACGCATGCTTAAACTTCTTTACTGTGTTAACCTCTACCACTTCAGCTGGAAGGCTATTCCATGCATCCACTACCCTCTCAGTAAAGTAATACTTCCTGATATTATTTTTAAACCTTTGTCCCTCTAATTTAAGACTATGTCCTCTTGTTGTGGTAGTTTTTCTTCTTTTAAATATAGTCTCTTCCTTTACTGTGTTGATTCCCTTTATGTATTTAAATGTTTCTATCATATCCCCCCTATCTCGTCTTTCCTCCAAGCTATACATGTTAAGATCCTTTAACCTTTCCTGGTAAGTTTTATCCTGCAATCCATGAACCAGTTTAGTAGCCCTTCTTTGAACTCTCTCTAAGGTATCAATATCCTTCTGAAGATAGGGTCTCCAGTACTGTGTACAGTACTCCAAGTGAGGTCTCACCAGTGTTCTGTACAATGGCCTGAGCACTTCCCTCTTTCTACTGCTAATACCTCTCCCTATACAACCAAGCATTCTGCTAGCATTTCCTGCTGCTCTATTACATTGTCTGCCTACCTTTAAGTCATCAGAAATAATCACCCCTAAATCCCTTTACTCAGATGTTGAGGTTAGGACTCTATCAAATATTCTGTACTCTGCCCTTGGGTTTTTACGTCCAAGATGCATTATCTTGCACTTATCCACATTAAATGTCAGTTGCCACAACTCTGACCATTTTTCTAGTTTACCTAAATCATTTTCCATTTGGCTTATCCCTCCTGGAACATCAACCCTGTTACATATCTTAGTATCATCCGCAAAAAGACACACCTTACCATCAAGACCTTCTGCAATATCACTAATAAAAATATTAAAGAGAATGGGTCCAAGTACAGATCCCTGAGGTACCCCACTGGTGACAAGCCCAAGCTTCGAATATACTCCATTGACTACAACCCTCTGTTGCCTGTCGCTCAGCCACTGCCTTACCCATTCAACAATATTGGAATCCAAACTCAAAGATTGTAGTTTATTGATAAGCCTTCTATGTGCAACAGTGTCAAAAGCCTTACTGAAATCTAGGTAAGCAATGTCTACTGCACCACCCTGATCTATAATTTTAGTTACCGAATCAAAAAAATCAATAAGATTAGTTTGGCATGATCTCCCTGAAGTAAACCCATGTTGCCTCTGATCTTGAAATACATGTGTTTTTAGATGTTCAACAATCCTATCCTTTAACATGGTTTCCATCACTTTCCCCACTACTGAAGTAAGGCTTACTGGCCTATAGTTGCCCGACTCCTCCCTATTACCTTTCTTGTGAATGGGCACAACATTCGCTAACTTCCAATCTTCTGGGACTACTCCTGTTATCAATGATTGGTTAAATAAATCTGTTAATGGTTTTGCTAGTACACCACTAAGCTCTTTTAATAGCTTTGGGTGTATTCCATCAGGTCCCATTGACTTATTTGTCTTTACTTTTGAGAGTTGAAATAGAACCTCTTCCTCTGTAAACTCCCGTGTAATAAATGACTCATTTATCCTTTTTCTTAACTGAGGTCCCTTTCCTTCATTTTCATCTGTAAATACCGAACAAAAATATTCATTGAGGCAGTCAGCTAGACCTTCATCCTCATCTACATACCTTCCTTCTTTTGTTTTTAATCTAACTAATCCTTGTTTTACTTTTCTTTTCTCATTTATGTATCTAAAAAAAGTTTTGTCCCCCTTTTTTACTGACTGTGCTATTTTCTCTTCTGTGTGTGCTTTGGAAGCTCTTATAACTTGCTTAGCCTCTTTCTGCCTAATCTTATAGGTCATTCTGTCTTCCTCACTCTGGGTTTTTTTATAATTACTAAATGCTAACTTCTTGTTTTTTACTATTTTGGCCACATCTGCGGAGTACCACAGTGGTTTCTTGAATTTTTTGCTTTTACTGACAAGCCTAATGCAATTTTCTGTTGCCTTCAGTAGTGCTTTTAAATAATCCCATATCTTTTGGACTCCATTTAAATTGCTCCAGTCTAATAATGACTCTTTTACACATATTCTAATTTTAGAAAAGTCTGTTTTTCTAAAGTCTAAAACTTTTGTTTTTGTGTGGTGTGACTCAGTCACTGTTCTTATATTAAACCACACTGACTGATGATCACTGGATCCTAAACTTTCACCTACAGTAATATCTGATACCAAATCTCCATTTGTTAACACTAAATCTAGTATGGCCTCTTTACGAGTTGGCTCCTCAACGACTTGTTTTAGAGACAATCCCAGTAGGGAGTTTAGAATATGTGTGCTCCTGGCACAAGTAGCTATTTTTGTTTTCCAATTCACATCAGGAAGATTAAAGTCACCCATGATGATAACTTCCCCCTTCATTGTCATTTTAGCTATTTCTTCAACTAGTAGATTATCTAACTCTTCAATTTGTCCTGGGGGCCTATAAATCACACCTACACGAGTTACTGTGTGATTACCAAATTCTAACGTAACCCAAACAGACTCTATGTTCGCCTCACTAACCTTTATTAGGCTAGATTTTATGCTATCCTTTACATACAGGGCCACCCCTCCCCCTTTCTTGCCTTCCCTGTCTTTTCTATATAAAGAGTACCCTGGTATTGCTATGTCCCAGTCATTTTTCTCATTATACCATGTCTCAGTAACAGCGACTAAATCTACACTATCAGTTGCCATTATTGCCACAAGTTCATGGATCTTATTCCCTAAACTGCGAGCATTTGTAGACATGACTCTAAGCTTATCATTTTTTAACACACTTGCTACAGGCACCTTCTGTCCTTGTTTTGGGGGACAATTGGATTGATGTTTTATCACCCTTTTGCCCCCCCATCCTAGTTTAAATACATCCTAGCAAAACCTCTGAACTGCTCACTGAGAACATTTGTTCCCTTTTGAGAAAGATGCAAACCATCTTTTTTGTACAGTTTATTTCCATTCCAAACAAAGCTACCATGAGCAATAAAGCCAAATCCTTGCTCCCGACACCATTCACCAAGCCACAAGTTAAAGTCCCTAATACGCATCCGCCTGTCGTTCTGAGTGTTATGCACAGGCAGAACTTCAGAGAATGACAGTGTGGAAGCAACCTGCCGTATATCATTGGCAAAAACACTAAAAACTTCCTTAACCTCTGAAACCTCATTGCAAGCCAAGTCATTTGTCCCTAAATGGACAAGTACATCCAATTCCTCTTCCTGCTTTGCTTGCTTAACAATATTACAGATACGTCTACTGTCTCTGTGAGCAGTAGCTCCGGGAAGACACCTCACAAGACCACCATTGTCCATCTCCACACCTCTTATGATGGAATCCCCCAACAACAACTGCTTTCTATTAGGCCTCACCATAGCCTTCAAGCCTCTCTGCACAACACCACTAGCATCAATGCCTCTCTCCACAACACCACTAGCCTCAGTGCCTCTATCCACAACACCACTAGCCTCAGTGCCTCTCTCAACAACACCACTAGCCTCAGTGCCTCTCTCAACAACACCACTAGCCTCAGTGCCTCTCTCAACAACACCACTAGCCTCAGTGCCTCTCTCAACAACACCACTAGCCTCAGTGCCTCTCTGCACAACACCACTAGCCTCAGTGCCTCTCTGCACAACACCACTAGCCTCAGTGCCTCTCTGCACAACACCACTCGCCTCAGTGCCTCTCTGCACAACACCACTAGCCTCAGTGCCTCTCTGCACAACACCACTAGCCTCAGTGCCTCTCTGCACAACACCACTAGCCTCAGTGCCTCTATGCACAACACCACTAGCCTCAGTGCCTCTCTGCACAACACCACTAGCCTCAGTGCCTCTCTGCACAACACCACTAGCCTCAGTGCCTCTCTGCACAACACCACTAGCCTCAGTGCCTCTCTGCACAACACCACTAGCCTCAGTGCCTCTCTGCACAACACCACTAGCCTCAGTGCCTCTCTGCACAACACCACTAGCCTCAGTGCCTCTCTCAACAACACCACTAGCCTCAGTGCCTCTCTGCACAACACCACTAGCCTCAGTGCCTCTCTGCACAACACCACTAGCCTCAGTGCCTCTCTGCACAACACCACTAGCCTCAGTGCCTCTCTGCACAACACCACTAGCCTCAGTGCCTCTCTGCACAACACCACTAGCCTCAGTGCCTCTCTGCACAACACCACTAGCCTCCCACTAGGAATGTTTAACACCTGGGTAGGCCTCTGCTTATTAGCAAACAATAGCTAATCTACACAGCAATCAATAGCAAGTAGCTACCTAATCAAATCAAATGCCTTATAAATACCAACAGGAAATCAAACCTTGTGCAATCAGTAACCTTTTCCTACATATGAATCTTACCTGTAACAGTAAAAAAGAAAACTCTTAGCACAACTCTTAGACAGTTGAAGCTTCTGTAAAACTCTCCAGAATATCTCCAACCACACACACACACTTAGAAGCAACACTTAGATGAAGCAACCAAGCGAACTTCCTCAAATGTTCGCGAACCGGCAAACCGCGCGAACTGCCATTGACTTCAATGGGCAGGCGAATTTTAAAACCAACAGGGACTCTTTCTGGCCACAAAAGTGATGGAAAAGTTGTTTCAAGGGGACTAACACCTGGACTGTGGCATGCCGGAGGGGGATCCATGGCAAAACTCCCATGGAAAATTACACAGTTGATGCAGAGTCTGCTATTAATCCATAAAGGGCAGAAATCACCTAACGTTCCTAAATCACAATGGATATGGATTGTTAAAACAGATATGAGTGGTGGCACTGACTGTGCAAATGGGCAAGGCATCCAACCTGACACAGAAGCTGGCAGGCAGGCAACTGCTCTTCTATTACAGTGAAAACAAATTATTTCTTTAAAATCTAAAGCTTAAGCTATTGTTAAAACAGATATGAGTGGTGGCACTGACTGTGCAAATGGGCAAGGCATCCAACCTGACACAGAAGCTGGCAGGCAGGCAACTGCTCTTCTATTACAGTGAAAATGTTTTATTTATTTTAAATCTAAAGCTTAACCAATTGTTAAAACAGATATGAGTGGTGGCACTGGGCAAGTAGGCACAGTATCCAATGTGAACCTCACACAGAAGCTGGCAGGCAGGCACCTGCAATTACATTACACAGGAAAAAAAAAAAAGCAGCCTGATGTTATAGCCCTAAAAAGGGCTTTTTGGGGTGCTGTCCTTACAGCAGAGATCAGATGAGTCCTTCAGGATTGTAGTGGACACTAAATACCCTAGCCTAGCTATCAATTTCCCTATCTAATCAGCAGCAGCTAAACTTTCCCTCCTCTCACTAAGCATGCAGCTTCAGAATGAATCGAAAATGGATGCTGGGAGGGGGGTTGGAGGGTGTGGAAGGGAGGGAGTGCTGCTGATTGGCTGGAATGTGTCTGCTGACCGAGAGGCACAGTGTCAAAGTTTGCCCAATGATGACGAATAGGGGGCGGATCGAACTGCGCATGTGTCCGCCCGCCGCGGCGAACGCGAACGCGCTAAGTTCGCCGGCGGACAGTTCGGTACATCACTAGAGACCACCTTAAAAATATTGGATATCACTAAAAATCATGATCACTATATACTTTCTCTACAAACCTCTAAAACGAACCAAACTACTCATTAGACTTGGGCACTTCAGAAATATTCGTTTCGTATGAATGTATTCGTACGAAAAAGAAATTAGTTTAGTCAGAACCTGAAATTCGTCAATTCTTCCATTTGTTTTCGTACGATATTCGTTAATATTTTTGTTTTGGATAAACTCATTTGTTCATTCGGCACGATTTAATTGAACCAAATGAATTCAATACATAAAACTATGTTCCCTAACTAATCCCTAAATACCGAATAGCTTCAACCGAACTCAGTATAACCATTCGTTTCAAATTTTGTACATTGATCTAACAGCATGGCATTGAATGTTGTATGTCGTTTAATTTACGCCAAAAAATCCCGAACTCACTCCCGAACCGTCTAATGCGCGAACGCTGCCAATCACATGAAAATGTATTGGCACTATCAGTAAACTACCGAACACCACTTACTATAGTCATTCGCATGTCGAATGACATTGCAAATGCAATACATTGCTTTTGCTTAGTTTCTTGGGCTCATGAATCATCATGCTTCCCTGACAGGTGGTACTGGAAACACAGTATCATTTTATAAGAGAGTGAGAAAGTAGGAGCCAATTAAATAGGCTTTTACATACTCCCAGACAAAACTATAAAAAATAAAAGTATCAACTCAAGGCAGTCCTTCAATGCAAAATCTATCCAGATTTTCTATAGGCCAGCCATTCAGCCATTTTGGAGGTCAGCCAGCCCACCACCCTGTCAGCCATTTTAGGCACTTTGATAGGGACCTTGCCAGAAGTGGTCATGTCCTCCTCCAGCTCCTCAAGTGACATAGACATGGATATAGTGGAGGGGGGCATTGGCCACTCTGGCCAGGAGGAAGGAGAAGCAAGTGGGAGAAGCAAGAAGAAGCAAAGACAGCCTAGAATGTTAAAAGCAGTATGTCCTGGGAAGAAAAATAAGTACGCTGATAGCTTTCGTGCAGAGGAGAATACAGTACTGGTAAACAAGCTTTGCCAGTACTACCAATGTATGTTTGGGGGAGCAGCCAAAAAGACTTCAAGAGCAAAGAAGGACAAGTGGAGGAAGATTGTGGCAGCCAGGGGCGGACTGAGAACCCTCAGGGCCCCCGGGCAAAATAAATCAAGGGCCCCCTTACAGGCCCCACCCATACTCCGCAGCAAGCGCCACCCATGTCCCGCCTCCATGCACCGCCTCCAGCCACACCCTACACAATCTTTAGACACAAGGAACAAAAGTGCAATAATCCCTTCAAGGCCCCAGTAGAGACTACAATTGAGGGCTAATGGGCCATGGAGGGGGGTCTTTCTAGCAGAGGCTATCTCAGTGTCCTTTAGAGAGTGTGTTAGAAAGAATCCCCTCCAGGCCCTATTAGAGACTACAATGGAGTCTAACAGGCTTGGAAGGGGGTCTTTCTAACAGAGGCCATCTCAGTGTCCCTGCTGGAAACAGTCGCCTCCAGGCCCCAGTAGAGACTACAATTGAGGGCTAATGGGCCATGGAGGGGGGGAGCATTCTAGCAGAGGCTATCTCAGTGTCCTTTAGAGAGTGTGTTAGAAAGAATTTCCTCCAGGTCCCATTAGAGACTACAATGGAGTCTAATGGGGCCTGGAGGGGGGTCTCTCCAACACTCTGGTTCCTATTCACAATATAGCAACACAACATAGCTGATACCTAGGCCAAGTTGGCTCCTCTTACCTTAATTACTGTTGCTGGCTGGCAGTCTGTGGGCTTGCTGGAAGGCTGTGGGCTTACTGGCTGCGGCTGGCAGGCTGTGGGCTTGCTGGCAGGCTGTGGGCTTGCTGGCTACTGCCGGCAGGCTGTGGGCTTGCTGGCTGCGGCTGGCAGGCTGTGGGCTTGCTGGAAGGCTGTGGGCTTACTGGCTGCGGCTGGCAGGCTGTGGGCTTGCTGGCAGGCTGTGGGCTTACTGGCTACTGCCGTCTGGCTGTGGGCTTGCTGGCTGCGGCTGGCAGGCTGTGGGGTTGCTGGCTTTAAGCCTAACTGGTGGCCTGTAAGCTGGCTGGCTGTCTACTGGCCAGCCTGTGGGCTGGCTGGCCTGTGGGTTGGCTGGCTTGCTGGCTACTGGGGCACTCGTAGATTATTTAAAGAAATAATCCATGCACAATAACCACTACTACTCTGTGTAGTCGTTATGGTGCCAGGAGGGTCGGGCCCCCCTCCCAGAGTAAGTAGTCAAACCGTTTAAGAACAGTTTGACAACTTACCTGGGGTCTGCTGGGATATGAGGCTGTAGTAGGGTATAGGAGCAGTGGTGCAATGTGTAAGGGGTGCAGTCTGTGTGAAAGGTTCAGTGTGTGTGAGGGGGTGTAGTGTGTGAATGTGTAGGGTGTGTGGGGCAATGTGTGTACGAGGGGGCTGTGTATGTGTGTGGCAATGTTCGTATGGGGGGCTGTGTGTGTATGGGTGGGCAGTGTATGTGTGTGTGTGTGAGGCAATGTGTGTAAATGTGTATGGTGTGTGTGGGGGCAGTGTGTGTGTATGGTGTGTGTGGGGGCAGTGTGTGTGTATGGGGGCAGTGTGTGAATGTGTATGGTGTGGGGGCAGTGTGTTTATGGGGCTAAAGTTCACTCTCACCACTGCGACCACCAGGAATACCTGGTGGTCACAGTGTTGAGAGTGAACTCTAGCCCGTAGCTCCAGGGCTAGAGTTTACTCTTGCAAGAGCCGTAACGTTGCCGTGGTAACCGCGGCAACGATCTGTGCTCGCGCAATAAGGACCCAGAGGAGCTGCAGGCTGAGCTCCCGGGTCCTCTCTTCCTCCCTCCCCTGCCGGCTGCCCGCACGGTGCCTGCGGACAGGGGAGGGGGCAATTGCCCTCCTCTTACTCCCCCCTCCCCCTCTTCTTACCCCCCTCCCCCTCTTCTTACCCCCTTCTTACTCCCACTCTCTTCTTACCCCCATTCTTACTCTCCCCTCTTCTTACTCCCCCCTCCCCCTCTCCTTATTCCCCCTTCTTACTCTCCCCATCTTCTTACTCCCTCTCCCCCTCTTCTTACTCCCACCTCTTCTTACTCCTCCCTCTTCTTACTCCTCCCTCTTCTTACTCCCCCCTCTTCTTACCCCCTCCCCCCTCTTCTTACCCCCCTCTTCTTACTCCCCCTTCCTCTTTTTACTCCCCCCTCCCCTCTTCTTACCCCCTTTACTCCCCCCTCTCTTCTTAATCTCCCCTCTTCTTACCCCCTCCCCCCTCTTCTTACTCCCCCCTTCCTCTTTTACTCCCCCTCCCCCTCTTCTTACTCCCCCCTCCCTTCTTACCCCCTCCCTCTTCTTACCCCCCCTCCCTCTTCTTACCCCCCTCTCTCTTCTTACCCCCTCCCTCTATCTTCTTACCCCCCTCCCTCTCTCTTTTTATCCCCCCTACTCCCCTCTCTCTTTTTACCCCCCTCCCTCTTTCTTTTTACCCCCCTCCCTCTCTCTTTTTACCCCCCTCCCTCTCTCTTTTTACCCCCCTCCCTCTCTCTTTTAACCCCCCTCTCTCTTTTAACCTCCCCTCTCTCTTTTAACCTCCCCTCCCTCTCTCTTTTAACCCCCTCTCCCTCTTTTAACCCCCTCTCCCTCTTTTAACCCCCCCTCCCTCTCTCTTTTAACCCCCCTCCCTCTTTTAAACCCCCTCCCTCTTTTAAACCCCCCTCCCTCTTTTAAACCCCCCTCCCTCTCTCTTTTAACCCATCTCTTTTAACAACCCCCCCTCTCTTTTAACCCCCTTCCCTTTTAACCCCCCTCCCTCTCTCTTTAAACCCCCCTCCCTCTTTTTACCCCCCCTCCCTCTCTCTTTTAACCCCCCCTCCCTCTCTCTTTTAACCCCCCCTCTCTCTTTTTTTTTTTTTTTAAATTCTTTATTTTAGATGTGCTTGGTTATATTTCAAACAGCGACAAGAGTTATGCATTGTACATGTTAGAATAGAAATTGGTTAGTTCCTCTGTCACATAGGTTTGCACACATTTTATAATTTTTTAAACAAGTTACATTACAATAGTAAAACAAGTTTTAGCGCGTGCGTCTCTTCTGTTGGCTTTAGGTGTGGTAAGCAATAGTGTGTTACCCTGTGTTAGTGTCGTGGCTCCTCCGGTGTTGCGTGGTTGTTAGATTAGGCTGTGGTGGTGTAAGTGCCGAGGGAGGGAGATTTTGTCTGTGTGTACTTGTATGAGCTAAGAGTGCCGTGCTATGTATAAAATTTGGGGGGCGAAAGTGCAGTTACAAGGTAGTGGTTGCCCTTAACCCCGGGGGCATGTGGGGGGGGGGGTGTGAGTTCGAAAGTGTGTGGTGCGAGTTGTCTGGTGAACCCGACTTTGTTATCTACTGTATGTGAACATGTATGAGCCAAACATATAACATAAAACAAGTAACATTTAGATAACTGCTGAGGCATTTGTCACGGGGGACATGTCAGTGCCCTATATCTCTCTCTGAGTCCCGAGATGCTGTTACGGCTATGGCTAGCCGAGATATGTAGTCCCCGTCAAGGCGTTGTGGATGTGCTTCCAGGGGATCTAGGTGTAAATGGGCTCGTCGTGGCAGGGTGTCCCATCTGAGATGAGTTACTCGCTGTTCCAGGTGTGGGTAGGGTGGTAAGTCCCAGTGAGGTGAGTATAGTGGGGATTTCAGTCTCGGATGTGACTCTGTAGGTGTTGCCATTGTGGGTGAGTGATATAGCTCTGGGTGCCCCCCAGCGATATTGTATTCCAGCGCGTCTCAGGCGGCTAGTTAGTTCGTACATAGTTTTCCGCCACTGCAGCGTTGCCCTAGTCAGGTCTTGGAAAAAAAGAAGTTGTGCGTTCTCAAATGTCAGGGGCGTCTTGCCCTTCACTGCCGACATAATAGTGATTTTGTCCTGAGTCGTGGCGCAACACAGGATAATGTCTCTTGCTTCTGTGAGTGGTGAGTTGGGTCCAGCTGGTAGCCGGTAGAAGCTCTCCAATGTGATTTTCCGGGCTGTCGTTGGTGTTAGGATTGTAGCCAGTAGCCTCCTAAGGAAGTGCGGTAACTCGGTCTGAGTGATTGTCGTGGGCACTCCGCGGAGCTTGATGTGGTTGCGGCGCAGGCGATCACCTTGGTTTGAGACTTGCACCGTTAGCGCCTGGTGGGCAGCTTGCAGGGTGTGCACTGCCTCTTTAAGCTGGGTGAGTTCGTTGTTGGTTGCCGTTGCTTTCGCTGCCACTGCATCGATATTTTCAGTGTTTTGGCGTACTTCAGCTTTTATAGTGCCTATATCTTTGGCTAACAATGTCTGGATTTCGTGCAGCCATTGTTGGAGGTCTTGTTTAGTAGCCAGATTATGATCCCCCACGTTTTGAGGGGCTGGTAGATCAGTGCTGTGTAAGGCCGAGGTTGGGGCTGGTGGAATAGGCCTCGTTGGTGTTTGGGAGGTTGCCGCCGCCGCCATCTTGGATTGCGGCTGGCGTTGTAGCATTTCCCCTATATCGGGTTGTTCTGCCGGCATGTGCTGCTGACCTTTTTGTGTGCGGCGTTTCATTGTCGCAGAGGTGTGTGTGTGTACCGCTGGGTCCACCTCACCGTCTCCCGGATCGTGGTAACCCCGGTAATCGCCGAGGAGAGTCTCCAGGGAGCAGAGGGCCGGCGAGTAGCAGGCCTTGGTTCGGCGCTTTGCCTTCCCGGTCTTCGGTGGCTGAAAGAAGGGCATCCGCCCGTTCCCCGCTGTGCCCTGAGTCGGTGAGGGGTCTCGGAGGTAGTTTGCTGCAGGTTGGTGGGCAGTTTTTTGCCGTTTTCATTGGTTTTGGACGGGAGCTGACAGAGATGGCGTCTGGTCGGGTTCAGTCCCAGGCTCCGCCCCCCCCCCTCTCTCTTTTAACCCCCCCCCCATCCCTCTCTTAACCCCCCCCATCCCTCTCTCTTTTAACCCTCCCTCCCTCCCTCTCTCTTTTTACCCCCTCCCCGTAGCGTGGCCGAGAGGCTCTGCGTCCGCGGTGCCGACCGGATTGATAGGGAGGTGCACACACACTGAGTGTGCACCTTCCTGTCAGTCCGGCCGGGTACAGGAAACAGAAACTCCTGTTCCGCGCGGAACAGGAGTTTCTGTTTCCTGTACCCGGCCGGACTGACAGGAAGGTGCACACTCAGTGTGTGTGCACCTTCCTATCAATCCGGCCGGCACCGCGGACGCAGAGCAGCTCGGCCACGCTACGGGGAGGGGAGGTGAGAATCTGCAGCCGCCTGAGCGCTCTTAAGAGAGCACTCAGGCGGCTGCAGCATTTAAAGGGGCGGCCGGGCCCCCTGATGGCGGGCCCCCCTCCCGGCGGGGCCCTCGGACCATGTCCGAAGTGCCCGACCGGTCAGTCCGCCCCTGGTGGCAGCGGTGAATGCTGTTGGAGGGAACAACCGCACCCAGGATGTGGTGAGGAAACGGTAAGTGCACTTATATTCCTAAAAAATAATTTTCTTTATGCCATGTTTTTTTTAAACTTATTTTTTTTTTTTCCCTTATAGAGGGAAAAAACACCATGTGCAGCTCAGCTTTAAAGGAACACTATAGTGACAGGAATACATGTTTGCATTCCTGTCACTATAACTGTGAAAACACAGTTTAACTTCCCTCTCAGCAATGTAACTGTAATTAAAGGGACAATCCAGTGCCAGGAGAACAAATCGTTTTCCTGGCACTGCAGGGCCCCTCTCCCTCCCACTCCCCCCACCCCAGGGGGAGACTGATTGCGCATGTGCGGACGCTGGCGGGGTGAGACCTAATGCGCATGCGCGGCAATGCTGCACATGTGCGGCAATGCTGCAGATGCGCATTAGACCTCCCCATCGGAAAGCATTGAAAAATGCTTTCAATGCTTTCCTATCGGGGTTTCAGCGACGCCACTAGAGGAGGAGTTAACCCTGCAAGGTAAATATTGCAGTTTATGAAAACTGCAATATTTATTTACAGTTGCAGGGTTAAGGGTAGTGGGAGTTGGCACCCAGACCACTCCAATGGGCAGAAGTGGTCTGGGTGCCTGGAGTGTCCCTTTAATTACTCATCCTTATAGCAGAGCTGTGCTCTGCCTCCTTGGCTGCGATCTTCATAATTGACAAGATCAGCAAATCCAATGCTTTCCCATAGGAAAGCATTGGGAGGCTGTCATGTTGCAAAACGCCGCTGTTCTATCAGATATCTATATCTATCGGATTTCTATATTGACGTCACTTCCGGTGTCCCCATGTCACCAGAAGTGACACGAGATCAGCTGCGCGCTAGCAGGCCTTGAGGTATAGAATTCTGGTGGAGGTACCGCGAGCATGTGTGCCGCCTCTGATGACACTCGATCAGCTGGGCCTTTAATCTGAAGGGTGTACCGTGCATGCGCTCGGCACATCCTTCAGCTATAGAAATCTGATGGGTGTAATGCGTATGCGCGCAGCCCATCCATCAGATATAGCGATCTGATGGGTGTGCAGCACATACGCGCAGCACATCATTCAGATATAACAATCGGATGGGTGTACTGTGCATGCGTGCAGCACATCCATCAGATATTGCAATCTGATCTAAAAATCTGACAGATTTCTGTACCACAGCTTTCACTGTGTAGTAACATACACAGTGTAGGTGAATGTGGTGTTAAATAAGGGAGATGCATGGTTAATGGGGGGTGACACTCAGGGACAGGGGGTTAATAGGGGTGATACACATGGGATGGGGGATATGGAGGGGTGACCAAAAGTTGCCTAACAACCCAGAAGTCCCTCTAGTGGCCATCTGGTAGCCAGCCACTAGAGGTGGAGTTAACACATAAAGATAATTATTGCAGTTGCACTTGCAATAGTTACCTTTACACAGTTAAGCGACCTGGGACACTGAACCCAGACCACTTCAATGCGCTGAATTGGTCTGGGTGCCTATGGTATCCCTTTAAACATGTCAGTAAACATATATATAGAAACATATTAAAGTAATTAATCAATTACACATGTCTTTGCAGTTACTACGACATCAGGCGGATGGTGAAGAGGAAGGTGAAGGCAGCAGCCGCCCCCAGGAAGACAGGAGGCGGTTCACAAGAACCGGACCTGCTGCCCTATGAAGAGGAGCTCCTGCAGTTCCTGGGAAGAGACAACCTCCTTGGGATTGAGGGGACATCTGGCGCTGAAACATCTGAAGGTACGTTGTTAAAGGACCACTCTAGTGCCAGGAAAACAAACTCGTTTTCATGGCACTATAGGGTAATTAGGTCCCCCCCCAACCCTCGTGTCCCCCTTCCCACTTCAGCCACTTACCTTTCTCCAACCCCTTCAGCCACTTACCTTTCTCCAGCGGCGGGCTCCCTCGGCGCTGGGGAACACTCCTCCCTCTGCCGACGTCAGCTCCGAATGCACAGCAAGAGCCGTGCGCACATTCAAACCAGCCATAGAAAAGCATTACTCAATGTTTTCCTATGGACGTCCAGCATCTTCTCACTGTGATTTTCACAGTGAGAATCGCGTAAGCGCCTCTAGTGGCTGTCAGTGAGACAGCCACTAGAGGCTGGATTAACCCTCAGTGAAACAGCAGTTTCTCTAGAACTGCTATGTTTTCAGCTGCAGGCTTTAAACTAGAGGGACGTGGCACCCAGACCACTTCATTGAGCAGAAGTGGTCTGGGTGCCTATAGTGGTCCTTTAAATTCATTTTTGTTAGTCGAAATGTACATATATCAGTTTTCTTGTGTTAACCTTCCAATGTGTGTTTTCTATGCCATCAGTGCAAGCCCCTCAATCCCCAGAAGAGGCACTAGGAACTGCAGGAGATGCTGTCTGCATGGAGAGCAGGGCAGCAGGTTCACCTCCTGTCTCCCTGGAAATGCGCCTGGCTTCACTTTCCTCTCGTAAGTACTTGCATAGCATTGTTAGATAAATGTTATGTGTGTGTGTGTGTGTGTGTATGTGTGTGCGTGCGTGCACATTTAAACATACACACACACACAAGTATGTGATTTTACTGTATATGAAGTTAATTTATCACATACATGTATTTCAGACCATTCGCAACTTGTCGACGTTTCTTCACCACGTATGAGTGTGGTTTCCCTCCAACAGCCGGCCACTGGTGTCCAGGAACAGTAATCCACTGCTGAGCGTAAGTAAAAAATGCTTTAACAAAGAGACGGAGAAAGGGCTAGGGGGGACAAAGATGCATAACTATACTTAGACATAATAATAAATTAATAGCATGACTGCATATATCTTATTTCCAAGTTTAAATAATATTGTTGTACAGATGATAGTAAGCATTGCAACATATGACACATGCTAACAATGTTCTTTCTCTGTTCTCCCCTATAGGTTCTGATCGTACTCTCCCCCTGCAAGAGGAGGGTACCATTACCCTAACAGCAGTGGATCCTGATTCAGGGACATCAGTGGCCGAAGAAATGCAGTCGCCACAACTTCCTCCACCGTTGGCTGCGCTGTATGCGATGATCCAGGCTCGTCAAGCTGAACTGGAGACAGGATATGGAGAATCAGCGAGAACTATTGCAGAATGTAATAACCGAGGTACGCTCCATGTCTAACGTTTTGAATGAGGGCGTTAGGCAATTTACATCAGCAATGGTTTCCTTGCAGCAAAATATGCAGCGCTTTATGGAAATGAGGGAGGAAGAGTGCATTTTAATGCACGCGCAAGCTGCCCATAATTTGGGCATAACCATTGCTGATGTAGATAGCCTAGTTCGTGAACGACGTGCGCAGGGTCTTCCCAGAAGGGATGATGATGATGAATAGATATCTGTGGGAAGAATGCACTCAGATGTTTATTTCTCATTATCATCCACAAATGTGAACACAACTGACGCTGTTCATTATAGGTTGTTACATTCTCAATTTCCTCCTGGTTTCCCTATCCTTCCCCTGAATATACCTTGGTTCATTCTCCTCTGCACTATATCCTCCCAGGACTGCTCCTAACAACCTGGGCTGCCTCTGCTTTGTTGCTTCTCCCACTTGCTTTTCTAAATAAAAACAATATTGGATTACAACTTCTGACTCCTCTTTTCTTTAATAATAAATATATATATATATATATATATATATATATATATATATATATATATATATATAAATACAAAAGGTGCTGCACTCACTGTATAATCCAAATAGTGCCCGGTGCTTGATCGGCAAAAATGTAGACATGAAAAATAAACCGCACTCCAAGGACTTCTTCAGTAAAATTTAAATTTTAATGCTCCAAATAAAAAGATTTCAACTTTTCAGTCTAGAGATTCTAGACCCAATTATCTTGTGAAGATAATTGGGTTAAGTAGCCATAGAAAACGTAAAGGATCACTATAGTGTCAGGAAAACAAAGCGGTTTTCCTGACTCTATAGTGCCCTGATGGGGGCTCACATAGACATAGAATACATAGATGCCGCATTGACCGCTACTGCCTGCTGGCGCTGACACAAGTGGTGCAAGTGGCATGCCGCAGCTGTGATTTCTGAGCTGGAGCATAGACCCCTCGACCCTCTAATGCAGCCATTCTTCTAGTATAACAATCCACAGTGGATCGGCAGACTGTAAACTCTAAACCCCAGTCCCAGTTGGGGAATTATGGGATCTGGTCTCAGGCTGTAGGCAGCAACTACTATCACTTTCAGCCAGGCACTGTATTGGCATCTTGAACATTTTCCTAGGAAGAGGCAGAGGACTGACATTTAGGGGTAACACTGTTGAAGAACTTGGCCTTGGGTGATGGGAGTCGCCATCTGTAGCCTATTCACCGTATTCAACCTTGGGGTTTGGAATTTTCCTGATTTATTTTGATGAGCCACCACTGGCGGGAGTATCTGCAGTAACACAGGGTGTTTGGAGGGAGTATCTGCAGTAACACAGAGTGTCTGGAGGGAGTATCTGCAGTAACACAGGGTGTCTGGAGGGAGTGTCTGCAGTAACACAGGGTGTCTGGAGGGAGTGTCTGCAGTAACACAGGGTGTCTGGGGGGAGTATCTGCAGTAACACAGGGTGTCTGGGGGGAGTATCTGCAGTAACACAGGGTGTCTGGGGGGAGTATCTGCAGTAACACAGGGTGTCTGGGGGGAGTATCTGCAGTAACACAGGGTGTCTGGAGGGAGTATCTGCAGTAACACAGGGTGTCTGGAGGGAATATATATATATATATATATATATATATATATATATCCCAGGGATCCTTAGAATAGGTGTCAATCCATATCTGCTAAGTGACCCTATGTAGGGTGAACAGTCTCTATTCACTTGGCAGATTAGATCTGAAAAATAAAGTTTTACCCGCTCTGGATTGACACCTGTCCTCATGGACCCTGATACACACTAGGGGGGGACCTACTGTCCTCCCCCACCCCCACCCCTGCGCGGTGGGTGGGGGCCATAAATCACAATGGGGGGGAGGACCTACTGTCCTCCCCCCTTGAGCGGTGGGTGGGGGCCCTAAAAAAAAACAATAAGGGGGGGACCTACTGTCCCCCCCAGCCCCCACCCCTTAGTGGTGTGTGGGGGCCCTAAATATCTGCTTGTTACATTTATATGCACAAAAAAAATAATAAATTGAAAAAAAAAATGGTTGCAGCTTCCGAATTAATCTAAAATGGATGCTGTCCAGTAGGTGGGAGGGTCTGCTAGGGAGGGTCTGCTGCTGATTGGCTGTAATGTGTCTGCTGACTGTGAGGTACAGGGTCAAAGTTTACTCAATGATAAAGAATAGGGGGCGGACCGAACATCGCATGTGTTCGCCCATCGCATGTGTTCGGGACATCACTAATACTAATATGTAGCATTTAAGAACAAGATTGCAGCCAGAAAAAAAGAGCATAAAAGACCAATTTAAGGTGCAGTATGTGATTTTCGCAGAGGAGCTGCAACACGATATGACTGACTCAGCTGGCAGTCAGGCCCCATCCCCTATGCATCAGTGTTTTAATACAATACAAAATTTTTTTCTTAATTGTATTTATGTCAGCAACTTTTAATCAATCATTATTTAAAGATGTATGATCTTTTAGACATAGAAAAAGTAGAGCAATGTACAATATGTGTCGCTGTATAAAATATGTTTACTTAATATGTCTTTTTATATGCATTTTACAAAATGTTTTTTATTTTTTATAATGAACACTTTACAAGACTTTTACATTTCTGGTGTGATATGAATTTGAATGCATTTCATCCACAATTAGCCTGTTGGTATATGATTCTTGGAACGTAAAATGTATTTTAATGGACTTCATTAAAAGCAAGAGAAACTTTGAGCTTAGTAAAGTAACCGCACAGGAACTGATACATTGTTACATTTCAGACATGTCTCAATACTAAAATCATCCAATAAGAAAAATGAGTGTCAATAGAAAGTGGAATAAATATAGACAGCGCACTAGTACTGACATCTTCTGAGGAAGCCATCGGTTGGTAAAATGCGTTACAATGTCAGCAAGGCACCACATGGGAGACAGATCTACTTTTGCCACAAGTTGTTTTTAGCATATTTTAAATCGTAAATAAATTGATTATTTCCAGGAAACAAGCGTTCCTCTTCGCTCACAGATGACTTTGTCCAGTGTGTACTACTTGTTTGGTACCTTTTGTTGAAACACTAGTGTACAACAGCTAATCTTTATAAATATTCATTGTATTATAGAAAACTGTATGAAATAAGCACAAATCAGAACTGTCCTCGTTGAGCTATATTTTAATGTCTGTTGTAAGTGGGAATATATCTTGTCAAATGTCTAATTATAGCAAAAATGGTGACAGTATGGCCCAAAAGAAATAACTCATGTTGTAGGGAAAACGTTCTATCTGTAGCCCTCTTTCCTTTTTTATCTTTGCAGAACATCCTTACTGATTAACAATGGTGGATATATGGCAGGAATGCAATCAGGAGACATTTTATTATTTTATTTCAGTAATAGATAAATTAATTTATTAAAAAAAATAAAAGTAGAAGAGTAATCAAACCAGTGTTAAAGCCATTCCCTTCATATTATTTAAAAAAATATTTGCACCAATGGTTTAAAAAATTGTGATTCAATTCATAGACAGCCTCCTGCATAAAGGAACAATCCAAGACTGAATACAGTAATTTAAGGCCAGAGAAGCCAAACTGAAAGTGAAATCAGCAGTTTTTCCAGTTTAACTATTTCAAACCTACATTTAAAATTCCCTTTGGATTCTCAATTTAATAAATAACCGTGTTTATGTCTCAAATGATATGAACTAAAGTTTTATTGCACATGGTATATCAAATGAATGGGACAGTAACCAATACAAAATGCTTTATTTTACTGAAAAACAGTGAAATTTGTTGGTTGAGTCCTTTATCCACAGCTTCATCATTCCATCTTAAGAGTTAGCATTAATATTCTGAAAGGCAGAATAAAACCCTTGTTAGCTCATTCATGTAACATCTTACTTGGAGACACTGGATTTACACTACTGGTGATGCCATCATTAATAAAAGAAACAACAATTGAGAAAATACAGTAAATTAAGGCAACAAACATCGAGGGAAAAGAAAGAAGTCCAAGACATACATTCTAACAGAGAAGAAAATATCTATTTGCCAACAAACATTTTCTACTGAGTCGAGCAAGGAAAAACTTGAAACCTATAAAAAGTAAAAAAAAAATTGAAAATATATATATTTACATATAGGGAGAAAACTTACATCATTAATCCAGCTAGTGTAAGCCGAGACTCTGGTAAACACAGTGGGTTTGCGTATGGCATTGCATCCACGAGACGAAACAAAACTGGTTACACCGTGGACTTCATAGCCTCCATTGACTAGACAGTTAAGAGGACCTCCAGAATCTCCCTATGTTGTTAGAAGCAAAAACAAAATATAACTAATTGAGACAATAATGCATACATTCTGGAAAAAAGTGATATGTCAAAAATCCTTTAGACATTTTTGCTTTACATAAGGGGTAATTAAAAAGTAGCCCAGTTGGTAAATGATCCAACTGAACTATTATTATTAGTAATAGTATACATATAGCCACAACATATTCCACAGCACTTCAATTAGAGAAAGGGGCGAGGAACGTTTTGCTAAAAAAAAAAAAAAAAAACACCTTACGTTTGCAATCTAATTCTACTACCCTTAATAAAGAGCAAGTTGGAATATAATTAGTTAATATATAAAATATTACTTTGAATATTGAATCATTATTGCAACAAACGAGAGCTGCAAAGTGAAGATAATCTTTGAATAAATAAATGTTTTTTGTTTTAATTAAATATCTCCAGTCAGTGATTCATTCAAAGCATGATATAAGCTCAATTTAATATGTATCTGGGTTTCAAATTACATTTACTGTTGAGGCTAGTTTTTGTGCTGGGTGTATCCAGGAATGTAACATATGCCTGAAACTGGTAGAACGTTTCACTGCAAACATGAGATATTTACAGAGAGCACATTGTTTTCATTTTATAAATGGCAGATGTTAATTAAATTTCTAAAACTGGTGCAAACAAAAGAGCAATTAATGATTTTGCAATTCATTTAACTAGACAAATATTTTATTTAATTATTTCAACAGTGCAACACTAAACATCCGTTTCAATATGAATTTCAGCACAACTGATTTATAACACTGAATTTAATACAGATTTATTTAAAAAAATGCACCAGATTTCCCCTTTTTTTAAACAGAGCCACAAGTGATTTAAAAAAAACCAAAGATAAGAAAAAAACATGACATATATCCTGCCTCGTTTTGTCCCATGTTGAGTACGTAACTGCAGTTTGTAAAATCAGTAGCATATAAATTAGCAAGCGTTACCATGATCATGCAGATGGTCAATAACACATAACCACTCACTTTGTAAATGCAAATAAGCAAAAATATTGATTTAAAAACCACTTCTAAACAAATGAAAAATAGTAGCCTTAAAATATTTCTACCCCCGTTTTGCTGACATTTTTCAGGAGCATTGTAACAAAAAATACTTTGATAATGATGGTGGTTATGCAAATGATCAGTAAAAAAAAAAGTTATGTATATTAAAGCATTTTAGCCATTTAATTAAGTCTGCTATGAGTTGTATGATTGTGAAAATTCTGAAAGTCACTAAGCTATATGGTTATATCAGTTGTTCTTAATCTTTTTTTAAGGGTGCCTAAATTACCTACATGGTATTATCTTCTATTGTAATATAGCATTTTACAATACATTCTGCAAAATGTCTAAATTAGATTCTTCTGATTGATCATGAGGTTAGTGATGTCGCGAACATGACATTTTCCGTTCGCGAACGGCGAACGCCAACTTCCGCAAATGTTCGCGAACGGGCGAACCTGGCGAACCGCCATAGATTTCAATAGGCAGGCGAATTTTAAAACCCACAGGGACTCTTTCTGACCACAATAGTGATGGAAAAGTTGTGTCAAGGGGACGAACACCTGGACTGTGGCATGCCAGAGGGGGATCCATGGCAAAACTCCCATGGAAAATTACAAAGTTGATGCAGAGTCTGGATTAATCCATAAAGGGCACAAATCACCTAGCATTCCTAAATTGTTTGGAATAACGTGCTTTAAAACATCAGGTATGATGTTGTATCGATCAGGTAGTGTAAGGGATACATCCGCTTCACAGTGACAGACCAAACTCCCCGTTCAACGCACCGCAAACAACCGCAAACAGTCCATTTGCACAACCGCAAACTCCCCATTTGCACAAGGTTGGATACCAAGCTAGCCATGTCCCATTCCTTGTCCTCACTGATGTCATTGAAGGTCTCTTCCTCCACCCAGCCACGTACAACACCAAGGGTCCCCGAAAGGTGACAACAAGCCCCCTGTATTTTTTTTAAATGTACACTGTTACACCAGATAATGTATAATAAACACAGGTTACTGGCTATGGGGGGGGGGGATAATGTATAATAAACACAGGTTACTGGCTATGGGGGGGGGGGTCATGTATAATAAACACAGGTTACTGGTTGTGGGGGGGTAATGTATAATAAACACAGGTTACTGGCTATGGGAGGATAATGTATAATAAACACAGGTTACTGGCTATGGGAGGATAATGTATAATAAACACAGGTTACTGGCTATGGGAGGGATAATGTATAATAAACACAGGTTACTGGCTATGGGGAGGATAATGTATAATAAACACAGGTTACTGGCTATGGGGAGGATAATGTATAATAAACACAGGTTACTGGCTATGGGGGATAATGTATAATAAACACAGGTTACTGGTTGTGGGGGGATAATGTATAATAAACACAGGTTACTGGTTGTGGGGGGATAATGTATAATAAACACAGGTTACTGGTTGTGGGGGGATAATGTATAATAAACACAGGTTACTGGCTATGGGAGGATAATGTATAATAAACACAGGTTACTGGCTATGGGAGGATAATGTATAATAAACACAGGTTACTGGCTATGGGGAGGATAATGTATAATAAACACAGGTTACTGGCTATGGGGAGGATAATGTATAATAAACACAGGTTACTGGCTATGGGGGATAATGTATAATAAACACAGGTTACTGGCTATGGGGGATAATGTATAATAAACACAGGTTACTGGCTATGGGGGGATAATGTATAATAAACACAGGTTACTGGTTGTGGGGGATAATGTATAATAAACACAGGTTACTGGCTATGGGAGGATAATGTATAATAAACACAGGTTACTGGCTATGGGAGGATAATGTATAATAAACACAGGTTACTGGCTATGGGGGATAATGTATACTAAACACAGGTTACTGGCTATGGGGGATAATGTATACTAAACACAGGTTACTGGCTATGGGGGATAATGTATACTAAACACAGGTTACTGGCTATGGGGGAGATAATGTATAATAAACACAGGTTACTGGCTATGGGGGATAATGTATAATAAACACAGGTTACTGGCTATGGGGGGATAATGTATAATAAACACAAACACACAAAAAAAATTATATAAAAAAAAGAATGCAGCTTCAGAATTAATCTAAATTGTATGCAGTGTTGGAGGTGGGAAGGTCTGGGAGGGAGGGTCTGCTGCTGATTGGCTGGAATGTGTCTGCTGACTGTGAGGTACAGGGTCAAAGTTTACTCAATGATGACGAATAGGGGGCGGACCGAACATCGCATATGTTCGCCATCTGTGGCGAACGCAAACACGTTATGTTCACCAGGAACTATTCGCCAGCGAACCGTTCAGACATCACTATCATGGGTGTGTCCATTTTATCGAGGAATAAAAGGCTGTTGTCTATTGTATGCATCTTCCTGGCGTCCCACCAACAATATGTGCATGCTCAATTCAGGGGAGACCCAAGAAAATAGCAGAAGGAATATGACTATTTAGGTTTAGGTAGTGTAGTGTACAATAGGTCATAAGAACTTACAAAACACCCTGATTGAGCTCCATTTCCTCCAGCGCAAACCATGGAAGTCTTAACGGTTGAACCCCAGTACAAAAGGCCAGAGCATGTTTTATGGTCCACCACTGGTAGAGGAGCCTCTTGGAGAACTGCTGCCACTGCTCCATTTGCTAGTTAAAAGAGAAGTTAGCTATTCATCTAATGTAGTACATTACATGTGCAAGTCATGTCTTACAAAGTTTTTTTCCCCCCCAGTGCTTATATGGTCTGCAGCACATAGGTAAAACCTCAGATAAATAACAACAATAAGAATTTTCACAACACCGAGAATTGATATTGAATTTACCAGGTAATTGATAAGATGGAAGCAAAGCTGAATTGATATTTTTTTCCCATTTATTATATCTGTCTACTTGTCTACTTGTCATTCTGTGGTGAATTTGCAATAAGTAACAGTTTAGTGGCAGGCGGGGGCCATAAATATAATATTTAGGGGGGAGGATCGAAGGTTTCTTGTCTCTCAGAGTGCCCTGGCAGCTATTGCAATTGTAACAACTGACAAAGCATAAGGACCTCTGCTATGAGAGCTCAGTCTGCAGTGTGCCTTCTTTGAATGAAGATGGATTATTTCTATTACGTTGTGTTTTAGAATTTGTTGTGTTTTTTTTTGCAAATAATTAAAAAAATAAATTTTTTATTAGTTGCTTCAAGAATTATTGATTTTTAATTTGTATTAGTTTTATTTACCCGCTTAGTATTATCAGGGTTGGGGGTTAGATGAGGTTATTTAACTTTAATGGCTGGGTAGCTAGGGGATTGAGGACCCCTAGCAATCTTGGACAATCATATCTCCACCCTCCATTATTTAATTATTTAGAACCCCCATCCTTCCATGGGTGGGATCTGGGGAGGACACTAGGTTCTTCCCCCTAAATATTATAATTAGGGCCCCCACCTGCTGCCAATGGGTAAGGATCAGAGGAACACTAGGTCCCTCCACTTATATCAGAACAACCCCCAACCGTCTGACTACAGGTGCAGGCAGAGGAGACTTTAGGATGTTCCCCCTTTTTCTTTTATTAAATAGCCCCATCTGCTTTCCATGGGTGGTGGGAGGGAGTTGGACAGTGATCTTCCAATTGGATGGGATCATGGGGGGGTGGGGGGGGGACTATTCACACTGTTATTTAACAGGCTCCACCCCCATTCGCTACAGGGCCATTTGGACTTTAGTGAATTATCCCCTTAGTTGCAAAGAGTGGAGAATGGAGAGGATTACAGGATTACAGAAGAACAGAAGAACAGAAGAGATTTTGTGATCTGGTTTCTGTATTTCCTGAAAGGATTTGAAATGTGTCTGTACCGAGGCAATACAATGAACCTAAATGCAAAGTAAAATGCAGTGGTACTATAAATGACCAATTAAAAATGATTTAGTGCTTTCCTTTGGACGCTCTGCGTGATAGAGGCATTAAATGCCTCCAGCGTCGCAGATGCGCCTCTAGTGGCTGTCCGGAAGAAAGCCACTAGAGGCTGGCTTAACCCCAAATGTAAACATAGCAGTTTCTATGAAACTGCTATGTTTACAGCAGGCAGGGTTAGCCCTAGAGGGACCTGGCACCAAGACCACTTCATTGAGGATTTTGTTACACCAATCTTACGTTTTATTGTAATCATGATTAGAACGTTTTAAAAGATTCAGAATTAGATATGCCTCCAATAATAGAACTTACTGCTGGTATAACCCCATCCAGTAACAGTGCAAGGATGGTTGTTTGCAAGGATAACATTAGACTCAGGTAATTGAGCGAGTTGGACGGCATTGTTCAGGACGGCGTTGGTGGCCAAGCGAATAACAGCAACATCATATCTAGAAAAATACAATGTATGTTAATGTTCTGCAAACCACATATTATTACATTGAAAATGTAGATTTATTAAAATGTATTTTACAGTAGATGACTTACACAAAGAAACCATAGTCACTGGATAATCAGTATCAAAGGTGATCTGCATTTCAGCTGCATTACACATTGTCATGGTGAGCCGCAATTTCTCCCACTCCATTTAACCCATTGCTTACCCAGCTGATACATCATTGGTGTTCCACTGGGCATGAGATATTACTTTGTCCACAGAGATAACCTGACGAGTTGGTTCGGATTCATAAATGTTATGATCTCCCAATGACACACGATAAGTATCATAACTGCATCAAAGTGAAAGTGAAACATGACATATTTAATGAAGATGTAAAAGCTGAAGAAAAACACCTAAAAAGACCAGTTTAAAAAAAAATCAATATCATATGACCTAAAACGTAATATTTGCATACATCAAAGTAACTGACATTCCAGTGATCATTAATGATTGATTTACCAGAAATTTTAGAAAGGAAAGTTAGTGTTTTGAAAGTTTAATGTAGTCATGGCGACAAGGTAATAGATGTATCATTATGTCAGAGTGAAGTGGTTACAGATGTCACCAGTAGCTAAAACATTTACTGAGCACTCCAACATGTTAATGTGTATATATATATATATCTCGTGGTAATAACACAGGCATTTTTTTTTGCCTCCAGCAGTTTCAAAGGAAAACACTGCACATACAGATGGAAAGCACCATGACCACTTCAAATTACTGATTTTCAAATCTCTAGTTTTGCAAAAAGACAATCTACTCAGCAGAGGCGGCTCTCTAATTAGGCGGTTTAGGCGGCCGCCTAAGGCCTCGCGCTGGCTGGGGCCTCGCGGCCGCCTAAACCGCCTGTTGGCAGAGTGTGTCAGGTCCTCGGTCAGTGACCGAGGACCTGACACCAGGAGGGGGCCCGGCGGCTTGCCCGGTATGCCGCCGGGTGCGAGGCCCCTCCTGGCTGCCCGGCCACCATCGCAGACACTGGTCTGCAGCTCCGCAGTGTGCAGAGCTGCAGACCATGTGACTCGCGAGAATTGGCCAATCAGAGCGTTGCCGCTGGTTACCACGGCAACGCTCTGAAATCTCGCGAGATTACACGGTCTGCAGCTCTGAGGAGCTGCAGACCGTGAGCAGTGGCCACCGGACCACCAGGGAGCCCACTGGACCACCAGGGAAAGGTAGGCTCTCCCTCCCCATCACCCCCAACCACCCTCAGGCTCACCCCCAGCTTCACCACCCACCACCATCAGCCTCACCACCACCATCACCCCCCACCACCCTCAGCTTCACCCCCCACCATCACCCCCAGCACCCTCAGCCTCACCCCCACCACCATCACCCCTCCCCACCCTCACCATTACCCCCACCACCCTCAGCCTCACCCCCCACCACCATCACCCCCCCACCACCCTCAGCCTCACCTCACCCCCACCACCCTCAGCCTCACCCCCACCACCATCACCCCCACCACGCTCAGCCTCACCCCCCCACCACCCTCAGCTTCACCCCCCACCACCCTCAACTTCACCCCCCACCACCCTCAGCCTCACCCCCACCACTATCACCTCTCCCCACTGTCAGCCTCACCCCCACCACCCCTCCCCACCCTCACCATTACCCCCACCACCCTCAGCCTCACCCCCACCACCATCACCCACCATCACCACCCACCATCACCCCCCACCACCCTCACCATCACCCCTCCCCACCATCACCCCCACCACCCTCAGCTACACCCACCACCACCATCAGCTTCACCCCCCACCACCGTCACCATCACCCCCCACCACCCTCAGCCTTACCCCCACCACCATCACCCCTCACCACCCTCACCCCTCCCCACCATCACCCCCACCACCCTCAGCCTCACCCCCACCACCCTCAGCTACACCCACCACCACCGTCACCATCACCCCACCATCACCATCACCCCCCACCACCCTCACCATCACCCCTCCCCAACCTCAGCCTCACCCCCACCACCCTCACCATCACCCCACCATCACCATCACCCCCCACCACCCTCACCATCACCCCTCCCCAACCTCAGCCTCACCCCCACCACCCTCACCACTACCCCTTCACCCTCAGCCTCGCCCCCCACCACCCTCAGCCTCACCATCCCCCATAACCCCCCACCACCCTCAGCCTCACCTCCCACCACCCTCAGCATCACCCCTCACCACCCTCAGCTTCACCACCCACCACCACCCTCAACATCACCACCCTCAGCATCACTCCCCCCACCACCCTCAGCATCACCCCCCTCACCCCCCTCAGCATCACCCCCACCACCCTCAGCATCACCACCCTCAGCATTACCCCCCACCACCCTCAGCATCACCACCCTCAGCCTCCCCCACTCACCATCACCCCCTCCTTCTCACATTACCCCCTCTCACTCTCACATTACCCCCTCTCACTCTCACATTACCCCCTCTCACTCTCACATTACCCCCTCTCACTCTCACATTACCCCCTCTCACTCTCACATTAACCCCCCTCACTCTCAC
Organism: Pelobates fuscus; assembly: GCF_036172605.1. Lineage (NCBI taxonomy): Eukaryota > Metazoa > Chordata > Amphibia > Anura > Pelobatidae > Pelobates > Pelobates fuscus. The sequence continues at coordinate 402,914,740 of NC_086317.1, forward strand.
ATTAACCGCCCTCACTCTCACATTAACCCCCCTCACTCTCACATTAACCCCCCTCACTCTCACATTAACCCCCCTCACTCTCACATTAACCCCCTCACTCTCACATTACCCCCTCTCACTCTCACATTACCCCCTCTCACTCTCACATTACCCCCTCTCACTCTCACATTACCCCCCTCTCACTCTCACATTAAACCCCTCACTCTCACATTAACCCCCCTCACTCTCACATTACCCCCTCTCACTCTCACATTACCCCCTCTCACTCTCACATTACCCCCTCTCACTCTCACATTACCCCCTCTCACTCTCACATTAACCCCCCTCACTCTCACATTAACCCCCCTCACTCTCACATTAACCCCCCTCACTCTCACATTAACCCCCCTCACTCTCACATTAACCCCCTCACTCTCACATTAACCCCCCTCACTCTCACATTAACCCCCCTCACTCTCACATTACCCCCTCTCACTCTCACATTACCCCCTCTCACTCTCACATTACCCCCTCTCACTCTCACATTAACCCCCTCACTCTCACATTAACCCCCCTCAATCTCACATTACCCCCTCTCACTCTCACATTACCCCCTCTCACTCTCACATTACCCCCTCTCACTCTCACATTACCCCCTCTCACTCTCACATTACCCCCTCTCACTCTCACATTACCCCCTCTCACTCTCACATTAACCCCCCTCACTCTCACATTAACCCCCCTCACTCTCACATTAACCCCCCTCACTCTCACATTAACCCCCCTCACTCTCACATTAACCCCCCTCACTCTCACATTACTATCACCCCCCCGCTCCCTCTCACATTAACATCACCCCCCGCTCCCTCTCACATTAACATCACCCCCCGCTCCCTCTCACATTAACATCACCCCCCGCTCCCTCTCACATTAACATCACCCCCCGCTCCCTCTCACATTAACATCACCCCCCGCTCCCTCTCACATTAATATCACCCCCCGCTCCCTCTCACATTAACATCACCCCCCGCTCCCTCTCACATTAACATCACCCCCCGCTCCCTCTCACATTAACATCACCCCCACGCTCCCTCTCACATTAACATCACCCCCCGCTCCCTCTCACATTAACATCACCCCCCGCTCCCTCTCACATTAACATCACCCCCCGCTCCCTCTCACATTAACATCACCCCCCGCTCCCTCTCACATTAACATCACCCCCCGCTCCCTCTCACATTAATATCACCCCCCGCTCCCTCTCACATTAACATCACCCCCCGCTCCCTCTCACATTAACATCACCCCCCGCTCCCTCTCACATTAACATCACCCCCACGCTCCCTCTCACATTAACATCACCCCCCGCTCCCTCTCACATTAACATCACCCCCCGCTCCCTCTCACATTAACATCACCCCCACGCTCCCTCTCACATTAACATCACCCCCCGCTCCCTCTCACATTAACATCACCCCCCGCTCCCTCTCACATTAACATCACCCCCCGCTCCCTCTCACATTAACATCACCCCCCGCTCCCTCTCACATTAACATCACCCCCGCTCCCTCTCACATTAACATCACCCCCTGCTCCCTCTCACATTAACATCACCCCCTGCTCCCTCTCACATTACCATCACCCCCCGCTCCCTCTCACCATCACACCCCCCGCTCCCTCTCACCATCACACCCCCCGCTCCCTCTCACCATCAGCTACCCCATACACAAAGGGTCTCAGACAAAAACGCAAACATGCTCACAGAGACATACATTCACACACACAAGGATACTCTCTGTCAGACACACTCTCAGGCACATACACAGGTAGACAGTGCATCAATGTGTATATGTGACACTTTTTTGTTAGTGGGGCCTCATGTTTGCGTTTCGCCTAAGGCCTCATAAAGTCTAGAGCCGCCTCTGCTACTCAGCAGTGTCCTCTACTGATTTATACAGTGCAATTAATGTCAAACAAAAAACATTAAAACATCAAATTTGATGTAACAAAATATGTTACTTTGTGGTAATTAATCCACGTCTTTGATTAGTAGGTGATCACTAGGGATTACATTTTCTGGGAATCATTACAGTACCCTGTGGTTACATGGAGACCTATGGACTCCTTACAAGGTAGTTCACTTACTGCACTTAGGAGTGGAACCTTTTTATATAAATATTTTTTTACATACAACATTAAGTTATAATATGTATCTTCCATTCTTTTGAACACATTAAAAAAACATTTTAATTCACTCTCCAGCAACTGTTACCTGTCGACACAGTGAGCAGCTGTCAAGACCCAATTAGAACGGATCAAAGTTCCGCCACAAATATGGTACCAACCTCCACCTGAGAGAACCTGTAGCGAAATCTATGGAAAACAATAGAATAAGCGTCATGAAAAGAATTTTTATTTTGTGTGAAGCTTTATTTAAAAAAAAGGACAAATGTTGGAACTTCAGCAAGTGTAGCCTGCAGTTCCCTTAAAACACAAGCTCTCTTTCGTAGATTATTCATAGTCTACTAGTGATGTCACGAACATAAAATTTTCGGTTCGCGAACGCGAACTTCCGCCAATGTTCGCGAACGGGCGAACCCGGCGAACCGCCATACACTTCAATGGGCAGGCAATTTTTAAAACCCAACAAATACCAGAAAGTGTGCAGCGCTATTAACAGATATACAAAATATGGTGTATTCACCCAATGTGTATATATAAACAATAAATACCCAATTGTAATGTATATCAGTGGGTAGTATATCAGTAGGTATCACTCCTATATAAAAAAGATAAGGAAAACCATAGCATAATACTGCATAAATAAATCAATTAAATGCAGCAGTCTTTATGGTCTCACTCACATGGGTTGGAGCCTGTTATTACACTGGCTCAGGTAATATCACTTTAACAGGAGTCTTTCACCAGTTTTTCAAACGGATGGAGCTTTATCCTCTTGATCCTCCCAAAGTGGAATGGGTAAGATAGGCAAACACCAAATAAGAATATAGCAAAAGTATCATTTATTACAAAAGCATATAAAATCTTACATTCAAGGTATTTTGATGTCAGCCACGAGCACAACGCGTTTCGACGTCACAGATACGTCTTCCTCGGGTGCAATAATGATTATTGCACCTGAGGAAGACGTATCTGTGACGTCGAAACGCGTTGTGCTCGTGGCTGACATCAAAATACCTTGAATGTAAGATTTTATATGCTTTTGTAATAAATGATACTTTTGCTATATTCTTATTTGGTGTTTGCCTATCTTACCCATTCCACTTTGGGAGGATCAAGAGGATAAAGCTCCATCCGTTTGAAAAACTGGTGAAAGACTCCTTTTAAAGTGATATTACCTGAGCCAGTGTAATAACAGGCTCCAACCCATGTGAGTGAGACCATAAAGACTGCTGCATTTAATTGATTTATTTATGCAGTATTATGCTATGGTTTTCCTTATCTTTTTTATATAGGAGTGATACCTACTGATATACTACCCACTGATATACATTACAATTGGGTATTTATTGTTTATATATATACACATTGGGTGAATACACCATATTTTGTATATCTGTTAATAGCGCTGCACACTTTCTGGTATTTGTTGTGTTCTTTATTGCTGTGGGACCTTTTGTGATTAAATCCCACTAGTGTGTTTCAGCAGCTGTTCTTTAGCGCCATAAGCTATACCTCTTCTCTAATTTTTAAAACCCCCAGGGACTCTTTCTGGCCACAATAGTGATGGAAAAGTTGTTTCAAGGGGACTAACACCTGGACTGTGGCATGCCGGAGGGGGATCCATGGCAAAACTCCCATGGAAAATTACATAGTTGATGCAGAGTCTGGTTTTAATCCATAAAGGGCATAAATCACCTAACATTCCTAAATTGTTTGGAATAACGTGCTTTAAAACATCAGGTATGATGTTGTATCGATCAGGTAGTGTAAGGGTTACGCCCGCTTCACAGTGACAGACCAAACTCCCCGTTTAATGCACCGCAAACAACCGCAAACAGTCCATTTACACAACCACAAACTCCCCATTTGCACATGTTTTAGTGCAAACTAGTCTAACTACTAATATAGTTGAAACATGCTACTTTTATTCATGCCAGACAACCATGCAGGCCAGACTAACAAACATGCCAGGGCCAATCATAGTTAACCACCTCAGATAGTAACATGGCTCCCTCTATATACAGAGTAAACATGGCTTCCTCTATATACAGAGGTAACATGGCTCCCTCTATATACAGAGGTAACATGGCTCCCTCTATATACAGAGTAACATGGCTCCCTCTATATACAGAGTAACATGGCTCCCTCTATATACAGAGTAACATGGCTCCCTCTATATACAGAGTAACATGGCTCCCTCTATATACAGTGTAAACATGGCTCCTCTCTATATACAGAGTAACATGGCTCCCCTCTATACAGGGGCGTACCTGGAGCATTTGGCACCCGGGGTGGATCCTTTATTTGGCACCCCCCTCCCCAACTTTGAAATGTAAAAAACAACTGCAATTGTTTTTAAATGTATGTGTATGCAGTGTGTGTATAGTGTATGAAGTATATGCAGTGTGTGTATAGTGTGTGTATAGAGTGTGCAGTGTGTGTATAGTGTGTGCAGTGTGTGTATAGTGTGTGCAGTGTGTGTATAGAGTGTGCAGTGTGTGTATAGAGTGTGCAGTGTGTGCATAGTGTATGCAGTGTGTGCGTGTAGTGTGTATGCAGTGTGTGTAGTGCATGTAGTGTGTGCAGAGTGTGTATAGTGTGTACAGTGTATGCAGTGTGTGAATAGTGTGTGTATAGTGTGTAGAGTGTGTGCAGTGTGTGTAGAGTGTGTGCAGAGTGTGTGCAGTGTGTGTAGAGGGTGCAGTGTGTGTGCAGTGTGTGTAGAGGGTGCAGTGTGTGTATAGAGTGTGCAGTGTGTGTATAGAGTGTGCAGTGTGTGTATAGAGTGTGCAGTGTGTGTATAGAGTGTGCAGTGTGTGTATAGTGTGTGTGTATAGTGTGTATGCAGTGTGTGTATAGTGTGTGCAGTGTGTATGCAGTGTGTGTAGTGTGTGTAGTGTGTGTATATTGTGTGCATAGTGTATGTAGTGAGTGTGTATAGTGTGTGCATAGTGTATGCAGTGTGTGCATAGTGTGTACAGTGTGTATGCAGTGTGTGTAGAGTGTATGCAGTGTGTATGCAGTGTGTGTGTAGAGTGTATGCAGTGTGTGTGTAGAGTGTGTGTAGAGTGTGTGTAGAGTGTGTGTAGAGTGTGTGTAGAGTGTGTGCAGATGCAGTGTGTATGTTGTGTGGAATAAGTGCTGCCACTTACCTTTCCCTCCCGTCCTCCTCGAATGGTGGTCCGGTGGCACAGCATCACTGGGCAGTTTAGAGGGGCCCAGTATTCTCGATGCTCGTTAATAAGACTATCTACCCGAGTTTCCCATCCAGCAGCAGCAGGGTCCTCTGTTCTCGCGATCCGCGAGAGCGTTGCTATGGCAACCCACGGCAACGCTCTCGCGGATCGCGAGAACAGAGGACCCTGCTGCTGCTGGATGGGAAACTCGGGTAGATAGTCTTATTAGCGGACGGTCCCTTTACACAAGACACAGGGCGGCGAAAGTTCGCCCCGGGCAGCCCCCCTAGTGAGTGGTACCGGGGGCAGACCGCCCCTCCCTTAGTACGCCACTGCCTCTATATACAGAGTAACATGGCTCCCTCTATATACAGAGTAACATGGCTTCCCTCTATATACCGTGTAAACATGGCTCCCTCTATATGCAAAATAACATGGCTCCCTCTATATACTGTGTAACATGGCTCCCCTCTATATACAGAGTAACATGGCTCCCTCTATATACAGAGTAACATGGCTTCCCTCTATATACCGTGCAAACATGGCTTCCTCTATATACAGAATAACATGGCTCCCTCTATATACAGAGTAACATGGCTCCCCTCTATATACAGTGTAAAATGTCTCCCCTCTATATACAGAATAACATGGCCCCCTCTATATACAGAGTAACATGGCTCCCTCTATATACCGTGTAAACATGGCTCCCTCTATATACAGAATAACATGGCTCCCTCTATATACAGAGTAACATGGCTCCCCTCTATATATACAGTGTAAACATGGCTCCTCTCTATATACAGAGTAACATGGATCCCTCTATATACAGTGTAAACATGGCTCCTCTCTATATACAGAGTAACATGGCTCCCCTCTATACAGGGGCGTACTTGGAGCATTTGGCACCCGGGGTGGATCCTTTATTTGGCACCCCCCTCCCCAACTTTGAAATGTAAAAAACAACTGCAATTTTTTTTAAATGTATGTGTATGCAGTGTGTGTAGTGTGTGTATATTGTGTGCAGTGTGTGCAGTGTGTATATTGTGTGCAGTGTGTGTAGTGTGCATGTGCATAGTGTATGCAGTGTGTGCATAGTGTGTACAGTTTGTGTATAGTGTTTGTGTATAGTGTGTGCAGTGTGTGTATAGTGTGTATAGTGTGTGTATAGGGTGTATAGTGTGTGTATAGGGTGTATGCAGTGTGTGTATAGGGTGTATGCAGTGTGTGTATAGGGTGTGCAGTGTGTGTATAGTGTGTATAGTGTGTGCAGTGTGTGTATAGTGTGTGCAGTGTGTGCATAGTGTGTGCAGTGTGTGTATAGTGTGTGCAGTGTGTGTATAGTTAGTGCAGTGTGTGTATAGTTAGTGCAGTGTGTGTATAGTGTGTATAGTGTGTGCATAGTGTGTGCAGTGTGTGCAGTGTGTGCAGTGTGTGCAGTGTGTGCAGTGTGTGCAGTGTGTATAGTGTATGCAGTGTGTGTATAGGGTGTTTGCAGTGTGTGTATAGCTAGTGCAGTGTGTGTATAGTGTATGCAGTGTGTGCAGTGTATGCAGTGTGTGTATAGTGTATGAAGTATATGCAGTGTGTGTATAATGTGTGTAGTGTGTGTATGGAGTGTGCAGTTTGTGCATAGTGTATGCAGTGTGTGTATAGTGTGTGTGTATAGTGTGTGCAGTGTGTGTATAGTGTGTGTGTAGTGCATGTAGTGTGTATGCAGTGTGTGTAGTGTGTGTATATTGTGTGCAGTGTGTGTATATTGTGTGCAGTGTGTGCAGTGTGTGTATATTGTGTGCAGTGTGTGTAGTGTGTGCATAGTGTGTACAGTTTGTGTATAGTGTGTATATTGTGTGTGCAGTGTGTGTATAGTGTGTATGCAGTGTGTGTGTATAGGGTGTGTGCAGTGTGTGTGTATAGGGTGTGTGCAGTGTGTGTGTATAGGGTGTGTGCAGTGTGTGTGTATAGGGTGTGTGCAGTGTGTGTATATAGTGTGTGCAGTGTGTGTATAGTTAGTGCAGTGTGTGTATAGTGTATGCAATGTGTGCAGTGTGTGTAGAGTGTGTATAGTGTATGCAGTGTGTGTATAGAGTGTGCAGTGTGTGTATAGTGTGTGTGTATAGTGTGTATGCAGTGTGTGTATATTGTGTGTAGTGTGTGTATATTGTGTGCATAGTGTGTGCAGTGTGTGTGCAGTGTTTGCAGTGTGTGTAGAGTGTATGCAGTGTGTGTAGAGTGTATGTAGAGTGTGTGTAGAGTGTATGCAGTGTGTGTAGAGTGTGTAGAGTGTGTGTAGAGTGTATGCAGATGCAGTGTGTATGTTGTGTGGAATAAGTGCTGCCACTTACCTTTCCCTCCCATCCTCCTCGAATGGTGGTCCGGTGGCACAGCATCACTGGGCAGTTTAGAGGGGCCCAGTATTCTCCATGCTCGTTAATAAGACTATCTACCCGAGTTTCCCATCCAGCAGCAGCAGGGTCCTCTGTTCTCGCGATCCGCGAGAGCGTTGCTATGTCAACGTTCTCGCGATCCGCGAGAGCATTGCTATGGCAACCCACGGCAACGCTCTCGCGGATCGCGAGAACAGAGGACCCTGCTGCTGCTGGATGGGAAACTCTGGTAGATAGTCTTATTAGCGGACGGTCCCTTTACACAAGACACAGGGCGGCGAAAGTTCGCCCCGGGCAGCCCCCCTAGTGAGTGGTACCCGGGGCAGACCGCCCCCGCCGCCCCCCCTTAGTACGCCACTGCCTCTATATACAGAGTAACATGGCTCCCTCTATATACAGAGGAACATGGCTTCCCTCTATATACCGTGTAAACATGGCTCCCTCTATATACAGAATAACATGGCTCCCTCTATATACAGAATAACATGGCTCCCTCTATATACAGAATAACATGGCTCCCTCTATATACAGAGTAACATGGCTCCCTCTATATACAGAGTAACATGGCTCCCTCTATATACAGAGTAACATGGCTCCCTCTATATACAGAGTAACATGGCTCCCTCTATATACAGAGTAACATGGCTTCCTCTATATACAGAGTAACATGGCTTCCCTCTATATACCTTGTAAACATGGCTTCCCTCTATATACAGAATAACATGGCTCCCTCTATATACAGAGTAACATGGCTCCCCTCTATATACAGAGTAACATGGCTCCCCTCTATATACAGAGTAAACATGGCTCCTCTTTATATACAGAGTAACATGACTCCCTCTATATACAGTCTAAACATGGCTCCCCTCTATATACAGTGTAAACATGGCTCCTCTTTATATACAGAGTAACATGACTCCCTCTATATACGGTCTAAACATGACTCCTCTCTATATACAGTGTAACATGGCTCCCTCTATATACAGAGTAACATGGCTCCCTCTATATACAGAGTAACATGGCTCCCTCTATAGGTGGGGGCCCTATAAAAGAATAATGGGGGGGGGACCTACTTTCCTCCCCCCCCAGCCCCACCCCTGAGCGGCGGGTGTGGGTCCTAAGTTACAATAAGAGGGGGGGACATATTGTCCTCCCCCCGGCCCCCACCCCTGAGCTGCGGGTGGGGGCCCTAAACAACAAGGGGGGGGACCTACTGTCCCCCCCAGCCCCCACCCTTGAGCGGCGGGTGGGTGCCCTAAATGAAAATCCCCCCTCCCCATCAATGGTGACTAGGGGTCCCCAAGCCCCTAGTCACACACCCAAATAAAAAAAGCCCCTACCTACCCCCACACCCTAAAAAATAGTGAGGGGGGAATAAAATTACTACCCTGTAAAGTAAAATTCAACTTACTATTCAACGTCTTCTTTTTTCTAAAATCTTCATTTTTCAGCCCAAAAAAAGGCCAAATAAAAAGCCATCATACCCGTCGAACTTAAAAATAAAATAAAAAACCCGAGCGCAAAAAAAAAATGAATCCATCTTCACCCATGGAGGGCTCCGCGCAGACTAGGGTATTAACATATACCCTATTGTTACAAATGTTACTTGAAAAGCATGAGGAATGCCGTTGGGGTACCACATGCTCATTTGTTATACCTCCATGCACTACAAAAATAAAGAATTTAAAAAAAATAAAATAAAATAAATAAATACATTAAACAAATGAATCTAAAATGGATGCTGTCCAGGAGGTGGGAGGGTCTGCTAGGGAGGGTGTGCTGCTGATTGGGTGGAATGTGTCTGCTGACTGTGGTACAGGGTCAAAGTTTACTCAATGATGACGAATAGGGGGTGGATCGAACCGCGCATGTGTTCGCCCGCCGTGGCGAACGCGCTATGTTCGCCAGGAACTATTCGCCAGCGAACCGTTCGGTACATCACTATAGTCTACTACCAAAATAATCAGTCTCTGGATTTAGTCCAGTGTTTTCTTTGCTATATCTTATCACATATCTTGCAATTTGAGACTATAGATAATGTGATCCACTTGTTTGTCATTCCCATGAGAGTTTTTCGGGATGTCTCTTTTGCATTCCTATTATTTCTACCTCTCGGTTACCATATTTCTGTTTTCTTTGCCTCTCGTACATGGGATCCATGCAATCATACACAAATATTACATACAGAAGCACTGCCGCATTCAAACTCCAACAATATATGCAAACACACCCGTTCATTCAAACACCAATACTACACACATCCGTAATGTAATGTACATCCGCATTTAAAAGCCAACATTAAATACAAACTCACGACTGCAAGGAAACACAAACATTACATAAAACATACCCCTGTATAAAAATACTACAATTATATATAAACTCCCCTTCAAACACAACCCTGCATTCAAATACAAATACTACACACAAGTACACCACTGCATTCCAATGATAACATTACATACAAATACACCTCCACATGCACACATATACTCTATACAAAAATGTGCTTACATTCAAATGCACAAACACTGCACGCAAATACAACTCTGCACAGATGCACCAAAGCCCTCTCTACATTAGCACCACCACTGAGCAGAGCCCAAGCAAGCCACCCTCCTGCACATAACAGTGATGCATCCACTACCCTCTCAGTAAAGTAATACTTCCTGATTTTATTTTTAAACCTTTGCTACTCTAATTTAAGACTATGTCCTCTTGTTGTGGTAGTTTTTCTTCTTTTAAATATAGTCTCCTCCTTTACTGTGTTGATTCCCTTTATGTATTTAAGTGTTTCTATCATATCCCCCCTGTCTCATCTTTCCTCCAAGCAATACATGTTAAAATCTTTAAACTTTCCTTGCAAATTTTGTCCTGTAAATTTTATCCAGTTTAGTAGCCCTTCTCTGAACTCTCTCCAAAGTATCAATTTCCTTCTGGAAATACAGTCTCCAGTACTGCGTACACTACTCCAAGTGAGATCTCACCAGTGTTCTGTTCAATGGCACAAGCACTTCCCTCTTTCTACTGCTAATACCTCTCCCTATACAACCAAGCAGTGGCGTACTAAGGGGGGGGGGGGGTGGGGGGGGGGGGGGCGGCCCGCCCCGGGTGCCACTGACTAGGGGGGTGCCATGACGTCCGGTGTCATGTGTCACCCCCCGGCCCCCATCATTACGCTGCGCACAGCCGCAGCACCTTTGCGGCCCGGCAGGACTTACATGGATGAGAAGGGGAGGAGTGTTGCGGGCCGCGGCGTCGCGCAACGTGATGACGTCGTGCGCAGCGCCGTCAGCCCGCCTTCACGGATCTTCAGCGGAAGGATCCGGGCGGTGAGGCACCCAGTCGGTCAAGGCATCAATAAAATGTAAGTAGTAATTTTATGTGATGGGGCTAAATTAATTAAAGGGGGGGGGGGGGTGGATAATGGATTAAAGAATTAAAGGGAAGGGAGGTTTAATTAAGGGGGGTGTGTATTAATTAAGGGGGGGTGTATTAATTAAGGGGGGGTGTATTAATTAAGGGGGGGTGTAGGGGGGTGTATTAATTAAGGGGGTGTATTAATTAAGGGGGTGTATTAATTAAGGTTTGAGTGAGTATTAATTAAGGGGTGTATTAATTAAGGGGGTGTATTAATTAAGGGGGTGTATTAAGGGGGGAGTGAGTATTAATTAAGGGGGGTGTATTAATTAAGGGGGTGTATTAATTAAGGGGGGTGTATTGATTAATTAAGGGGGGAGTATTAATTAAGGGGGGAGTATTAATTAAGGGGGGAGTGAGTATTAATTAAGGGGGAGTGAGTCTTAATTAAGGGGGTGTGGATTAATTAAGGGGGGTGTATTAAGGGGGTGTGGGTTAATTAAGGGGGGTGTATTAATTAAGGGGGTGTGGATTAATTAAGGGGGGGTGAGTATTAATTAAGGGTGGTGTATTAAGGGGGAGTGAGGATTAATTAAGGGGTGATTGGATTAATTAAGGGGTGAGTGGATTAATTAAGGGGGATGTATTAATTAAGGGGAGAGTGAGTATTAATTAAGGGTGGTGTATTAAGGGGGAGTGAGGATTAATTAAGGGGTGATTGGATTAATTAAGGGGTGAGTGGATTAATTAAGGGGGATGTATTAATTAAGGGGGGAGTGAGTATTAATTAAGGGGGTGTATTAATTAAGGGGGGTGTGTTAATTAAGGGGGTGTATTAATTAAAGGGGGTGTATTAATTAAGGGGAGAGTGAGTATTAATTAAGGGTGGTGTATTAAGGGGGAGTGAGGATTAATTAAGGGGTGATTGGATTAATTAAGGGGTGAGTGGATTAATTAAGGGGGATGTATTAATTAAGGGGAGAGTGAGTATTAATTAAGGGTGGTGAATTAAGGGGTGATTGGATTAATTAAGGGGTGAGTGGATTAATTAAGGGGGATGTATTAATTAAGGGGGGAGTGAGTATTAATTAAGGGGGTGTATTAATTAAGGGGGGTGTATTAATTAAGGGGGTGTATTAATTAAGGGGGGTGTATTAATTAAGGGGAGAGTGAGTATTAATTAAGGGTTGTGTATTAAGTGGGAGTGAGGATTAATTAAGGCGTGATTGGATTAATTAAGGGGTGAGTGGATTAATTAAGGGGGATGTATTAATTAAGGGGAGAGTGAGTATTAATTAAGAGGGGTGTATTAAGGGGTGATTGGATTAATTAAGGGGTGAGTGGATTAATTAAGGGGGATGTATTAATTAAGGGGGGAGTGAGTATTAATTAAGGGGTGTATTAATTAAGGGGGGTGTATTAATTAAGGGGGGAGTATTAATTAGGGGGGGAGTATTAATTAGGGGGGGAGTGAGTATTAATTAAGGGGGTGTATTAATTAAGGGGGGAGTGAGTATTAATTAAGGGGGGTGTATTAATTAAGGGGTGTATTAATTAAGGGGGGTGTATTAATTACGGGGGTGTATTAATTAAGGGGGGTGTATTGATTAATTAAGGGGGTGTATTGATTAAGGGGGGAGTGAGTATTAATTAAGGGGGGTGTGGATTAAGGGGGGTGTATTAAGGGGGTGTGGGTTAATTAAGGGGGGTGTGGATTAAGGGGAGAGTGAGTATTAATTAAGGGTGGTGTATTAAGGGGGAGTGAGGATTAATTAAGGGGTGAGTGGATTAATTAAGGGGTGAGTGGATTAATTAAGGGGGTGTAATAATTAAGGGGTGTGTGGATTAATTAAGGGGGTGTATTAATTAAGGGGGTGTGGATTAATTAAGGGGGGTGTATTAAGGGGGAGTGAGGATTAATTAAGGGGGTGTATTAATTAAGGGGTGTGTGGATTAATTAAGGGGGTGTATTAATTAAGGGGTGTGTGGATTAATTAAGGGGGGTGTATTAATCAAGGGGTGTGCTGATTAATTAAGGGGGTGTATTAATTAAGGGGGAGTGAGGATTAATTACGGGGTGTGTATTAAGGGGGTGAGGATTTATTAAGGGGGGTGTATTAATTAAGGGGGGTGTGGATTAATTAAAGGGGGCTGTGGATTAAAGAATTAAAGGGGGAGGTTTAAATAATGGGGGTGCAGGGTTTTTTTTGATTAAGGGGGTTGCAGTATTCTATTTATTAAGGGAGGATGTGCACTGCAGATTTTTGTTTTTTTGTTAAGGGGGTGTGCAGGGTTTTTATAAGGGGGGTGTGCAGGTTTTTTGTTATTAAGAGGGGTTGTGTACGTTTTTGTTTTTTATTAAGGGGGTGTGCAGGGTTTTTTATTAAGGGGGTGTGCAAGGTTTTTTATTAAGGGGGTGTGCAGGGTTTTTTATTAAGGGGGTGTGCAGGATTTTTATGTGTAGGGAGTGAATGAAATTTATGTGATCGGGGTGCAGGGTTTTTATATGAAGGGCGAGACAAGGGGCTTTGTAGAAAGGGGCAGGGCAGGAGTTTTCTAGAAGGTTCTCACCAGCCCCTTTCTACAAAAGCACTGGTATTGAAAATATTGAAAAAATATGTGGGTGTTTTCTTACATTTTTATTATGGGGGGGGGGGGGGTGCCACACTCAGGGTCCGCCCCGGGTGCCAAATGCTCTAGGTACGCCCCTGCAACCAAGCATTCTGCTAGCATTTCCTGCTGCTCTATTACTTTGTCTGCCTACCTTTAAGTCATCAGAAATAATCACCCCTAAATCCCTTTCCTCAGATGTTGAGATTAGGACTTTATCAAATATTCTGTAATCTGCCTCTGGGTTTTTACATCCAAGATGCATTATCTTGCACTTATCCACATTAAATGTCAGTTGCCACAACTCTTACCATTTTTCTAGTTTACCTAAATCATTTTCCATTTGGCTTATCCCTCCTGGAACATCAACCCTGTTACATATCTTTGTATCATGAGCAAAAAGACTTACCTTACCACAGAAACATTCAATATCACTAATACAAATATTAAAGAGAATGGGTCCAAGGACAGATCCCTGAAGTACCCCACTGGTAACTAGACCTTGTTTCGAATATACTCCATTGACTACAACCCTCTGTTGCCTGTCATTCAGCAACTGTCTAACCCATTTAACAATATTGCAATCCAAACTTAAAGATTGCAGTTTATTGATAAGCCTTCTATGTGCAACAGTGTCAAAAGCCTTACTGAAATCTTGGTAAGATTGTATGATTCTTACAATACAAGACACAATATAAATAAAATGGTCCAATATATTAATATTGAAGTTTGCCATGTTGTTCCTATACTTCCTATATATGTCTCCTAGCATGTTCCCATAATATTTTTCTATGTTTTTCTATATTTTAATTTTACTCCTTAAAATAAAATATTTTCAAGGTGTTACATGGTGCAAGCAGCATGCAAAGCTCTAATCTATATTAATAGCACAAGCTGTTGAACTTTTTATTTAGTTATTAGTTAATTTAGTTTTTTATTACTTTTAAAACGTTTTCATTGATCATCACTAACCTGCCATGGCCAAGAATTTTTAATTGCGTCGGTTCCTCCTACCACACGTGAACTTCCATCGTAAACCCTTAATTCTTCAAAACAGTGTCCTACACAAGAAAAGTAGAAGAGTTAAATAAAAAATGAATGGACTCTTATCAATAGCATACCGATGGTAACTTTTAACGAGAGATTCAAATGTACAGTACAATAGTTGTACTTACATCCTTCAACAAAATAACTAGTGTATGTAATCTAGGTGGAATGTATTACTGGGACTATATCCTAAATGAAGGCCTGATTTATGCCCTGCTGTACATTTTATACATGAAGGCGAGTACATGGCAGTATTTAAGAATGCTGGGTAGGCATACATGCCCAAGCATGCAGCAGAGTCTGTTTTATACTTTATGCCAGTAATTACTTAAGTGGTGTTGCCAGGAAAAATAAAAC
This sequence comes from Pelobates fuscus, assembly GCF_036172605.1. Lineage (NCBI taxonomy): Eukaryota > Metazoa > Chordata > Amphibia > Anura > Pelobatidae > Pelobates > Pelobates fuscus. Next base: position 402,929,837 of record NC_086317.1, read on the forward strand.
AGTCACCAATTTAACATCAGCATTTAATCTTAAAGACTATGCCATGCCACCGATATACAATGTAGGTTTCCTATTGTGCTGCATCTAAAGGAAATAAAGAAATACAAGAATACGTTAATGTGTATAAAGCTATGATGACGTATATATCTTAAAAGCCAGTCTGAGATTGTGCACAACCTCAGAAAGGGCCAGATTTCCCACAAAGCCACCAAGGCCACAACCTTAGGATGGCAGGCTGGAGAGGGGCGGCATGGGCATTGGGGAGATTGAAGATCTCCATAACTGGTCAGCTGATTGTCATGCTGTGGGATGCAGGACTGGATTGGCCATAGAACACACTGGACAAAAACCTGGTGGGCCGATGTTCTTTTAAGTGGGTATGGTCACAAGCCATGGCTCCAGTCCAGCAACGTGCTGGACTACATGCCATGGCTTTGTCTCTCCCAGTGTGAAGTACAAAGAGATGATGAACTGCACTTCAGACTGCAAAGCTAGTGACTTATTGGTCTATTTTCCGGTCCGGCCTGGCCCTCCAACAACGAATGAACAACCACGGCCTCACAATTTGAAAAGTGGCCTTAAGTCGGAGTCCTCCATCTGAGGACCAGCATCTTCAACACGCCAGGACTGCATGGGAGTGATACTCCAAAGCAGGTATGGAACCTTCTCTTTACAGGAAGTTGTTATATTATGGAGGGTTCATATGTGTGTGCTAACTGTGAGTGTACATATGACTTTGAATGTCTATCTGGGAGTGTGTGTTTGGATTAGTGTGTGTGTGTGAGTGTGTGTCTCTATATGCATTTGAATATGTGACTATGTGTATTTGTGTGTATATTTTTGTGTCTTTGTTAATCCATCTGTATGTGTGTATTCATGAGTGTGTGATTGTAACATATAGCAGCCACCCACACACATGCAATCCCACAAACATACAACATCATAATCAGCCACCACACATATGTGTATATGTGTATGATTGTCCAGCAGTGTGTTTTTTCATTTGTTCTTGAAGAGTGTATGTTTTGAGAGTTTATGTGGGTATCTATGTGTGTTATACGGGGTATGTATCTTCCTGACAACCACTAGAAGCGCTTCTGCTGAAATAACCTAGTCAATCACATGTTCTCATAAATTTGCGATTTGGAACGCATGCACAATAGTCTTCCAATGCTTCATTATGGAATATCGATGATCACAACCATGGAGGTGAGCCAGCATGGCCAAGACTGGAGCAATGTGGGCTGAACGATGAGTAAAAATGGCTCTTTATTGCACATGAGGTGAGGGGGCAATAACCAAAACAGTTAGTAGGACACTAAAGTATTAAGAATACAGGTTTGTATACGTAACGCTATAGTGTTCCTTTAAGTTATCACATTAGATGTATTATGAATTCTTCATGTAATGGAATGCTATGAAAATTCTTCAGATGTCAGAAATTTTTACAATTCTACATATTAATTGTTCTTTAGTCTATAGGGGATTTTCTTAAAATATGAGAATTGTATGGTGCCTTCTCAAAAACAGTGAGAATTCTAAAGGTTACCTTCAGAAAATGTTATTAGAATACAAAATGCTTTAGTTATCACTTTATAATTCCATAAAACATTTATAGGTGAATTCTAAAGTCAGTATATTTTAATCAAATTGTATCAGATGTTTGCAATATAATGGAGTTTCATCAATAAACTAGGAATTTGGGGTTTTTGAAAAGGGATTTGCAATGATAATCTTATGTTAATTTCAAAATACTTTGATAGGTTTTCTAGCAAGAATAGATTGATACTTGAAGAGGATGTCTTCTTAGAATTAGACTACAATCATGTGTTCTTGCGTTATTTTAAACATTTTCCAGTTCTGAGAAATTATTATATGTTGTTGATGAGAACTTTTCAACTTTCCTCAGGGTTTCTTACAACCCCGGGGAAAGTTGAAAAGCTCTTATCAACAACATAACCCATTAGAGTTGTGCAGGCTATGGTCCCATGCTCAGTAGTCAATGTTCTAGTTGTAATATATCCTTTTAAACCCAATGGTTGCATGATTAATTTCTGGCAGTATTAACAGAATTAAACATTCTGTGGTTGATAAAATGAGTGCAATTGAATTAAGGTGTCTAATTATAACATTTAAACCCCAGGACATGCTTAAAAACTGAATAAAGCAAATACTAATACTAATACTAATACTAATACTAATAATAATAATAATAATAATAATATATTCTTCCTAGTTATAAATTATTAAAATTAATTATATATAGTCTTCTCATAAAAAATACAATAATTCTTCATGTTATTGTTTTGAAATTCTTTGAAGCATCTTCAAGTTATCTTTATTTTTATTACTATTTTTTTACAATACTATTACTTCAACTTTCAGTACAAAACTCAGATTACCTTCTTTGAATTCCAACAGCAGACTACATTCTGTGTTCTCAGAAAATTCCTAGAATTTTAAGTGTTATTTTCTAAAATATAAGAAAAAAATATACTACTTACCACAAAGGACTAGAGCCGAAAGGAGAAGGAATCTGAACATTTTGAGTCACACTCAGATAATGGTCTTTTTTAAGATTCATTGCCTCTTTTATACCATGATTGTGGATGGAAAATTGAACTGCCATATTTTGAAAATAGTGGGAATACGTCCACATGTTAACATACAACTGATAGCAAATGTGTTTATACTGTAAGCAAATCCAACTATTATCTCACATAGCAAGGACAAACATAGTTTAGTAGAAGTATCAAGTAACCTTAAGTGATTATTTTTAATACAAATATTTTTGTTTGTTTCTTAAAAATTATGTGATCTGATTTTTAAACTGTCAATAAATGTTAAAATTCAAATGGACATGTAAAGGTGTCTTTAACTGTGTGATAATTTTTAATGAAAGGTAATACGACGGGGCCGGACCATCGAGTTGATGGGACGCCATCTCATGCAGCTCCAGTCCTGATCACGAGAAAATTTCAAATTACCAGACACAGGCTAACTATTGGTTCTCCAAGAGATTGGATCTCAATGGGGGAATACCTCTTCATTACAGAGGGGCTAGATCAGTGGTAGTCAACCTTTTTCTACCTACCGCCCACTAATGCATCTTTTTGGTTGAAAAAAATTCCTTACCGCCCACCAGTTTTCGCGCAAATGCAGAATATTTTTTAGAAAGGAGAGTGTTTTACAAAAAAAATAAATGTATGTACATTTATCTTTTTATTTCTAATTAATGCAGGTTTATAAGGTTTTTAACTTTATAAAGTTTAATGAGAAAACAATAAAGTAAATTGAAATTACCTTTACTAGTGATTAATGAGATCCTTGAGGTTGATGCTGCGAGACTAAATATTTGAGATCTGGTTCGATTTTCGTAAGGAACAAACAAAGGTCTCTTTCAGTGATATTCAGACGACTTCTCTGTTTGCGCATAATATGATTTCTCATTTGTGCGTCAGCTCATCTCCTCTCCCTCCTCAATTCCCCACCTTTTTTCCCCTTTTATCTATTTTTTAACCTTCCTTGTAGCAATGCCCAGTAGGAAGGCTGAGCTAGGTAGCCCACTTACTATAGTCCACTATAACAGACAGGCACACATACAGACACACACACATACAAGACACACACAACACATACAGACACACACAAAGACACATACAGGAACACAGACAGACACACATACATACAGACACACACACAAGACACACATACCAACAGACAGTCACACACAGACATGCACACACGCATAAGACATACAAAGACACACACACACAAGACATACATACAAAGACACCAGGGCCGGTGCAAGGATTTGTGCCGCCCTAGGCAAAAGTAAAGTTTGCTGCCCCCCCCCCACCATATGACATCACAATGCCCCATGTTAACTAACGCAAGTGCTGCAGTGCCGCCGTGTTTACATTAAAAGGCCTGCAGGGACAGGCTATAGACACCAGAACCACTACATTAAGCTGCAGTGGTTCTGGGGACTAAAGTGTCCCTTTAATGTGAGGTAAATTAGAGATTAGTGCCACGAATAATATACTAGATTGCCTACTTACAATCAGATGAGGATGGTGATGGGCTCTAGCTGCAGTCTGGCTCCACTCGTATGGTGTAGAACAGGCTCTCTGGAGGCTGTTTGTGTTCTGGGAGAACGGAAAGCAGCTCCATTTTTTTAAAAGCCCTTTACACAGCTCATGGTCTGGGCCCCAGGGTCCACCTTCATGTTCCACCAAATAGTTTGTTCACAGGAGTAGGGGATGTCCTGATATGTGTGTAAGGAATGCATTGTGTGAATCTGTGTTTGTATGTGTAAGGGCAGCAATGTGTGTTTCTGTGTATGTACGGGATGCAGTGTGTGCGTCTGTAAGGGGTGCATTGAGTGGGTGTAAGGGGTGCATTGAGTGTGTGTAAGGAATGCATTGTGTGTTTCTGTGTGTGTAAGGGATGCATTGTATGTAAGGGTTGAATTGCTTGTGTGTGTGTGTCTGTGTGTAATGCATTGTGTGTTTTTCTGTGTGCGAGGGGTGCATTGTGTGTGTGTGATAGATGTCAATCTCTCCCTCCTCCCTTGTCACTCTCTTCTCCCCCTCTCCCTCCCTCGTCACTCTCTTCCCCCCCCTTGTCCCTCTCTTCTCTCCCCCCCCTTGTCCCTCTCTTCTCCCCCCCTTGTCCCTCTATTCTCCCCCCTTGTCCCTCTCTTCTCCCCCCTCTTGTCCCTCTCTTCTCCCCCTCCCTTGTCACTCTCTTCTCCCCTCCCCACTCTCATTCCCCCTCCTAACCCTGTCAATTCCACTCCCTGTCAATTACTTCCCCCTACCTTGTCAATTTATTCCCCCCCTTTCAATTTATTCCCCCCACCCTGCCTGTCCATTTATTCCCCCACCCTCCCTGTCCATTTACCCCCCCCCTGTCCACTTATTCCCCCCCCCTGTCCATTTATTCCCCCCCCTCCCTGTCCATGTATTCCCCCCCTGTCCATTTATTCCCCCCCTCCCTGTCCATTTATTTCTCCCCCCCTGCCTGTCCATTTATTTCTCCCCCCTCCCTCTCCATTTATTTCTCCTCCCCCCCTCTCTCCATTTATTTCTCCTCCCCCCCTCCTCCCTCTCCATTTATTTCTCCTGCCCTCCCCTCCCTCCCTCTCCATTTATTTCTCCCCCCTCCCCATTTATTTAACCCCCCTCCCTCCCTCTCCATTTATTTCTCCCCTCCCCCCTCCCTTTATTCCCCCCACCCTCCCCTACCTATGTTGTAGCGTGGCCGAGCTCTGTACTGTCTGCGGGTACAGGGAGCTTTTGTTTCCTGTACCCGGCCGGACTAAAAGGAAGTGAACACTCAGTGTTCACTTCCTGTTAGTCTGTCCGGATACAGGAGACAAATGCTCCCTGTACCGGCGGGCAGTACAGAGCTCGGCCACGCTACAGTGAAGGAGTGACAGGAGGGAGCGCTGAGCGCTTCTCTCCTGTCAGCTCCTCTCTTCATGCTGCGCCCGGGCGGTGCGCCCTCATGGACGCACCAGCCCGGGCGAAGCTGCAGCCGCCTGAGGCGCTCTACAGAGCGCTCGGGCGGCTGCAGCATTAGGGGGTCGGCGCTCCTGGCGGCGCCCCTTCCCAAGGGGCGCCCTAGGCGGCTGCCTAGTCCGCCTTAATGGTAGCGCCGGCCCTGAAAGACACACACACATTATATTTAAGTCTCCCTCCTGTTTCCTACCTTTTAGATGCAGGAGGGTGACTTTCCCTGGGGTCCAGTGGTGGCTCAGGTGGATGGGAGTCAGAGCTCCCACTCTGACTCCCTGGTCTTCCTCCCGCGTGGCTCTCAGTGTTAGCTGGGAGGAGTGACGTGCAGTCACTTCCTCCCAGCTCTGTGATGTCATCACAGGGGGCCCGGTTGCGCTGTTAAAGCACCCAGCGCTGACCGGGCCCCCTCACAATCCACATCTATCGGGTGGCCCTGACAGCATGGGCCACCCGATGGACCCCTCCGTATGCGGCCCCGGCGGTTTGCCGCGCGGGCCGAGGCCGCAAATGGTCACGGCGGTATCCAGTAGCAGGGGTACCGCCGGCTCGCACCCGCCCGCCCGGTCGTCAAAACCTGGAAATCCCTACCGCCCATCTGGAATCCTAAAACGCCCACTAGTGGGCGGTAGGGACCAGGTTGACGACCCATGGGCTAGATGGTAAGCCCATGGGTCGTCAACCTGGTCCCTACCTGTGAATGTGAAGATGCCTTGCTTTTGGGACTACTCGCTAACAGGAGCCTGCGGCCTACTAATAGACACTGGAGACTCCTGCCCTTCCTGGGTGAAACATCCCAACATGGACATACCTGTCACACTTGAACTGCAATGGCAGCCAGTGGAGATCATACTATACTACCCTCCCAGGACAGGTGGAGGTTACATGTTACACATTTTGAGTTTTCTGTTTGCTTGACAATTTCACTCCTAACAGAACTCATGAAGCTGCTTGGTAGACTCCCCCACTCAGTGACCCTCACCACATTTCCACTCACCATCTAACTGAAAAATGCAGACGCTGTCTATGACCTGACTGGAGGAGTGTGTCCCAACCGCTCATATGCCTGGGAGCTACCAGCCCAATGCTGTTTACGCCAGGCTGAAAGCCTGCTACCCGGATGGACCCTCTGCCTCATTGCTGGGAGTCCTGCTTAGTTTGAGGCTGTGGCCTCTGGCAGACCAGTAGCTGGAGGGCTGGGCGACCCCTGTCTTGGATGAGAGGCCGGCGATGGGAGAGACAAGTGGAGGTGACATGCGTGACTTCCAGTGCTGTTGCACAATATTGACAGTCCTCTAATTATTCGATATTAAATGTTCACTATTATTATTATTCACTATTAGACTAGGGTCTTCACGTACACCCTACCTCTTGTCAAACGCATAACAATTTTTTTTTTCTTCGGGACGAATCTTTAATTTGTATTTTTCTTGTTCAAATATGATTTCATGTAATACATGTTTCATTCTGCTAGTACCTACTTAGGGCAGTGTTGTATCTTAAAGGCGTGAAAAGGCTCATAATTAGAGTTGAGCAAACCTGAACTGAAAAGTTCGAACCGAACATTACGTTTTTTGGACCCCGGACCTGAACACGGACATATCACTGTATGTTCGGGTTGGAGTTCGGAGTTCGGAGTTCGTCGATTTAATGACGCGTTTTGAAAGGCTGCAGGGCAGCCAATCAACAAGCGTTTGACTCATGTGCATCACAGCTATGTCTACTAATGGCATGGCTGTGATTGGCCAGTGCAGCAAGTGACCCAGCCTCTATAGAAGCTGGTCACTTAGTATTAGTAAATTATGCCCCTACTCGCTATATCGCGAGTAGGGGCGTGTCTATTAAGCAGTGAGCAGCCTGTGGTGGGGTCCCTAAATAACAATAGGGGGGGGGCCTACTGTCCTCCCCCTCTTGTTCCCACCCCTGCGTGGCGCGTGGGGGCCATAAATAACAATAAGGGGGGGACCTAATGTCCTCCCCCCCTGGCCCCCACCCCTGCGCGGCGGGTGGGGGCCATAAATAAAAATCTCCCCCAGGTGACTAGGGGTCCCCAAACCTCTAGTCACCCCCCCCCCCAAAAAAAAAAAATTACCCCTACCTACCCTCCTCATCCTAAAAATAATGAGGGGGGACCCTTGTCTAAATACCTGTAAAAATAATAGACTTTCCATTTGATGTCTTCTTTCTTCTAGAATCTTCTTTTTTCAGCCCCAAAAAAGGCCAAATAAAAATCCAGAATAACCAACGCACTTAATCCTTCTTCACCCATGGAGGGCTCCGCTCAGACTGAGCTCTGCAGGGCGGGGGAAGGCTCGTAAAGCCTTTCCCCGCCCTGCAATTAGGCGCAGAGCATTCTGTTTGGTGGGTTTAAGCCATCCATTAAGAGTGCTCTGACAGGTAAATTAAGAGACTGACAGGTAAGTCTCTACATTTACCTGTCACAGCACTCCGATTGGTTGGCTTGAAATCCACCAGAGTGCTCTGTGTCATTTTACACAGCGTGGGAAAGTTATTTGGAATTTTCCCATGCTGTGTAAAATGACACAGAGCACTCTGATTGGTGGATCAAATAACCAATCAAAGTGCTCTGTGTCATTTTACACAGCGTGGGAAAATTCCAAAGAACTTTCCCATGCTGTGTAAAATGACACAGAGCACTCCGATTGGTGGATTTCAAGCCAACCAATCAGAGTGCTGTGACAGGTAAAGGTAGAGACTTACCTGTCAGTGTCTTCATTTACCTGTCAGAGCACTCTGACCCACCAATCAGAGTGCTCTGAGCCTAATTGCAGGGCGGGGCAAGGCTTTATAAGCCTTCCCCCACCCTGCAGAGCCCAGTCTGCGCGGAGCCCTCCATGGGTGGGAAGACATCAAATGGTAAGTCTATTTTTTATTTTTTTTTACAGGTATTTAGACAAGGGTCCCACCTCATTATTGTTAGGATGAGGGGGGTAGGTAGGGCTAATTTTTTTGGGGGGGTGGGGACCCCTAGTCACCTGGGGGGGGGATTTTTATTTATGGCCCCCACCCACCTCTCAGGGGTGGGGGCCGGGGGGCAGACAGTAGGTCCCCCCCAATTGTTATTTATGGCCCCCACCCACCGCTCAGGGGTGGGGGCCGGGTGGGGACAGTAGACCTCCCCCTAAATGTTTATTTATGGCCCCCACCCACTGCGCAGGGGTGGGGGCCGGGGGGGAAGACAGTAGGTCCCCCCTCCACATTCTTACTTAGGGCCCGCACCCGTCGCACAGGGGTGGGGGCAATAGTTTTTTTTTTTTGTTGTTTTTTACAGTGAGCAGCCACTAGCGAGTAGGGGCTGAATTTACTAATACTAAGTAATCTTTACTTAGTATTAGTAAATGTGGCCAATTTAGGTCTTTCAGTCTTTTGGTAGATAGCTCCCTAATACCTTGTGAATTAGGGAGTTATCTACTAAGCGGCTGCTTATTTTATGTAATTTTAAGTGATTTCCCTATCCACATTTGTTTGCAGGGCACTTGTCCTACTCTTACCCCCATTTTACTTCCTTTTGCAGCCCTCTAGCCCTTTCCAGGAGTTTTTTTAGAGGCATTTGTGTGGCCAAAATATCTGCAAATCCTCAACTGTACACATGTATGCAGACACTGTAATCTACACTAGTAAACCCAATCTACCGCAGCTTGAGGCTGTGCTCGAAAATCAATTCAGAGGTAGAAAAGTGGATAGCGGATAACAAACTCTTCCTAAACACTGACAAAACCGCTACAATGATCTTTGGAACTGTCCCTAAATTACGTAAACTACAAAATCAACAACTGTGTATCAGAACAAATCCAAATAACACACTGACAGCAGTCTGCTCTTTTAAATATCTAGGTATGTTGCTAGACCCCAATCTATCCTTTGACCTTCACAAATCTCTTCAAGACTTTACCCAAAACTAGGTGTCCTGTACAGAAACAAATCCTGCCTAAGCCCTACAGTAAGGAAAAAGTGCAACAAATTCTAATGCCGGTCATTGATTATGGGGATGTAGTGTATGCACCCCCACCCTAATAAACGTAATACGTTATATAATTAGTTCTGCCACTTTGTACTAGAATGTAATTACTTTACCCACCACTGTGACATGTTAAAAGAGCTAAACTGGCTGTCGCTGGAATCCCGACGCACACTTCATCTTTCCAGCCTTGTGCATAAGAGCATTTCTGGGAAGCTCCCACCCTACCTGAGTAGAATGCTCTCCCCGGCTGTTCCCACCTCCTATAACCTCCGATCCAGTACTAGCACGATATTTAGCATACCGCAATACAAAAATAAAGGGCCTCGCTCCTCATTTTCCTACAGAGCACCGCAATTATAGAATAACCTCAGGGACACAGTCAAATCTTCATTCAATCTAAAATCTTTTATGAGATCAATATACCTCAGCACAGAATGCATATGTCATGGTTGAATATATTTATTATCTGTTATGTGTTACATTTATATATGTGTGTATGTGTATATATATTTATAGTTTGCATATTGTATTTTTATAATATTGTATCCTATTGTAACAATGCAAAGTTTTGTGGGCCCAGGACATACTTGTAAACAAAAGAAATCTCAATGTATCCATCCTGGTAAAATATTTTATAAAAAATAAAAATATACTAAATATGATACAAATATTTGCAGACACGTTTTTTTGACAAGTATATATTTTTAGTTTAAAGAGAGATTGGGGGGTACCAGTAATGGTGGGTCACCATGGTTTGATCTGCCACCTCTCTATAAACTTTGCCCTTAACCTGTTGGGCTTTACTCACTTAATGTGCTAATACCCATATTCCATGAATAATATAATAAGGTTGTTAGCACATACAGTATCACCTACTGTCACCTAGTGGTCAATTTGACTTAATATTTTATAGTTTCATAAAAATGTATTGACTTACCAGTAACAATCCAGTTCAAGAACATTATAGAAAATAGAAAAATACATAATAATATTCCAACATTATTCTTTAAGCTTTACAAAATAGATAAATTAAATCAGGAGTCCCCAAGTAAAAAAAAGTACTAATGAAATACATGAACTTAAAGACAAAATAAACAACTTGAGATGGACAGAATAAATAAATAGAAATCTAGAAAAATTAAAACAAACACGGTACATTAAAAATAACAAAATTAACATTTTAACCAACATTAAAGAAGAGACAAGAGGTATATAGAATAAATAAGATAGTCCACTCGAATAAGGTTTGTCTAACTCCGGAAGATATAGGCCAGGCATTTAATAAGTATTACAGTTCTCTATATATTTTAACAGCACCAAAGGACCAGGAACAACTGATTAATTATTTGAAAAATTGAGATATAAGACAAGTACCAGAGGAGAAACAAATGTTATTGAATGCCCCGATTAATAATGTAGAAATTAGTAAAGCCATTGACGAATTGAAAAGAAACAAAACACCAGGTCCCGATGGATTTACAGGCTCTTTTTTTTAAATCTAAAAAAATTAAATAGTACCAGAAATTACAAAAGTCTTTAAAGGGACACTCCAGGCACCCAGACCACTTCTGCCCATTGGAGTGGTCTGGGTGCCAACTCCCACTACCCTTAACCCTGCAAGTGTAATTATTGCAGTTTTTATAAACTGCAATATTTACCTTGCAGGGTTAAGTCCTCCTCTAGTGGCTGTCTAGTAGAGGACCTCCAGCGTTGCCAAAATCCCCATAGGAAAACATTGAAAGCATTATTCAATGCTTTCCTATCGGGAGGTCTAATGCGCATGCGCGGCATCCCGCACATTATGTCTCCCCGTCGCCTGCCGCGCATGTCCAATAGGTCTCCCCCTCCGGCTGACGTCGGCGGGGGAGGAGCGTGGGAGGACCCTGACCCAGCGCCAAGGGACATCGGCGCTGGATACAGGTAAGTCACTGAAGGGGTTTTAACCTTCAGCAACATGGGATGGGGGTGGGAGGGAGGGAGAGGGAACCTGCAGTGCCAGGAAAACGTTTTGTTTTCCAGGCACTGGAGAATCCCTTTAATGATATTATTAAAAATACCAATATGCCTCTGGAATTACTACAGGCAAATATATTACCAATACCTAAGCCAGACAAAGATCTTCGGCATTAAGCGATCAGCCAATATCATTAATTAACACGGATGTTAAAATACTATCTTCAGTTTTGGCCAGTAGACATATATAATTCCAAAAGATCAAATCGGTTTTGTACCAAATAGAAGTTCCTTAAACAATATAAGGAGGATTATTGACATCATAGATGCAGCAAGAAATAAAAATTTATTTGTGTTAATAGCAGTCAATGCTGAAAAAGCGTTTGACCATGTTAATTGGTCTTTTTTATTTAAAACATTAGAGGCTTTTGGATTTAAGGTTTTTTGTTTTTTCTTAGGGCTATATTATATAGTTATCCCACTTCTAGAACTGTGGGACAAAATATACGTACAGACTGTTTCCGATTAAGTAACGGGACACGACAAGGCTGCCCTTTATCACCACTAATCTATATTTTAACCACAGAAATTTTAGCTCAAAAGATTAGACTCAATAACGAAATAAGGGGTTTTCCCATTGCTCAAGAGAAACATAAGGTCTGCATGTATGCAGACAGGGCCGGACTGGGAGAAAAATTCGGCCCGGGCATTTTTCTATCATAGCGGCCCACTAAGGGGGCGGGGCAGAGAAGGTGTGTTTTGTCATCACCAATGACAAGCACGCCCCCTCTCAAAGTGAGCATGTTGGTTCAATGCTCTTCCAGGGTAGACCATGCACAGAAATCTGCTGAAGAGCTCTAGCATGAGAAAAAAAGCCCTGTATTTGTTCTGCACAGCGCAAGCAAATTTAATAACATGCTTGCACTGTCTCTCCTCGCAATTTGTCTCTGGTGTCTCTATAAATGGATACCCGGAGACAAAAATGCTAGGAAAGAGTACTGTGCATGTGTTTGGAGCCTGCTTGTGGTATTGCGTGTGTGTAGAGTGAGCTGATTGTGGTGTGGTATTGTGTAATAAGGTTGGTTTTAGTCATGTTGTGTTATGTGATGCATATGTGGCTAGGGGCTGTAGAGAATGTGTGTGTATAGGGGATATAGCAAGTGTGTGCATACAGGCTATAGTGTGTGTGTATAGGTGGTGTAGTGTTTGTAGAAAGTGTGTGTTTAGGGGTGTAGTATGTGTTTGCTTACAAGGAATCTAGTGTGTGTATAGGGGATCCAGAGTGTGTGTGTGTGTATATATATATATATATATATATATATATATATATATATATATATATATATTTGGAAGTATTGTGTATGTGTGTGGTGCAGTGTGTTGGGGGGGGGGGGGGTTCTGTGTGTATGTAAGGGGTGCAGTATGTGTGTGCGATGGATGCTGTGTGTGATGTGTGTGACAGTGCTGTGTGTGATGTGTGTGACAGTGCTGTGTGTCAGAGTGCTGTGTATGCTGTGTGTGACAGTGCTGTGTGTCAGAGTGCTGTGTATGCTGTGTGTGTGAGTGATGTGTGTGACAGTGCTGTGTGTGACAGTGCTGTGTGTCAGAGTGCTGTGTGTCAGAGTGCTGTGTATGCTGTGTGTGAGAGTGCTGTGTGTGAGTGCTGTGTGTGAGAGTGCTGTGTGTGAGAGTGCTGTGTGAGAGTGCTGTGTGAGAGTGCTGTGTGTGATTGGTGTGAGAGTGCTGACTATGATGTGTGTGAGAGTGCTGAGTGTGATGTGTGTGAGAGTGCTGAGTGTGATGGGTGTGAGAGTGCGATGGGTGTGAGAGTGCTGAGTATGCTGTGTGTGAGAGTGCTGACTGTGATGGGTGTGAGAGTGCTGACTGTGATGGGTGTGAGAGTGCCGAGTGTGATGGGTGTGAGAGTGCTGTGTATGATGGGTGTGAGAGTGCTGAGTGTGATGGGTGTGAGAGTGCTGTGTATTATGTGTGTGAGAGTGCTGTGTATTATGTGTGTGAGAGTGCTGAGTGTGATGGGTGTGAGAGTGCTGCTGTGTATAAATGTTACAATGGATTGTGTGTAAAGGGGGGGGAAATGAACAAATAAAATAAAGGGCATTATTTCCCCCCCCCCCCCTCCCCCCTCCCCCCTCCCCCCTCCCTCCCTTCTTTCTTACCTTTAGCCTGGGAGAGGGGACTGGTACCTGGGACTGGGAGGCAGAATGGCAGTGTTCCCTGGTGGTCCTCGTGGTGAGTGAACTCTAGCCTGCGGGCTAGAGTTCACTATCGCGAGATCCGGTCGTTGCCATGGCAACGCTCTGGATCTCGCGAGAGGAACCCGGCGGAGCTGCAAGTTAGAGCTCCGCCGGGTCCTCTCTCCATGCAGGCTGGCTCCCTCCCTCTCTCTCTCTCTCTCCCCACCGGCGGCCGCATTGGACAGCATGTGGGCCGGTGAGGGAGATCTTTGATCTTCCCACCGGCCCGCCATGGAATACAGGGGGGCCGGCGCTCAGATAGTGCCGGCCCTGCATAGACCGGCAGGGGAGATCCTAGGACTTCCCCTGCCGGCCTCGGCCCCTGGCCACCGCGGCCCACCGGGCATTTGCCCGGTGTGCCCGATGGCCAGTCCGGGCCTGTATGCAGATGATGTCATTCTGACCTTAGATAACCCATTAATGTCAGTACCAGCTTTACTAAAGGAAGTAGACCTATATTCTAATGTGAAAACCAAAGAAAAAAAAAGTTACCTGCGCTCTTTCCACATCCCTATGTATTTTTAAACAAATGGAGGTTTTTAGTTACCTCCAATGGCCATGCGAGGGTAAGCCCACCTGCCACATCAAGGCAGACCTCTTAAGTGGGTTCTAACGCTAACCATTCGCCTTGCTTCCTTGAGCTTCTGGCAAAAATATCTCTAATGAGACAGAAAGGGGTATTTTTTTATTTACATCCCTACAGCTGTGTGATACAAAAGTGAATACAAATACAAAGAAACTAGTCCTGCGCTCAAACTCCCATTACTCCTGGGCGGCAGCAATGACTATAGTACACATCAGCCAAAATACATAAAGTAAAAACCAAAGAGAAAAAGTCACCTGCGCTCTTTCCATATCCCTATGTATTTTTAAACAAATGGAGGTTTTTAGTTGATAAGTATATAGGGATGTATATAAAAAATACCCCTTTCTGTCTCATTAGAGATATTTTTGCCAGAAGCTCAAGGAAGCAAGGCGAATGGTTAGTGTTAGGACCCACCTAAGAGGTCTGCCTTAATGTGGCAGGTGGGAGGTAACTAAAAACCTAAAAAATAAAATAATTCATTCACCTCACACGTATGGCATATCAAGATGATGATTAGACAGCATGATTATGCACAGGTGTTCCTTACGCTGGCCACAATAACAGGCCACTCTAATATGTGCAGTTTTACTTTATTGGAGGGATCCGGGAGGAGGGGGAAGGTCCGAAAACCAGTCAGTATCTGGTGTGACCACCATTGGCCTCACGCAGTGCAACACATCTCCTTTGCATAGAGTTGATCAGGCTGTTGATTGTGGCCTATGGAATGGCTGTGCAAAGTTGCTGGATATCGGCAGGAACTGGAACACGCTGTCGTATACGCCGATCCAGAGCACCCAAATATGCTCAATGGGTGACATGTCAAGCAAGAACTGGTATGTTTTAAGCTTCCAGGAATTGTGTACAGATCCTAGCCTAGGGCGCCGGCCTGCTGGGGCCGCCCACCGTGATATTTCCTGGTGGGTTCCCCCTGTCTTGGGCCGCAGCGCTGGGCGAGCAGCTCTAGAGCCGCCCCCCTCAGCGCCGGGGCCTCTCCTCCAGGCGCCCTAAGGTGGGGGTGCACAGAGGAGCCCTGTCACAGTATGACTGAGCAGACACCTTCTTACCTTGATGACAGGTGCCAGCTCTGCCATCAAATGCCGGTGACCGGAGTAGAGGAGTAGAGCAGGCATCGCGCACCCTCTGTGATGCCAGGAGCTGGAATATGATGTCATTCAGGCCTCGGCATAGTAAACAGCAGGCAGGAGGAGTGAGGAGCTGCCTCACACGCGACCCCATGGAGGTGAGTGTCTGTGTGTGTGTCTGTCTGTCTGTGTGAGTGTATGTCCGTGAGTGTCTGTGTGAGTGTATGTCTGTCAGTGAGTGTGTGTGTGTGTGTGTATGTCTGTCAGTGAGTGTGTGTGTGTGTCTGTCAGTAAGTGTATGTCTGTCAGTGAGTGTCTGTGTGTGTGTTTGTAAGTGAGTGAGTATATGTCTGTCAGTGAATGTGTGTGTGTATGTCTGTGAGTGTATGCAAACAAACAAAATATGTGAACACAACTCAAGTGAAAAATAGTGAAGATAAGTGAACAAAAATGGAACTTCCCTGTGTTAGGTGAAGTATCCAGAAAAGGTCCCCAAAGACTTCCTCTTGTCTTCAGCATACATACAAAATAGAATAGGGGATCATCTGCTAAATACAGATCAAATGGAAAAACATAGCGTTTAACTGTGTGGGAGTAAATGGAGATGTATAGTTAACAATTGGCCACTCACAAATTATAAGATGTAAAAAAGCCTTGAGTGTAATCCTTTTCTTCAATATTTTCTATGTTCATCTTCATACTCCCATCAGTAGTTTAGAATATTTGCTCAAAAGAGAAAATATATGGAGAGAATAAAGTGCAATTCCAGAGTGAAGTAAAAAAAAGAATTTAATAACTTACATTTCAGTTAAAAACAATGAGCATATCACCACTGGGCGTCCTACGCGTTTCGTCCTAAAATGGGACTTCCTCAGGGACTTTGTGCATCAATGACAGCAAGACAAATGTATAAAAACATTCCCTCCCCCCCCCCCCCCGCAAGTTCTTATATATCCCCTCCAAGTGTTCATTATTCAATTATTCCCGGCCGGTGTTTCCTTCATGGGCATTGAGCATGTGGATCCCCACTGGAGGGGAGGAGATTTGACAAAGAAACTTTCACAAAGAGAAACATTCTGGATAAATAAATTAAAAACACTCCAACCTTGGGGTCTTAATCTAGATATTGATTTGTGGAGTTTTTTTGAGGATTAACTTTGGTTATATATAGAATATTCTTGTGGATGTTGCACTCCTTCTTCCTTTTTTTCATTTCATTTATTGTATATTTCCTATTAACATCTAGATCGGGGTGTCATTTGTGTATTCCAGAAAGGATAAATCTCATACATAAAGAACAACTTATTATTGGCATTGTTATTAACGTTTGGGCATTTTAAAAAAAAAAAAATCCAAAAGAGAAATTTATATTGGTGGGAAATATTTAAATATTTAAGCACTGTAAAAAAATAAAAAATAAAAAATAAAAATGAGACAAAGGGGAGGAGTGTTTAATGTATATACACATATAAAAATGGGTTCCACTTCACCTAATCACTAATATATTATAAGGAAAGTAAAGTGATGATATTTGGTTGTCTGTTGGTTTATTTGCTTGTTTTGTACACATTCTCATAATGAGGAATGAAATAATTAGCATATATGGAATAAATGGAGTATGACATTCTCTATTATAGATTTCCTTCTCCATTTTGAATGTATTAGCTTTAATGTATATATATATATATATATGTTCTATTGTGTTCTATTTTATTTCATTTCATTGATTAGGATTATATATGTATATAGTCCATATACACATTACATAGCTTATATATATTTTTTTATATTTATATATACACTTATGATTCTTTGTATTTTCCAAATAGGATGATATACCTTTATATCCACAAAATATATTGTGCCATCCAGAGTTTTTTTAATTTCTTTTTCCCCCCCCCACATGCCTTTGTCTATTCATATGCCTCCGAGAGAATTGAAAATTTACGATCGCCATTTACTTCCGGGTATGTGGAACGCACGTTTGGAACGCAAAGTGCGTGCGTGATGACATCCCGTCCAAGCAGGAAGTGCCGCCGGAACAGAGAAACAACACCGGCCAGGAATAATTGAATAATGAACACTTGGAGGGGGGAATGTTTTTATACATTTGTCTTGCTGTCATTGATGCACCAAGTCCCTGAGGAAGTCCCATTTTAGGACGAAACGCGTAGGACGCCCAGTGGTGATATGCTCATTGTTTTTAACTGTTATGGAAGTAATTGAGTGAGTGTATGTCTGTCAGTGAGTATGAGTGAGTTTATGTTTGTCAGTGAGTTTCTGTGTGAGTGTATGTGTGTGTGTCAGTGAGTGAATGTCTGTCAGTGAGTGTGTGTGTGTGTGTGTGTGTGTATGTCTGTCATTGAGAGTCTGTGTGTCAGTGAGTGAGTGTATAAAAACTAATGGAAAGGTGTAATTAGAAGCAAAAAAATTAAATGGGCTGCAACATATAACTACAAGTGACCTAAATAGAGTGTAAGCTCAAAATCTGAACAAGTATATGTGCGCTCCTAAAAAGTAAAATAAAAAATAAACATAACACTTATAATACAAACGTATATTTAATAAGTAAAAAAGACCTTTATAATCAAGACATCTAAAAAACATATGCAATTATGACGAACTGGATCTGTTGCTAAAAGGTAAATAACCAATCAAAGTGGATACACAAATCCTGATAAAATAAAAAATGAAATAAAAAACCAGGATAAACACCTAACAGATACTCTGTCGAAAAAATGAAACAAAGTATCTGGAGGTGTGACCAATGCTAACAAATTAGTAAACAGGACATAGGTATCACACAAATATAAAAATAGTACCTTGCCTCGGTGGGGGCCCCCACCGAGGTATAGATGGGAAGGAATAACAGTGGCCACTAATTATAAAATAACCGCTGGAACAACCGTTGCACCGCGGTCGGGATCTTCAAAAAAGACCGCGGTGTAGATGGAAAGCACTCCTCCAATGGGGCCAAGATATATTCTCTCACGCTGGGTATGTTGTGCTGCACTGCGCTCGGTATCTTCAAAAAAGACCGCAGTGTAAAGCAAATCAACTCCCGAGGAAACCGGCACACAGCTATAACTGTGAGTGAGTGTATGTCTGTCAGTGAGTGTCTGTGTGTGTGTGTCTGTATGTCAGTGAGTGAGTATCTGTCAGTGAATGTGTGTGTGTCTGTCATTGAGTGAGTGTATGTCTGTCAGTGAGTGTCTTTGTGAGTGGGTGTATGTGTGTGTCAATTAGTGAATGTCTGTCAGTGAGTTTGTGTGTGTGTGTCAGTGAGTGAGTGTATGTCTGTCAGTGAGTGTGTGTGTGTGTATGTCTGTCAGTGAGTATCTGTGTGTGTCTGTCAGTGATTAAGTGTATGTCTGTCAGTGAGTTTCTGTGTGTGTGTCAGTGAGTGAGTGAGTGTATGTGTGTCAGCGTGTGTGTGTGTCTGTCAGTGAGCGTCTGTCAGTGAGTGAGCGACATGAAAGGCGGCAAAAATCCTTGCACCGGCCCTGCCTTTGAGGTGGATGAATTATCTCGGCCAAGGAGAAGTGCTCACTAACACAGATTTAGACAGATTTGTAAATATTTGAGAGAAATAGGCCTTTTGTGTACATAGAAAAAGTCTTAGATTTTTTAGTTCAGCTCATGAAAATTGGGGGCAAAAACAAAAGTGTTGCGTTTATAATTTTGTTCAGTGTAATTAAGAATTTTCCACACTTATTACAAGAAATTGGATTGAGTAACAAACACATTTTCCCTTATTTAAGGGTTAAACACTTTTTTGAAGCTTCTATACCTAAGGGAAATAATATTCAGATGAAAAAACTTGAAGAAATATTTGGAAGACATAAAGTAACAAAAATAATGTCCAAAGTCTATAGTTGTTTAAGTATAAAATATGATAATAATCATCAGGATATCAGGGATAAATGGGGTAAAATGCTGCAGATGGAATTCAATTCAGAATGGTCTAAGGCATTAAAAAGATATAATTAATCTATTCATTGCACTAATATTCTGGAAAACCAATTCAAACTTATACAAATTTGGTATTATTTTCCTGCCAGGTTGGCTGTGTTTTCAAATACTTGTAGTTCTAAATGTTATGAGATATGGGAAAGTAGAGGGGGATTATCTTGACATTTGGTGGAAGTGTTAAAAAGATGTGGGATTTGGTTTTTGAAAAATTATATTTGATTGGTAATGTTATTATTGAGATGAAACCTGAAATTGCATTATTGCATCTAAAATGGCCGAGGCTAAAAGAAAATCAGACCCTGTTAATATTCCACTTTTTTGTTGCCGCTAAAATATCTATAGGTGGAAAATGGGGTAAAACAGATGATATTCAGTGGGCACAGCTGCGAGAACAGATACTCTTTCAGTGCAGTATGGAACAGGGACTAGGGATGTGCATGGGCAAAAAAATTTGGTTTGGTTCAGCACTTCTGAAATTCGGCACTTCGGCACTTCGGTTCGGCACATCCAAAATTCAGCACTTCGGCAATTCAAGACTTCAGCAATTCCCTAACCCTACCTCTTACCCTAACCCTACCCCTAACCCAACCCCTAACCCTACCTCTACCTCTAACCCTAACCCTAACCCTACCGTAATGGAACCGCTGGTACCCAGACCGGGTACCTTCCGTTGACGGATGCTTCTAGTGCTTTCCGAGGGCTCCAAGCACTCCACCTGACACCATAACCCCTGCAGACCGCACGAACCACCGCAGCTTGATGGGGTCTCTCCGTCTCCACCCACTCTGGACACAAGACCAGGGTCCAGCTTGCAGTAGGTCGACCTCTCCGAATTCCAGAGAGCAGGAACAGGAACAAGCTCTTAGCAGAGCTTAGTGATTATACCCTGGGGAGTATAGTGATAATAGCAATCCCCAGAGTGTAGTTCTCCAATCCCCAAACATGAGCCGAAACTTCATGAAGGTACAAGATGATCTGTTTAATCAGCACCAAAGGGCTTTCTTTTATGCAAATTTTTACACACAGTTACCACCCACATGGTTTTGTGGAACAGCCAAAAACATAATAATACAGTCAGACACTCCCAGTTAGGACACACAAACCCTCCCCTCTGCCTGTGATATACTTACTGTACACAATGAGTTAACTTAATTATCACAGGCAGGAAAATATACAGTTTCATACAATATTCATAACTTCCAAACCATACATGCAATTCTCATAGTTACATAGCTGAAAAGAGACTTGCGTCCATCAAGTTCAGCCTTCCTCACATTTGTTTTTTGCTGTTGATCCAAGAACAGCGCTCAGATCCCACAAACACAGTCAAATCGCCATGGGGTTAAAGTTTAGCAAGGGCTGATTAGAGACCAAGGAGGGACAAAGCAGCCAGTTCCAACTTGTCTGGCAGTGTCCCTGGTACAATGCCCTGCTGGAGAACTATGGGACAGGAAACGGGGGAGGGGAAGAGGCACACCTTCCCATGGATTCAAAAGGGCAGAAAAAGTGTCCCAAAATCGAATAAGCCCAAACAGACTTTTTAAATGGCAATACTTCCCAGGCGCCATAGTCACAAGGCAAGAGGCTGACAAGCAGGCCTCTCCCAAAGCCAGGGGCAAAGGGCAGTTGGTAACATAAAAACCCAGTGACAAAAACCCAGTGTCACACCTACCTCTACACCTAACCCTAACACTAAACATTCTACATGTATAAATATGTAATCTTTTTACATAATTACCGTATATACTCGAGTATAAGCCGAGTTTTTCAGCACATTTTTTGTGCTGAAAAACCCCACCTCGGCTTATACTCGAGTCAATAGTCTGTATTATGGCAATTTGCATTGCCATAATACAGACTGGGGGAGAGGGGGGCTGGCAGAGCTGTAACTTTCCTGTCCTGCAGCTCCTGTCAGCTCTCTCCTCCTCCGCGCCGTCCGTTCAGCACCTCGGTCAGCTCCCAGTGTAAGTCTCGCGAGACTTACACTGGGAGCTGACAGAGGGAGCTGCATGGACGGCGCGGAGGAGGAGAGAGCTGACAGGAGCTGCAGGACAGGTAAGTTACAGCTCTGCCAGCCCCCCTCTCCCACCACGGAACTGCCAATGCCACTGGACCACCAGGGAAGGAGAGCCCCCCTCCCTGCCATATATCAAGCAGGGAGGGGGGGGGGGACGAAAAAAATATAATTAGTAATAATAAAAAAATAATAATAATTAAATAATACAAAAATAATAATAATTAAATAATAAATAATACAAAAATAATAAAAATTTAATTCAATTAAAAAAATAATAATACATAATAATAATAAAAAAATAATAATAATAAAAAAAAAAAATTGCCCACCCCCCACCAAGGCTCTGCACACACACACACACACTGCACACACACACACACTGCACTCATACACACACACTGCAAATAAATATTCAATTAATATTTTTTTTAGGATCTAAATTTATTTAGAAATTTAGCAGTAGCTGCTGCATTTCTCACCCTAGTCTTATACTCGAGTCAATAAGTTTTCCCAGTTTTTGGGGGTAAAATTAGGGGCCTCGGCTTATATTTGGGTCGGCTTATACTCGAGTATATACGGTATGTTATTGTATTATTTACAATATGAGGGTTCCTGTTTTCTCCAAGCTTTGGAAATCCCTGGGCCACAGACCAGGTATAAGGCCCTATCCCCTATTTGGCAGAAATTAGGTGAGAGGTGATGGGGTCGTGATCAATGAATATTTGATGGCACAAGTGTCTCAAATACGTATGAAGTTGATGATGACCGGGCAGCATTACTCCACCATGACAGGATGATGTGCCCTCCAGGGGTCTTTCAGATCTAAATCAGTTATAAACTTATTTAACAGTTTATCGTGGCCGCCTCTTCCATGGGAACCAGGCCCTCCAGTAAATTTGCTTCAGTCGCCTGCCGGACATGGCACCATATTAAAGTATCCCCCCATCACTAGTATGCCTCTCTCTAGGGCCTAAACCTGATCCCGCAGCTCCCTCCAAAAGCATGAGAATTCGGAAGTTATATATTTATCAAGTGGTAAACTGAGTAGTTGATGGCACCAGACACCTGCACATATCGTCCTGCTGCATTAGCCTTGATATTAGTGTATTAGTAGCTTGGAATAAGTAGCTTTCGCTTAACACTATTTCTACCCCATTTCTTTATGGGAAGACCTAGAAGCATATGCTCTATCATGTATATGACATGTATATTTGATATGAGACAATATCAGAAGGTGTGTTTCTTGCATAAAGGCGTCTTGCATAAAGGCAGCAGCCATTTGTGTCTTAATTTCTCGGAGCAATAGCTACCTCTTATTGGGCACATTCAAGCTATTGTGATTCTCACTGCCATGGGTATGGTATATCCTCACCACTCTGCCTGTCCGTGACAAGGGTACCTCCTACTGCCAGTACCCGTTAAACCAATAGTCTGCTCCTATTGTCAAGCTCTTTGTGCAATCACCTCGGCTATATCTTCTGGTGAAATAAAAAAAATGAGGTCAGAGCATCTCCACCTTGCGTAGTGTGCAAACTGATAACCTGACATCTCTTTTCTCCTGCATAAATTGCATACATATCCTCCTGAATGCTCGCTGAACCCCTCATTTTCCTTCTGTTCTTTAAACGCATGGTAATCCACAGAACCCACAGCATCTTTTTTATGATTTAAAAAAAAAAAATATATATTTCCCCCTTTCTACTGCCCCTTTTGCCCCTCCCCCATTTTATGTTTTTACAGAAACATTATGGAGGACCATCACATCTCCCCATTTATCAGGCCCAATGCTGTATTATCTGTAGACACTTCAGCTACTTTGTATACAGCCCACTTAAGCTCCCCTTGGTGAAAGTGAACCTATTGCCACCTGAATGGCTGTGTGTGCCTTTAACAGACATCTCACCACTAGTGATGTCGCGAACACAAAATTTTCGGTTCGCGAACGGGAACTTCCGCAAACGTTCGCAAACCGGCGAACCGTCATTGACTTCAATGGGCAGGCGAATTTTAAAACCCACAGCGACTCTTTCTGGCCACAAAAGTGCTGGAAAAGTTGTTTCAATGGGACTAACACCTGGACTGTGGCATGCCGGAGGGGGATCCATGGCAAAACTCCCATGGAAAATTACACAGTAGATGCAGAGTCTGGTTTTAATCCATAAAGGGCAGAAATCACCTAACATTCCTAAATCACAATGGATATGGATTGACACCTGACATATGACATATTGACACCTTGACATATGGATTGACACCTGTCCTCAGAGCCCCTGATACACACTGACACAGAGCAGAATAGGGACTGTTCCCACTACATAGGGTCACTTGGCAGATATGGATTGACACCTGTCC
This sequence comes from Pelobates fuscus, assembly GCF_036172605.1. Classification (NCBI taxonomy): domain Eukaryota; kingdom Metazoa; phylum Chordata; class Amphibia; order Anura; family Pelobatidae; genus Pelobates; species Pelobates fuscus. The sequence continues at coordinate 402,953,555 of NC_086317.1, forward strand.
TCAGGGACCCTGATACACACTGACACAGGGCAGAATAGGGACTGTTCCTCCTACATAGGGTCACTTGGCAGATATGGATTGATACCTGTCCTCAGGGACCCTGATACACACTGACACAGAGCAGAATAGAGACTGTTCCCCCTACATAGAGTCACTTGGCAGATATGGGGTGGTTTGTGGGAGGAGGAGGATGACTTTCACCTCTTTCCCGGTTAGATTCCCGTTGTGCTGTGACATCACCCTTATACGCTGTGTAAAGCATACTTTTTAATTTATTTTGCAAATGCTGCATCCTTTCCGACTTGTAATTCGTTAACATTTCCGCCACTGTCTGCTTATATCGGGGGTCTAGTAGCGTGGACACCCAGTACAGGTCGTTCTCCTTCAGCCTCTTTATACGAGGGTCCCTCAACAGGCACGACAGCATGAAAGACCCCATTTGCACAAGGTTGTATGCCGAGCTACTCATTTCCCGTTCCTCCTCCTCACACAGAGCAGAATAGGGACTGTTCCTCCTACATAGGGTCACTTGGCAGATATGGATTGACACCTATCCTAAGGATCCCCGAGACACACTGACACAGAGCAGAATAGAGACTGTTCCCCTACATAGGGTCACTTGGCAGGTATGGCTTGACACCTGTCCTCCGAGACCATGATACACACTGACACAGAGCAGAATATAGACTGTTCCCCCTACATGGGATCAATTGGCAGATATGGATTGACACCCCTCCTAAGGATCCCTGATACACACTGACACAGAGCAGAATAGGGACTGTTCCCCCTACATAGGGTCACTTGGCAGATATGGATTGACACCTATCCTAAGGATCCCTGATACACACTGACACAGAGCAGAATAGGGACTGTTCCCCCTGTGGCGAAAACAACCTCGCCACTGTGAACTGGAGGAGCCTGGTTGCCTGCCTGCTGCCTTTAGATTATGGACCGGCAGCTAAAGGGTTAATTTCACTGTGCAGAAGGATTTATTTCTCCCTTTCTGCACAGCAGTTCGGTAGATTCCATCTACCGAACAAACAGCCATTTACCAACCTCCCCAGAGCCGTGGGAAGCCGGCCAACGTTGTTAATGGGCCACCCAGAAGCTGGCGTGTGCCTCCCATCTACCTACCTGAAGCCGCGGTTAACAAGCGTGTGCCGGCAATTGACCACCCAGTAGCTGCGGTTAACCGCAGCTTAATTGATTGTTACTGGGTGGTCGCGACTACACTTAGCCGCCACACGATGGCGGTGTTCTGGAGCTCCCCGGGCAGCCAGCGCTTTTCTGCCCGGCTTTCATGCACCAAACCCGGACACTGTTACGTGCAGGCACCGCTGAACCTCTAACCCCTGGTTCTATTCGTACGGATTGAGCGAATGCATGTTAATTCGGTAGTTTATTTTATGTGAATGTTTTAACCCAGATAGCCATGCCATGGAGCCGGTTCGTGTAATTAAAGACTTTAGCTCCATGGCAATTAAACTGTATTCGTGTGGTCTGAGTGCCATTCACCTAATAATGTGCACTCAGACCTGAGCTATCTGGGAATATGTTAAATGTGTGTATTTTCTGTGCCATTTGTCCTATTGTATATTTTAAAGTGATATACTGTATTTCTGTCACCACGTGCATAATGGAGTCTTGCCTCTGTCCTGGGAGATAATTGAATTACTTCTCTAATTATCTGCAGGACAGAGGGGAGGAAGCCATGATGCATTGTGGGAAAGTATTGTGGCTGTATGTACTAAAATAATACATGTCTGTCTGCTGTTTCAGTCTCCCATTTGGTCCCTTAGGGTAGTGTCCACCAGGTGGGAGACCTGCATAAATACTGGGCAGGTAGCCCTCATTAAACAGATTCTGCTTAACCTTCAAACCGAAGTGTTATCTCGTTTTTGGGGGAATTAGATTGTATGCTGACTGCCAGGAGTGTAAGCGGATTGTATGCTTTTCCTGTTCGTCTGATTCCAGGGTTCGTGTGTTTCCAGTTCGGGAGTTGGGAGATTCGTACAGTATGCAGTTCGGGAGATTGGTGCTTGCAGTAGCTGCTGGTCTATGGTAAAGGGGATTATCGCCTAAACGGTTTTTATCCTCTTGTGGGCGAAACGGTCCATCACACCCCCTACATAGGGTCACTTGGCAGATATGGATTGACACCTGTCCTCAAAGCCCCTGATACACACTGACACAGAGCAGAATAGAGACTGTTCCCCCTACATAGGGTCACTTGGCAGATATGGATTGACACCTATCCTAAGGATCCCTGATATACACTGACACAGAGCAGAATAGAGACTCTTCCCCCTACATAGGTTCACTTGGCAGATATGGATTGACACCTGTCCTCAGAGACCATGATACACACTGACACAGAGCAGAATAGAGACTGTTCCCCCTACATAGGGTCACCTGGCAGATATGGCGTGGTCGTGGGAGGAGGAGGATGACTTTCACCTCTTCCCCTGTTAGATTCCCGTTGTGCTGTGACATCACCCTTATACGCAGTGTAAAGCATACTTTTAAATATATTTTGCAAATGCTGCATCCTTTCCGACTTGTAATTCGGTAACATTTCCGCCACTGTCTGCTTTTATCGGGGGTCTAGTAGCGTGGACACCCAGTACAGGTCGTTCTCCTTCAGCCTTTTTATATGAGGGTCCCTCAACAGGCACGACAGTATGAAAGACCCCATTTGCACAAGGTTGGATGCCGAGCTAATTATTTCCCGTTCCTCCTCCTCACACAGAGCAGGAAAGGGACTGTTCCTCCTACATAGGGTCACTTGGCAGATATGGATTGACACCTATCCTAATGATCCCTGATACACACTGACACAGAGCAGAATAGGGACTGTTCCCCCTATATAGGGTCACTATGTGCCTTTTTTTTGGTTTGGTTTTTGAAGCCACAGTGCAGTACCAGAGGGCCGAAAAATTAGGCATGTACACATGCCTGAAAAATGAGGTATTGTTTCAGCCGCTGCTGTTGCAGCGGCCATAATAATTGATGTTTGATTCCCAGGCAGAAAGTGCCCTAAAACATTGCGGCTTGAACCCTAGTTGGTGGCAGATAAGTCACGTAAATCAAACGGCATTCAGAGCAAAAATACAGCAGCGTGTGGACCATTTTTAGCCCAAGGCAGCTCATCTCATCAGGCCTTTTTTAGTCGAATGTATCGCCCACGGTCAGTCCCTTCGGGATCTCATTCATCTTAATAAAGGTGAGGTAATCTAGACTTTTTTGACCTAGGCGACTTCTCTTCTCAGTGACAATACCTCCTGCTGCACTGAAGGTCCTTTCTGACAGGACACTTGAAGCGGGGCAGGCCAGAAGTTCTATCGCAAATTGGGATAGCTCAGGCCACAGGTCAAGCCTGCACACCCAGTAGTCAAGGGGTTCATCGCTCCTCAGAGTGTCGATATCTGCAGTTAAGGCGAGGTAGTCTGCCACCTGTCGGTCGAGTCGCTCTCTGAGGGTGGATCCTGAAGGGCTGTGGCGATGCGTGGGACTTAAAAAGCTCTGCATGTCCTCCATCAACAACACGTCTTTAAAGCGTCCTGTCCTTGCCGGCGTGGTCGTGGTCGGAGGAGGATGACTTCCACCTCTCCCCCTGTTAGATTCCCGTTGTGCTGTGACATCACCCTTATACGCTGTGTAAAGCATACTTTTTAATTGATTTTGCAAATGCTGCATCCTTTCCGACTTGTGGTATTTCGGTAACATTTCCGCCACTTTCTGCTTATACTGGGGGTCTAGTAGCGTGGAGACCCAGTACAGGTCGTTCTCCTTCAGCCTTTTTATACGAGGGTCCCTCAACAGGTACGACAGCATGAAAGACCCCATTTGCACAAGGTTGGATGCCGAGCTACTCATTTCCCGTTCCTCCTCCTCAGTGATGTCAATGAAGGTATGTTCTTCCCCCCCAGCCACGTTCTTCCCCCCCAGCCACGTACAACACCACGGGTACCAGACGAGCACCCTCGGCAGTGGTCTTCCTTCTCCTCCTCAAAGCCACATTCGTCCTCTGACTCCTCTTCCTCACAATCCTCTTCCAGCGTTGCCGCAGGTCCAGCAAGCGATGCTGATAAGGCTGTTTCTGTTTGTGATGGTGACCACAACTCTTCCTCTTCCTCTTCATGCTCATCTACGGCCTGATCCAGCACTCTTCGCAGGGCACGCTCCAGGAAGAAAACAAATGGTATGATGTCGCTGATGGTGCCTTCGGTGCGACTGACTAGGTTTGTCACCTCCTCAAAAGGACGCATGAGCCTACAGGCATTGCGCATGAGAGTCTAGTAACGTGGCAAAAAATTCCCAGCTCCCCAGAGCACCCCGGTCATATAAATATTCATTAACGGCTTTTTCTTGTTGGAGCAGGCGGTCGAACATTAGGAGTGTTGAATTCCAACGTGTCGGGCTGTCGCAAATCAAGCGTGTCACTGGCATGTTGTTTCGCCGCTGGATATCGGCAAAGTGCGCCATGGCCGTGTAGGATTGCCTGAAATTGCCACACACCTTCCTGGCCTGCTTCAGGACGTCCTGTGTACTTATGCACAAAGCGTTGTACGATCAGATTACACACATGTGCCATGCACGGCACATGTGTCAACTTGCCCAACTTCAATGCCGCCAAAAATGTTTTCCGTTGTCACAAACCACTTTGCCGATATCCAGTTGCTGCGGAGTCAGCCACTTTTCCACCTGTGCGTTCAGGGCGGACAGGAGTGCTTGTCCGGTGTGACTCTCTGCTTTCAAGCAAGTCAAACCCAAGATGGCGTGACACTGCCGTATCCGGGATGTGGAACAGTACCTGGGGAGCTGGGGGGGTGCCGTTGATGTGGAGCAAGATGCAGCAGCAGAAGAGGACTCAGCCGAGGAGGTTATGGAAGAGGATGGAGTAGGAGGAGTAGAGGAGGTGGCAGAAGGCCTACCTGCAAGTCGTGGCGGTGTCACTAACTCCTCTGCAGAGCCACGCATTCCATGCATGGCAGCCGTCAGCAGGTTTACCCAATGCGCAGTGTAGGTGATATACCTGCCCTGACCATGCTTTGCAGACCAGGTATCAGTGGTCAGATGGACCCTTACCCCAACACTGTGTGCCAGACATTCGATTACTTCCTTTTGCAATCGAGTACAGGTTGGGGATTGCCTTTTGTGAAAAGAAATTTCGGCCGGGTACCTTCCACTGCGGTGTCCCACGCAGACTCAGCCTCCACCAGCTTGTATGGTAAAAGCTGGCGGGCTAATAGTTTGGACAAGTCAGCTGTCAGACGCTGGGCAAGGGGGTGACTTTCTGACATTGGCTTCTTACGCTCAAACATGTCCTTGACAGACACCTGACTGTGGGCAGATGAGCGGGAACTGCTCAAGGCGGGAGACGGAGTGGCGGATGGTTGAGAGGGGGCAAGGAGGACAGCAGTGGTTGACGTGGCTGAAGATGCTGGACCAGGAGGAGGATGGCGGCTTAGAGTAGGCGTGCTGCTTGTACTCATGTGTTGATCCCATAGGCGTTTGTGTTGTGTGATCATGTGCCTACGCAAAGCAGTTGTACCTAGGTGGGTGTTGGACTTCCCACGACTCCGTTTCTTTTGGCACAGGTTGCAAAGGGCATCGCTGTTGTCAGAGGCAGACACACAAAAAAAAATTCCACACTGCTGAGCTCTGCAATGACGACATTTTCTTGGTGGACACAGCATGCGTTGATTGGCGTGCTGTTGGGCTGACCCCGGGTGCCGATGCATGCTGTCTGACTGTGCCACTAGCTCCTTGCGATGACCTCCCCCTGCTTCCAACTCGTCTCCTCCTCCTCTCTGTCTCCCCATCTGAACTTTCGTCATGTTCTACTTCTTGCCGAGCGGGCACCCACGTGACATCCATGGACGCATCGTCATCATCAACCGCTTCAATTGTATTTGACAACTCAGAAAAGGAAGCAGCAGCGGGTACAACATCATCATCATCACACCGTACGTCCATGTGTGTAATGCTGCCTGCCTGAGACATATCCCTGTTATCTACATCCTCTGGCAATAATGGTTGCGCATCACTCATTTCTTCAAACGGATGTGTGAATAACTCCTCTGACATACCAAGTAAAGCGGCTGTGGTGCTAGTTTTGGTGGTGGCGGCAGACTGTCGAGTCCAGACACACACCTAGTGCTAGTTTTGGTGGTGACACCCAGACTGTCGAGTCCAGACACACACCCAGACTGTCGAGTCCAGACACACACACAGACTGTCGAGTCCAGACACACACCCAGACTGTCGAGTCCAGACACACACACAGACTGTCGAGTCCAGACACACACACAGACTGTCGAGTCCAGACACACACACAGACTGTCGAGTCCAGACACACACACAGACTGTCGAGTCCAGACACACACCCAGACTGTCGAGTCTAGACACACACCCAGACTGTCGAGTCCAGACACACACACAGACTGTCGAGTCCAGACACACACACAGACTGTCGAGTCCAGACACACACACAGACTGTCGAGTCCAGACACACACACAGACTGTCGAGTCCAGACACACACACAGACTGTCGAGTCCAGACACACACCCAGACTGTCGAGTCCAGACACACACCCAGACTGTCGAGTCCAGACACACACCCAGACTGTCGAGTCCAGACACACACCCAGACTGTCGAGTCCAGACACACACCCAGACTGTCGAGTCCAGACACACACACCCAGACTGTCGAGTCCAGACACACACACCCAGACTGTCGAGTCCAGACACACACACCCAGACTGTCGAGTCCAGACACACACACCCAGACTGTCGAGTCCAGACACACACCCCCAGACTGTCGAGTCCAGACACACACCCCCAGACTGTCGAGTCCAGACACACACCCAGACTGTCGAGTCCAGACACACACCCAGACTGTCGAGTCCAGACACACACCCAGACTGTCGAGTCCAGACACACACCCAGACTGTCGAGTCCAGACACACACCCAGACTGTCGAGTCCAGACACACACACACACAGACTGTCGAGTCCAGACACACACACACAGACTGTCAAGTCCAGACACACACACACATACTGCAGAGTCCATACACACATACAGACTGCAGAGTTCATACACACATACAGACTGCAGAGTTCATACACACATACAGACTGCAGAGTTCATACACACATACAGAGTCCATATACACACACACACACACAAGCTTCCTCACTAGCAGACAGACACACACAAGCTTCCTCACTAGCAGACAGACACACACAAGCTTCCTCACTAGCAGACAGACACACACACACACAAGCACATTAAGCCTACCTGTCACTGGAGCCTGATGGGCTGCTGCTTAACGGCGGGGGCGGGGCTTATGTGCGGGAGGCAGGGCTTTGTTTGGGGGTGGGGCCTGTGCCAGGGATGCTGCTGGGTGCTGAAAACACCCAGCACCGTTCCAGCTGCTCTGTCCTGCCCTGCATTCCCTGGGGCTGTAACAGAGTGTTACAGCCCGAGGGAATAGAATGTAAGGACATGGCCAGCAAGTTGCAGGCATTTGGGGGGGCCCAAGGGGGGGCACAGCATGATGTAGGGTGGGCCATGGCTACCTCTGCCCCCCCCCTAGTGATGCCACTGTTTAATTGCCGCCTGATTTATCCGAGTTCTTTCCTCGTTATTGAACAATGTCATAAGTAATTGCTGGCAATCAGCCTAAGTGGGATTATGTGTCTGGATTATAGAGGTAATCAAATCTGTCATGGCTTGAGGTTTATCTGTGTAGGAGGAGTTATGTGTCTTCCAGTTGAATAAATCAGTAGTGGTGAAGGGAACATAGACAAATACGGGATCAGCATGTTGTAACTGGCCCTCACCGTTAATATGTGTCGGGCCCGGTGTCAGTCGGAGAGGCATTTGATAATGTCGGGGTTGGAGGGTACCGGTCAGTTGTCGGGTTAGTATGGGGCTTCGTTGAGGAAGGCCAGTTATGGGTTCCGGTCGAGGGGTAGTAAGACAAGGGGAAGGGGACGCTTTTTCTTTACTGAAGGGAAGATCAGTAAGTAGAATATTCCGAACCGGGCTGGGAGGAGCCTGACCAGGAACCAGAAATGACGCCAAATCTGGATAGGTGGGGTTAATAGGGGTAGATACCGGAAGGGGAGGGTGTAAAGCAAGTGGGCTAGACTCTGAGCTAGAGGAGGGGGTAGGTGGAGACAATGGAGCAAGGGGAGTAGTATTACTAGCAGCCCCTGTAGAGGAGGAGTAAGGGAGTGGCATGGGGATTTCTGACTCAGGGGGCGTGTCCAGAATGGGCGTAATCACGGCCCTGGTGGACAAACAAGTTCTGGCCAACAGGAGGCGAGATTGCTCCTCTTGGCATACCCTGATCCCTTTTGGCAAGTCATTTACGGCAACTGCACCAGATTAGGATAAAGACTACCACGTGGAGGGCATGCAGCCACCAAGGCAGGCCATTCCCTACTACATAAAGTAGTCAGGCGTGTTGGGGACATCTTTACTCCAAAATCATGTACATTGTATCCCTTTTTAAAGTTCATTAACATGCATTCTAAGGGATCAATGATCTTTAAATCTGACGCACCCATACTTAGCAACGGAGCGTCGTCTCCAACAGAAGCAAAACAAACACACTTCCAACAGTCACACTCGTTCCCCTTGGCAACAGCACCACGTGGTACAGTTACTAGGCCAAACGCACAACAGAACATACAGGGAATTCCCGTACACACACAGCTGTTACACCAGTCACTAAATAACTATTACTGTACCTTTTGGGGAAACTATACAATCACCCACGTTATAATTCTCAGTATTTAAATTACCCGTCTATAACACACCATAGTAACATCGTCTTTACAAACAGTAGTTATAGTACGGTTAGCATTGGTTAAAGTACAATTTTAAAGTCACAGTTCAGTTAGTAGTGGTTATGATGTTAAACATACAACATAAACGACACTTATTAGTGGTTATTTACAGTATCAGTAATTAGAATACATGGTTATGGTACCATGCGCTATGATACAGTTACACACTATTCACACTCTCGCTAGATGGCAGAGCTCACGCTATCTAGCAAGATATACACTCTACTACAATAATGTTTAACACATTTACAGTTTCCCAACTAATCTATTGGCCAGTACCTCGAGGGACTACCTAAAACTATTTACATCCGTTTTGGTTAGCCGTCGCTGCCTAAGCACCACATATAGCGAACTAGAGGGCGGAATTTACACAAAAACCCTCTTAGTCTATCTAATCTATCAATAGTCTAGTGGGTTCCAAATTCACACACCTTCCCACTTAGCCAAGATAGGTTGAGATCTAGCGGACAGAATATACACCAGACTCCGCTTAGTCTCCCGGTCCCTTCGACCTAACGAACAAAATATACACCCTAGATACGTTAGTCTAGACAAGACACGGCTTGGGCTATTTACACAGGACCCAGCCTGACTCCAAACCAAGATTAAACGGGCTGACTACAGGGCGTTTAATTACGAGCGTTGCGCCTTCGCTCCTTCCCTCTACTGAGGAGGCCAATTCCATACACAATACAAACCCCTTATGGGCCTACCGCACAATCGGTATCCAATATCCCTAGTGGGTCCACCGTCTAAAACAGTAGTCGTCTTACCTCCTCGTTCCTGAACCTGAGTTCACACTCATCGACGGGGGCACCCCAGCACTTACTACGTAGAGGCCGATGATCTCCTGGACAACAGACCAGTGGCGCCGAGACGAAGGGAGGTCCACGCAAAAGTTCAGGGGTGAAGCCGTAGGGAGCGTGGGCAAAGATAGATCGTCTCACGCCTCTGCTCTCAGCTACCGTTGAACGATGAGATTCTGGCCAATGCACCAAATGATACCGGAGAAACTGACGGAAGCCAAGCACAGAGAGATGGACACAGGTTTCTTCAGGAAGGAAGAGATCTTTATTCGATTCACCGACCGGGACTCAGAGGGACTAAATGTCACCAAAAACAGCTAAAATCTGAGCCCTGATCGTACAATGTAGGCACCTTATATAGACATATAGCTCCTCCTATAATCAGTTCCACCCACACGTACTCTTACCCAATCAACAGAATAAAGACTAGTTTCCTGTTTGACCACATGGCTTGCCCAGCACAATGGAGGAGGGGAATACTCGTATATCCTGTATTCCTGCACATGCTCCGTACACTACTGATTGTATCGTTGCCGTTGAAAAAAAAGTGTTGCAAAATGAAAAAAACCTGTAGGATTTTTTTTATTGATTGCTGATACTCTAATTACATTTCATCCAGTGATAGACGTGGTGATGTCATGTTCTGCACAGTCTCTCTTTAACATTTAAATGTTAAAAAGAACTGAACTAACAAAATATGTGGCTGATTTACCCTTGGAATGTAGATATGTCTTGCAATTGCTGCTACCTGGATAATATTAGTTTAAAATGTGAAGCATTTGACAGTATTATCCTATGAATGCTGATTTCCTTATGCCTGTAGATCTTGTGTTGTGTTGTGCATTTTTTTTTTTTTTTCTTTATTTTTGAAATTTTTGTGCAGGTGAGTATAATATCATTTTCAGGACGCCACAACAGCGTTCATACTTGCATGCATATACATATACATATACATATACATATACATATAAGGCAGTGGCATAGTTACCTTGCACTTTTTTAACAGGTATAACTGGTTCAACGTTAGAAGTCTATAGGTTATATACATGGGAGATATTCAGTCACATTGGACCTTACATTGGAAAATAGACTTTCGTTATAGTGCGCTTATGATGTGGGGGTATGTTATTCGTTATGGCATTTGCTTCGCAGAGTACGATTAAGAGAAGCGTTACTACAGGGGTGAAACAAGGTAAAGGTATCCGCTTTGTTTAGGGCACACTCCCAGGAGGGACTGCCATGATTTTATAGGGTTTAGACAGTTCAATATACGCTTGGTTAGCTAGTACGTGAAATTAACAAAATAAAGAAGGTGAGAAATGATAAATACGTAACTGCTGTTCACGTGACATTTATAGTACTAGGAACATGCTATACGAAATGTAGGCACAGTGCGAGCTAAGTTAGTCTGTCTATTGTAGTGTGTCATAGTAGGGTCAACAAGCTTATGTCTTTAAAGGTATGAGCCTGTTCAAAGGGTGTTAAACGTGTTAGAGATGGCTATCTGGTATATTGAAAACTAGGGAGAAAAGTCAGAGTTCAACTACAGCATGGTAGCTTAAGTTGACAGGCTAATTGGCACCTAAGGGGAACATGCTATGTTGGGGTTATCTGCAATTATGAGGATCCCTCAATGAGAGCATGATTGCCCTGTTAACCTCTATCAAGCTTCTGGGGATCTTTAAAAGTGTCCACATGACATTGAGAAACAGAATACAACCATTATTTGAGTGTCTGATCCAGATCTACTTTGGATCTTTGAGGTTACCGTTAATTATACCTTATTTAGCAAGTAGACTCTGTTAAGCATTTATCTAGTGGTAGAGTGATATGTCTGATTTACGCTCTTAGAACAAGATATAGGCTGTGGACCACTCATCTAGACATATATACCTGGTGTACGTTTCTTTTTTGGGGGGGGATTGGAGAGGTGGTACATTTTTATATGAGTTGGCATTACAGTAGCATAACATGGCAAACGGTTAGGCGGAACATTAAAACATCGGATGATATACCTCGGGTGTCAAAGTTAAAAACAAGAAGCAGAGAACACGCTGTTTAGCAGGCTGACATTATTTGTGTTGTCTGGTCATAGATACCTTTTAGCTGAACTGAGCTTGTTCTAGGGTGGCATGCTTTGTGTTAGACTAGTGGCATTGTGTGTCACTTTTGTATAACGCTAGATTACTGGTATGTTGTGTTACAGCGGGTGAACATCTGGTTAAGAGAGCCCTATACATGGTAGGGGACATGTTGGCCTAATCAAGCTCAATAATAGTGGGGCCTTCTTGGGGTCATCGTTCCTTGTGAGGAAGAAGATTTTGAAGCCAAAACTGCTATTGTGAGTGATATGTAGCGCTGGAGAGGCGGCATGATTAATGGGGGAGCCCTGCTGTGCATCGTCGGTAGGTGGGGCAAGAAGGGGGGGGTCCTGTGTCCTATTGTTAGTGTCGGGGGGGGGGGGGTGAAGGTCATGGTTAGGTGCTTGTGTTATCTGGAGTATGGTGGTAGTTTGGAGTCGGAGTTATGGCCCTTTCGGAGTGTCCATTAGAGTCCTTGAAACTAGAGTCCCAATTGCAAAGTCTCTCATCAGGAGGAGGTTTCAGTGAGGCAGGCTGAGTTGCAGATCGGTAGTTCTGTTCCGCCATGTGCCGCTTATTCCTTCAGGTGGTGAGTGCCACGTACGGGTCAGGCATGCCACCTGTTGGCACGAACGGGATGGATCTCTCCGGGTCCCACGAGAGTTGGTAGGTAGTTGCCCTCTCAAGGCCTGCCGGATTGAGGGTGTCTGATGGCAGCCCTAGCGCCTGCAGGAGCGGGGCTGCGTCTTCCAATTCCCGGATCCTGTGGGAGTCTGGTCCCAGCTGCACAGTGAGGACGTGTGTCGTCTGCCACCTGTATTTGAGCTCCCGCTGGCGGAGAAGTGTGGTGAGAGGCTGGAGGGAACGTCGCCAGGCCAGGGTGTTTCTCGATAGGTCGGTAAAGAAACTCACCGCCATCCCTTCAAATCGGTGTGGTGTCTTGCCCCTCAAGGCAGCCAGGACCGCCATTTTGTCCCTCATGTCTTGGAATGCTAGTATAACTTCTTGCGTGGCTTCGGTTGGCGCTGTTGGTGGTTTTGGGATTCTAAAAATGTTAGTGAGGGCCATCTTGTGAGCCTTTGCAGGTGGCAGTATAGTGGCGAGTAAACGCTGGGTCACCTGTGGTAGCTCTGTATCGGGGATCGTTTCAGAGATCCCTCTGAGTTTCAAATTATCTCGCCTCCCGGCGTCCTCCTGCTCCGCCATCCGATGCTCGTGTAACTTTTGCTGCCGTTGGAGGTCTCGGACAGCCTGTTTAAGTTCCCCCAGTTCCTGTGTGTTGGTGCCGGTTGTGCATTCGAGTGCATTTAGGCGGGTCGTCAGACCCTTCAGGTCGCCTCTTAAGGCCGTGATATCCTCACGCAAGTCTTTGTGGTGGCCCGCAAGTAGCCTCGTGAGGACCGCAATAGTCACCGGAGCGGTGTCTGGGTTGCTGTTAGTCGGCTGTATCGGCTCACTCCGTGTGGGGGCTGGCAGGCTCTCCTCCCCAGATAGATCATCAGAAAAGTCGGAGCAGCCTCCGTGAAGCGCCGCCATATTGGCCTCATTTACCACGCGGGCCTGTCTCCACATATCACCAATTGTGAGTCCCGGAATGGGTTTTTCTTTGGGTATTTTCCTCGTTTTTCGCCCCATGGCTCGCAGGTGGTTATATAGAGTGTTTTTTACGGTTTGAGGGCTTGCAGCCCGGTTATTTTTCCGTTTTTCTCGTTTTTTGCTGCGGAGCTCTCAGTCTATGCGGCCGTTCGGCTCGGCTGTCAAGCTCCGCCGTTGTGCATGGCATTTTGAAGACTCTGGAGTCTTTTTAAGGTAATGTCTACTAGGAGATGACAACGGGTAATGTGTTCTTTCTTTTGCAATTTTTTCACAGCAAAAGAGTTCTTTTATTATTCATTATTTGCCATTTAGGAACTCAGGAGGGAGATGGTCAGGGCCGGACTGGGGATACAAAGCAGCCCTGGAAAAAAAAAATATGCCAGCCCCATAAGTCAATGCGCCATATATTGTCGCATGTAATATGTAAGGCTATGTCTTGCCACCCTAGATGATTGAGTAAATATATATATATATATATATATATATATATATATATATATTGCTTTTTCTAATATAAAATATTGGTCCTTTCATAGTAAAACGTTTAATTATACAGTAAGCATACTCACATGCAGACACAGACAATGTCACTGACACACACACGTTCATTGATACACAGCCTCATAGACAAACAATCTCACTGATATACATAAGCTCATTGACATAAAAACACAAGCTCACTCAGTAGCAGACACACACACACATGCAAGCAAGCAAGCTCACTAGCAGGCGCGCACACACACACACAGCTTAATGTAGTGGTTCTGGTGTCTATAGCCTGTTCCTGCAGGCTTTTCAATGTAAACACTTCCAAGTGACACCTCTAGTGACAGCCACTCAGACGGTCACTAGAGGTGCTTCCTGTGTCAGTGCTGCACAGTGTGCAGCACCTACATTCAGGTCCTCCACGCTTTGGAGACGCTGAAGGTTCCCCAGAGAGATGCAGTGTGTGTGTGTTTGTGTAAGAAGGACTGTGTGAACAGGGTGTGTGTGTGAAAGTTGCAGTGTGTACGTGAGGACAGCAGTGTGTGTTAGGGGGGCAGTGTGTGTGTGTGTGTGCGTTGCAGTGTGAGTGGGGGGCAATGTGTGTATGGGGGGAAGTTTGTGTGTATGAGGCAGTGTATGTGTGTGGGGGGTCAATGTGTGTGTAGGGTGTGTGTGTATTGGGGCAGTGTATGTGGGCAATGTGTGTGTATGGGGGAAGTGTATGTGTTTGTATGTGGGCAGTGTATGTGTGTGGGATCAGTAGTGCATGTGTGTGGTGGGCAATGTGTGTATGTGGGCAGTCTATGTAGTTGGGGGACAATGTGTGTAGGGTATGTGTGTGATAAGGATGTGGGGCTTTTTTAAATTTAATAAAATGTTTTTTTTTTCTTAAATATACATCATGTCCCCCCTCCCTTCTTACCTTTGTTTAGGGAGGAGGGGGGACATTTCTCGATCCCTGGTGGTCCGGTGGGGAATCCCTGGTGGTCCATGTGGTGAGAGTGAACTCTAGCCCCGGTCTCCAGGGCTAGAGTTCACTCTCGCAAGATCCGGAGCGTTGCCATGGCAACGCTCCGTGCTCGCGAGAGAAGGACCTGGAGGAGCTGCAGACTGAGCTCCCCCGTGTCCTCTCTCTCTCTCCCTCCCCTGCCGGCGGCCAGCAAACAGTGCCTGCGGACCGGAGAGGGAGATCTCTCATCTCCCCTCCGGTCCATGAAGGCACATTGCAGGGCTGGCGCTTGGACAGGCCAGCCCTGCATTAGCCGGCAAGGGAGAGGGAGAACCTTGCAATTGCCCCGTTGCTCCCCCCTGGATCCGCCAGTGCAGGGATGGCGGCCGCTGGAGGAGCAGGGATGGCGGCCGCTGGAGGAACTTTTCTGGCGGCCGCAGGGGAAGCTGTGCTGTGTCTGCTCCCCCGCCCTCACGTGCTACTGAATGAGACCGGGGCCGGAATATGACGTCATATTCCGGCCCCGGTCTCATTCAGTAGCGTGCTGGAGAGCAGACACAGCACAGCTTCCCCTGCGGCCGCCAGAAAAGTTCCTCCTGCGGCCGCCATCCCAGTTTCTTCTGCGGCCGCCATCCCTGCTCCTCCAGCGGCCGCCAGCATACCCGCATGTCTGCGCAGCCCCAGGTGCCGACGGCCCACCGGGAAATTTCCCGGTATCCCGGTGGGCCAGTCCGGCCCTGGAGATGGAAAGTATTAAAGAGACATTATAGGAACCCAGACCAGAGAAACTGCAATGATTACCTTGCACGACCAAGACTGCCTCTAGTAGCTGTCAGTCAGACAGCTACTAGAGGCATTTCCTGGATACTAATGAACTCCAGGTCGCCTAACTGATGCTGGATGTTAATGAGGATATGGGGAATTACACTGGGGACATAAGGAGATAGAGATTATATATATATATATATATATATATATATATATATATATATATATATTGAGGATATGAGGAAATACAGTGGGGACATTTAATATACCCTGGGGGACATTTAGAGGAGAGGATGTAAAGACTTCAGAAGGTGGGATTTTGGTAGACCGTGGAAGTGAAGCACAGTATCCCAAGTAGCACAATGTCATGGACTGCCCCTGCAGGAGCAAGTAAGGTAAAACTGTGTGTTTTCATTTTTAAGTGGATTAAGAGTGAGATTTGAAAGTGCCCTCCTCTGGCTTATGATCAAGGGAGTTTCAGTAATGTGTGCGTATGCTAGAGAACCAGTATCCAGTAATTTTAGGGCAATCCAAGCAATTGTGTAGAGGTGTGCAAAAATTGCATCTTCATTGTAGCAGGACCGCTGCCTAACCATGAATTGCCCTTTCCTATTTGTGGATGTGCTCCCCTGGAATGTGTGTTTCCTCTTTGTAGTTTTCCCCTTTTTTGTAATTGTTACAATAAATCATGCAAATTTCTTTTCAAACACACAGGGGTGCTCCGGTGCACGGAGCCCCATGCGTCGTACCATCCAGATACCCTATTTAGAATGTTCACACCTCACTCGTGATGTGTGAAAACCACAGACCTCATGCGTCAACCACGCGGGGGCGCTCCAGCGCATGAAACCCAGTTTGCCGGACCACCTAGATACTTCATTTAAAATGTGTGGTTAGAATGTTCCCACCTCGCCAATGAGGTGTGAAAACCGCAAGAGAAACAGGCGGCCTGCACTTCCCCTGGGTGGCCACCCGTTCGTATTACCGAACACCCAACAGGGGAGGCATTCACATCCCCTACCGGCTTCCGCGCACTGTCTTCGATTCCCATGTCAGGGATTGTCTTACCCCCTCCCCAACAGAGCTATGTTCACTGATTACCCCTGCGTGGGGCTGTGAGTCGGTCTCACGGCCGTAGGGTCCCGATGGCCGTGTGGAAGTCCGTGCCGACCAATGGGAGTAGGAGCGCCCATTCAAACTGGGTTTGCGCCATTCTCCTGGTTGGTCGGCACAAGGGAGCGCTGATTGAGGTACCGGCAAACAATCAGAGTAGGAGCACGCATTAAAACAGGTTCCCGTTCTTCGGATATGGCGGCAAAACTCCTTCCTTTCTCCGATTGGCGCGATTTGGTTCGCTCCCTTTGAACTGATTGGTTGTTGCTTGGTTTAGCCGCGAAGTTTGAATTCACCAGACTAAACCAAGCAACACCATGGAACAAATTTCGGGGATGTACAGAGCCTCAAGATCCAGAGTTTGGATGCTGATATCTCGGGCACTGTACATCCGATCGCCACGCTTTTTGCAGGGATCCCAGATGGGACCCAGGCTATTTGGCGAAATGAGTTCCAACTCTGTAACCCCTTCCCTTCCAGGGTGCCAAGCCCCAAAGTTCACCCCCCTGTATGTAATGAGTTTTTATGTGTGTCCCTGTTTACTATTGGTATCTCACAGAGTGGGAGATGGTTAACTATAACCCAGCCCCCTCCTTCCTGGGATTGTGTTGTGTTGGATGGAGACCCCCTGCGGGGTTCTGTGTATAAAAATCTGTGCGTCCTAATAAAGATTGGCAAATGTTATACCCCTGGAATTTTGCATCATCCAGTTACTGTAGGAAATGGGTATCCTAATACATTAATAGCGGGGGTAACCAGCTGGGTTACCCAGGGCCTGCTACATTAATTAATAGATCAGATGATGAAAATTCTAAATCCTGTATTTACTTATGCTATTGTATCTTTTTTTTTTTTAATAGTAATTATTGAAATTATGCTGCCCTGTACATAAATGCAATCCATCCATTTCCCCTTAAAAGATAGATTGCAATTAAATTTCTCATTAAAGTCATCTAGATTTAGAAAAAAATGGCTTAGCTTAACCCCTTAAGGACACAGCTTCAGAAGCTTGTCTTACGCTTAATGACACAAGCAATTTTTGCATTTTCTTGCTGTATGCGTTCAACTTCAATTTGCATCTCTCTCGTTTATTGCACCGACGCATATTATATACTTTTTTTTTAGAGGACAGAAAGGGCTTTAATTTGATGTAACATTATATATATATATATAAATGCTTATTTATTATTAGAAAAAATCCAAAATTTGTGTTTTTTGTACAGTTTTTGCAATAATAATGTGTGCCTAATTAGTGCAGGTTAAAGAAAGTAATTAAAAATAAATTCATTTAGTTGTTCTGATTTACAGAATATATAATGTGTCTGGGATTTTCAGTTTTTTTTGGTAGTTACAGGTCACAAAGCACAAGGAGTAAAATAAACTTTTAATATGGAGCGATTTTAGAATTTGGTATGTTTGTCTTGTGAGCTTAATAGCCATAAAAGAAAACAAAATTGCCACACAAAAGTAAATATTTATATAAAGTAGACATCACAGGCTATTGTCCTAAGGTTGTTTTGACACTTTCTAAGTAGCCATTTCACCGCCAATCTCTGCTAAATATTGGAGTAAAATTTAGTATTTTGGGGTTTTTGACACACAAACTTATAACAAAGAACTTCTCATGTGTATTTTGTGTGTGCTATTCCTGTACAAGGTTTTATTATGTGTTCAGTTACTTCTGCTGAGTACAACGGTACCCCCATTGTATGTCTTTGGCACTATTTCGTGAAGCCACAGTGCCATATAGGAGACCTGTCCGTTTCAACATTTACAGTAGAATTTTGAGAGGCGGATTTAATGGGCCTATGCTTCCATTTGGGGTATTATAGCAGTTTGACTGTTCAAAAACCTCACAAAGGCCTACCATTTGTAAAAGTAGACACCTCAGCGTATCTCATATGGTGCATATTGTGCTTTAACATGCCCCCATTTTTTCACCAATATATGCCAAAGTATGTGGTAAAATATAATTTTGGGCATTTTTTACATATGGATTACATTTTTGCTGGGCATTTTGTACATTTCATATGTGCCACTAAGTTCAAACCCCCCAAATTATGCTCAGCTAAGCCTTCTGAGTAAAACAATATGCCCAATGTATGACCTAGACACTATTTTGTGAAGTTACACTGCTGTAAAAGAGACATAACAAGTTACGTTTTTTAAGTGTGAATTTTCATGGAGGGTTTTGATGCGTCCGTGTCCCACTTTGGAGCACTTGAGCAGGCTACATATTACAACTACACTATAAAGGCATACCATTTCTTAAAGAAGACATCCCAGGGCAATTCAAAAGGCATATTTTGAACCTTAGCGTGGGATATTTTTTCCGCTAGTTTGTACCAAGTGTAGTGGTAAAAAGCATTTTTCTGCCTTTTTGACACACCAAGTGAGTTTGCGCAGTATATTTTTCAAACCTTATGTGTACTACGAATGTATAATACTTCATATGTTGCTCAACTATGTCGGCTGAGTACAGCAATACCCCCGTATGTACCTTTGCCAGGTATATGTGGACATTGAAGGGGCACATTTGAGACACAGCCATTCCAGTTTTTTTCAAACTTTGAATTTTTACGCTGTGTCCGTGTCCCATTTTAGAGTATTTTACAAGGCTATATAATCCAATTACCCCATAAAGGCATACCATTTCTTAAAGAAGACATCCCAGGGCAATTCAAAAGGCATATTTTGAACCTTAGCGTGGGATATTTTTTCCGCTAGTTTGTACCAAGTGTAGTGGTAAAAAGCATTTTTCTGCCTTTTTGACACACCAAGTGAGTTTGCGCAGTATATTTTGCAAACCTTATGTGTACTACGACTGTATAATACTTAATATGTTGCTCAGCTATGTCGGCTGAGTACAGCAATATCCCCGTATGTACCTTTGCCAGGTATGTGTGGACATTGAAGGGGCACATTTGAGACACAGCCATTCCAGTTTTTTTTCAAACTTTGAATTTTTACGCTGTGTCCATGTCTCATTTTAGAGTATTTTACAAAGCTATATAATCCAATTACTCCATAAAGGCATACCATTTCTTAAAGAAGACATCCCAGGGTAATTCAAAAGGCATATTTTGAACTTTAGCGTGGGATCATTTTTCCGCTAGCTTGTAGCTAGGTAATGAGCATTTTTTAATGTATTTTTTTACTTTGTAAATCATTTTTTACTTTGTAAAACTTTTTTTACTTTGTAAAACCCGTTTTTTTTTTACTTATTAAATGTTTTACATTTTCTTACATTTTTTTTAAACTGTTAAATTTTTTTCTAAACTTTTCTTTTACCGTTAACCCCTAACTAGCAGTAAGCAGCACTAACCGTACATTCCCCATTTTCCCATAACTCCCACCCACCCCAGCTAGCAAATATATATAATTATAAAATATTTAAATGAATTAATTAAATAAATTGAACCCCTGAGGGTTAAAAAAATAAATAAAAGTTAATCCTCAGGGGTTAAAAAAAATTAGATCACAGTATAATACTGCGATCTGTATGTTGATCACTGTAGTCAGTGATCAATTGGCAGGGAAGGGGTTCATTTTATTAAAACAGGGGAAAGGGGGGGTGGGATTTAACTTTATTTTTTTTCCACCAGGGGGCAGGATCAGTGAAGATCCGTCTCCCTGCACTTCACACAGAACCCGGAAGTGCAGGGAGGCGGAGGTGAGTATACTGAGCACATGTGCCTGCTCTGACATGCTGTCAGAGCGGGCACATTTGCTGGGACAGCCCGATCGGGTGCTCTCGGTCTGCCTCTAATACAGAGGCAGACCGGAGCACCGTTAACCCCGCGATCGCGGCGATCTGGGGTTAACTTTAGTAAATGACAGAAATTTTCCGTCAACGGTCCTTAACTGAAGGACAAGGTTGACGGAAAATTTCCGTCATCGGTCAGGAAGGGGTTAAGAGGCACACAACGGGCATTTTCAAAAACATATTGTGGCAGGATGGCCAGGCTCTTAACAATAAACCTCAAATGCAACACTCAGGATAAAATAGTACTGTAGTTTGTCACTTTCCACAATATATACAATGTTGTGCTCTCCCACAAAATAAAACAAAAGGAAAATAAATCCTACTCCAACTTGGAGACTTACTAAACAACAGTATTACTAACTATCCAACCGGCCAGCTCAGGCCCGGACTGGCCATCGGGCACACCGGGCAAATGCCCGGTGGGCCGCGGTGGCCATGGGCCGAGGCCGGCAGGGGAAGGTCACAGGATCTCCCCTGCCGGTCTATGCAGGGCCGGCACTATTCTAGCGCCGGCCCCGCTGTATTCCATGAAGGGCCGGTGAGGAGATCAAAGACCTCCCTCACCGGCCCACTTGGAGAGACCTGCGGCTGGGGAGGGAGAGGACCCGGCGGAGCTCTATCTTGCAACTCCGCCGAGTTCCTCTCGCGAGATCCGGCACGTTGCCATGGCAACGACCGGATCTCGCGAGAGTGAACTCTAACCCGCAGGTTAGAGTTCACTCACCCACTGGACCACCAGGGATAGTGCTGGTCCCCCCCTCCCAGGCTAAAAGGTAAGAAGGGAGGGGGGGGACATAATGCCTGTTTAGTTATTTTTATTTTTTACCCCCCAAACACACACACACACACACACAATCCATTCTAACATTCACACCCATCACACACAGCACTCTCACACAAAGCACTCACACACATCACACACAGCACTCTCACACACACTGCACCCTTAAACACAGCAGCCTCACACACATCACACACAGCACTCTCACACACATCACACACAGCACACACAGCACCCACACACACAAATCAAACACAGCACCCGCACACATCACACACAGCACCACTCAAACACAGCATCCATCACACACACATACTGCACCCTTCACATACACACTACACCCCTCACACAGAATCCCAACACACACACACACACACAATACTTCCAAACATATTTATATTATATATATATATATATATATATACACACACACACACACACACACACACACACACTACAGCACCCCTCACACACACACACACACACATTACATTCCAGACACACACTAGATCCCTTACCCAACTCTGGATCATATACACACACTAGATCCCTATATACACTCTGATTCCGTTATATACACACACTCACTAGATCTCCTACACATTCTGGGTCCTTCAAACACACACTAGACTGCTGTATACACACACACACTACATTCCTAACATACACACTCTGGATCCATACACTAGATTAATTGTAAACAAACACATGCTACACCCCTAAACACACACTATCTACAACCCCTACAAACACTACATCACCTATATATACACACACACACACACACACACTATAGCCTGTAAGCACACACTTACTACATCCCCTATACACACATTCTCTACAGCCCCTAGCCACATATGCATTACATTACACCACAAACACAACACGACTAAAACCGACCTTATTACACAATACCACACCACAATCAGCTCACTCTACACACACACAATCCCACAAGCAGGGTCCAAACACACGCACAATACTCTTTCCTGGCCCTTTTGTCTCCTGGTATCCATTTATAGAGGCACCAGAGACAAGTTGCAAGGAAACACAGTGCAAGCATGTTATTAAATTTGCTTGCACTGTGCAGAACAAATACAGGGCATTTTTTTCTCATGCTAGAGCTCTTTAGCAGAGCTCTGCCCTGGAAGAGCATTGACCCAACGCTCACTTTGAGAGGGGGCGTGTTTGTCATTGGTGATGACGAAACACTTCCTCTCTGCCCCGCCCCCTTAGTGGGCCGCTGTGCTAAAAAAATGCCCGGGCCGAATTTTTCTCCCAGTCCGGCCCTGGGCCAGCTAATCTGGTTCCCAGTTTTAAACAAAATCAAATACAGCACTTTAAGCAGGTTTCACACAGTACCTTTTTCTCAGAGTCTCAGGCTTAACTGCCTCCTCTCTCCCATCTGTTAGACTCCCTGATGTCTAACCTTTTAAAACCCTAGTGCTGGTTAATTACATTCACCTGGTTGATAACATTCAAGGGGTGACTCCCACTAATTAACCCCATCATGCTGGGAACAGAGAGCGCTCCAATCTATTACTAACATAGAAAGCCTCTCTGACCTTGCCACAATATTTACTTAATGTTCATTATATAGAGCACATAAAGCCGGAAATGATGAAAGCAATTTTTATTAGAATGTTAGTTACAGAAAGAGAATCACATTTGTTTTTAATACACAACATTGGTGTTGTAATGAATTTAAATAATGATTTATGACATCAATAAAGCATAATAAGGTATGTATCCACTATATGGTTTCCTTATGCCATGTGCTTCTGGCAGTGACATCACAGGCCAGAATGCTCTAGGGAAGTTACCTCCCAGAAAGCATCGCACTGAATAAAAAGCAGAGGTAATAAAGATTCAGGCTCTCTCTCTTGACTGCCCATGATGTAGACTTATCAGCTCTGGCTCCCCAGCTCCTGTCAAGGACTCGGGGCCTTTGTAAACTATATGTTGGAGTTTTGCATTGTACTGTAATTCATTATTACTGCTATCATGTTATAGCCTGTTGCTTGCAGTACGTTTTGTAGTAAATTGACATTAAATTAATTAATTAATTACTTAATTAGTATTGCAAATTATTATTAATTATTGTATGTGAAAATGAAAAGATTAATATTCATAATTTTTGCACGATTCCTGGAAATGTTTCCGATGTTTAGACATTCTGAAAAAAAAGACAAATATAACATTGTCAGAGTAAAATAAGTTTATGTATTGCTGATATCTTCAATAATGAATGCTACTGGTTTCAGAAAGATAGATTAGTAATGTACAGTAACTATATACAGCAGTAGGTAAATGTATTTAGGAGACACAGTGATAGATCTAATGAAGAAGTAGAAGAAGGGAGTCTTAATTTATTTAAAATAACTCACAGCATTGATCCAGGAGATGAAAGCGGATACTCTGGTGAACACGGAAGGATTGCGTAAAGTGTTGCAACCAAGGGAGGAAACAAAACTGTTAATACCATGGACTTGTTGGACTCCATTTACGGGACAGCTGAGAGGTCCACCAGAATCTCCCTATAGTTGATAAATACAAAATAACAATTAATCATTGTTTTTAAACTTAAAGAATGGTGAGGAATCACGATGATCAGTAATACTTAGATATCTTTAATATTAAGATTTTTGTATTCTTAGTACATATTAGAATAATATTAAAAGTAAATCTGTACTTGTTTAGCATAATAATCATGAAATAATACACATAATCAAATAATAAACGCAAGTCGCAGAAACAACTATACATATAGAACATTACAAACATTAAATGTCTGAAATAAAGTTAACTGGGAAGAGATTAGCACCCATATCCTGTTCACGCCCTAAGATCCCAGCTATACATAGTAACTGAGCCCTGTAGAACTCAAAGCCCAGATAAACTGTGATTCCATGACTTCTAATACAAGAATATAGCTCATGTGTTAATATCCATATAATAGTGCAAACTAGTTATGCAAAAAAAAAAATACCCACCCAGTAGCAGTTAAGTCACCAAATTGGCGTGGTTGTAAATTAGAAGTGTAAATTTACTAACAGTTACTGTGAAAAACATCAAGTACTGTACACTGTACTGTCAATTAGCCATAAATACCCTTATTTAATAAAGCTACTAGTCAACATAGGTCTATATATTAATAGGGAAATGAAAATCAAGTCATCTTACAGTGCATGAAGCATGGGCACCGTCACCGCCGGCGCACAACATTGTGGTCTTGACTGTGCTTCCCCAGTAAGAGCTGCTGGAGCAGACTGAGTGAGCTACAACAGACAGAGGGGCCTGCTGGAGGACTGAGGGAGAAGATCCACCGGCTGTGGGAAACGTTAATGTTATTGTTGCACTCAATGCTATTTCTCATGAAAGGAGACAAAGGTGGAAATCATAAAGTTAGGGATTTAATGTCTTCACTATCAACACAGTTCATCAAGTTCCATTCTGTATTTCTTTGATATCTTTTTGTGATATTTCAATCCATATTTGTGAAAGGACGCTATGATTGTTTTAGTTTTAGTTACCAGCTAGTGACAATTCATTTTTATGAAATTGTATTACTCACCATGAATTGTCTAAAAGGCCTGTGGGAAAGCATATTTTAGTTATATTTAAAAACACAATAAAGTGCTATTCTGCAAATAATGTTTTTTAAAGAGTTACTCCAAGCACCATAACCACTGCAGCCTACTGTAGTGGTTTTGATGCCAGGAGTACCCTCTTACCTAGGTCCCAGCCAGGCTCTGATTTTAAACAAATGGGATTGCACACACTAAGCAGAGGAAAATTTCAATGGAACCTTCCAGTCTTGGGTGACTCCATACCCTATACATACAGTGTATAGAATTAAAAGCTGTTGTGGCACTCAAGGAATTACATCCAAAGGAATTAAAGGGCTTAAATCCAAAGTCAAAGACTTTCTCAAACCGCCATGCTCTGTGGCTCCTTGCTTGTTGGCTGATGTGTTTCAGGCTTCTTCAGAGCTGCAGAGGTCAGAAGCCAATCCAGTCGCCATTCATTGACTGAGAGCGAAAGAACGGCACACTGTGCACAGAATTGATTTTATTCAGACTGAAATCTAGTACTGCGCTGGCTAATGATGCCCCAATGACGAGGGGTCATTAGGACTTAAACTGCATATGTGGAGTGTTAATGGCGGAACAAATGCACAGAGAGGGCCCTGGTGCAAGAATGTGTTTGTCCCCTACCCTATTGCAAAGGCTGGCAAAAAGATTGTACAACATCCACAATGCATTGCCAGTTGGAATTCTACCATTTTCCCATCCATGCAGGGTTGTATTTAGCACTAAGTAGTGTTTGTGTTTTTTAATGTAAGCATTTGTTGCATGGAGTATGTTAACACATACATTATGTGTTAATGTAGAAGTGTGTTTGTATGTAGTGTTGATATTTGAATGCAAGCCCGCCTTAATGTGTAGTGTTTGTGCTTTAATAAAGAAGTGTATTTTTTATGTATGCACATATACACATACGCTGACACACACACACACTATGATACAAACACACACTGAAACACATTCAGATATACAAACACACAGATACACACACACATGCAGATATACAGACAAACATATAGATACACAGATACATATACATATACACACTGACAAACCTTTAGATACACAAATACACACACTGACACACATACAGATAAACACTGACACACACTCCCGTTCCTGAGCTGGTCCCCCCTTGCACTCTGGGCCCCATTACAGTCACACTGGCTGTAGTTGGCTGGTAGTTCTGCCACTGGACAGCATTTCAAAGTGAAATGCTGCACATACAGACTCCATGGTGCATAGAGCAACCTGTGAATAACCATTCTGTTTGTTTGCATTGTGGTTTCTTCTCATTTAGAACTTTGTATCAGGTTGGTAACCTGTTTTTGCTGTGACAAATACCCCATTGGTGGATTTGCTTCTTCAGTAAAGAAAGAAAATCTGAGTTTAGAAAAAAAAATCTTTAGTGGTTTCACTGGAATCTTTCTATGATTTTTAAAACATTTTGAGCATATTTCCTAATCAAATCCTGTAACATTATTACCATTTACTACATTGCAAAGGTTCTTAGCAGTGAATCAATTTTGTTTTATTCAATACTCATATTTTTCTATATATTATCTTATATGTTGACAATCAATTACTAATTATTTTTTTGTGGCAAGTCATGGGGTAGGCAAGACATTTTGTGTTTCCCATAAAACAACTTACTGCTAGTTCTGCCCCAGCCAGTAACAACACAGGGGTAATTGTCGGCTAGGACAGTTCCATCAGCGGGCAGGTTAGCCACCTGCACAGAGGGGGTCAGAGTGGCACTGGATGCCAGATGAATGACTGCAATATCATTTCTGTAAGAAAAAAAAGAACAACAGAGTATGGAGAATCTGGTGGTTTATTTAGGAAATTGTATGTAAGCGTTTCCAAGTGTATATAGACATGGTTATATTTACAGACATGTTTAAGACTCTTTAGATTTGTGCCCATTAAGGTCAGTGCTGCCCTTTACTTTTATAAAACAAATAATATGTACTATATATGTTGTAGATATCAGTAAATATCACTTGAAAAACATCATGCTTACCTCTCTGACTAACAATGGCAATTTAATATGACAATGAATCTCGCAATTTTATTTGTTTTATAACCAATAAAAGAGCGTAAACACAGTAATACTACTTCACATAAAACAGAATAAATATATAAAAAATAATACAATTCAATAAAGTAGTGCAATTCCATAAAAAAGCAGCTGTACACATAAAAAAAAACAAATTCCAGTAGTTTACAAATCACAAATGGGTGTGAGCGCTTAATAGATTAGCCCCTAATTTAAATTATCAGGAGTGTCAAACAAAAACATTGACATTAAACTTCAAAATACTAATTTAAAAATAAGATAATAAAGAGTCCTGGGGTATTCTGAAGCAGGAGCAGTCTGTAATATCCTACAGTCAAAATCCAGTGTAACAATGTATCCTTGTTCAATAAATGGCAACAGTTTCCAAGTACCTTAAAAAGTACAAGAGGATTCAAAATAGTGTAACACTGTTTTATTTAAGCACCCGCCCCCACTAGGAACTCTTACATTCAAATATATATGCTTGTGTCCAAGGACCACAGAATAGCACAAATATAGACAGTGTTACCGCCTCAGTCCTCTGTTACCTGGGACTAATAGGTCTGCATAAGCCGAGGTTGAATGCTCTCCGCCCAGAACGCCAGAATAAGATGCCGCTATGCCAACAAGCCGCCCGTGCATCAAACTTTTTTGTCTGTGCTTTCAGACCTCTTTATTTGATTATTTAAGTTCGGAAACATTAAACGAACCAGTGGCGTGACACCACCTATGTAATCGCCAGCAGCAAAGATGAAAGGATCCAGAAGTCCTTTCACGTAAACCTATTAAAAGAATATCAGGAAAGACCCGAGGATATAGCCGCCATATGTATACCAGCCACTGAAGACCCTGACAGCTTACCCATACCCGACCTATTAGCTAACTCGGAACCTAAAACCCTGCTCAATACCGTACAGCTAGGGGAGCGGTTAACCCCCGCCGAAAAGGGGCAGATCCGACAGCTGCTGACTGAGAAAGGGTTGACGTTTTCCCAAGAGCCTGGGTACACCCCCTTAGCAACTCACTATGTAGAGACCCCAGGACAAACCCCTCTCCGACAAACTCCCTATAGGATCCCTGAGGCAGTAAAAGAGGAGATGAGGAAGGAAATCCAAGAGATGTTAAGACTGGGGGTGAAAGAGCCATCTGACAGCCCTTGGGCCTCACCTGTGGTTCTAGTTCCCAAAAAGGATGGAACCACCCAGTTCTGTGTCGATTATCGACGTCTCAATGACAGAACCGTGACAGACGCATATCCCATGCCCCGAGTAGACGAGCTATTAGATCGTATTGCCAGGGGACGTTATCTGACCACCATCGATTTGTGCAAAGGGTATTGGCAGATTCCCCTGGCCAAGGAGGCTATCCCTAAGTCGGCCTTTGTCACCCCATTTGGCTTGTACCAGTTCAAAGTCATGCCATTTGGGATGAAAAACGCCCCGGCTACATTTCAGCGCTTAGTGGACCGCCTCCTTGATGGCTTCCAGGATTTCGCTTGCGCGTACCTGGATGACATTGCGATTTATAGCGAAACCTGGGGAGAGCACTTAAGGCATGTAGAGGCCGTACTGGATCAGATTTGGGCCGCAGGCTTGACTCTGAAACCAGAAAAGTGTAACTTCGGCATGGCCGAAGTCCAGTACCTGGGACACCGGGTGGGATGTGGGAAGCAGCGCCCAGAACCCGCTAAAGTTGAAGCTGTAGCTAACTGGCCCACACCCCACACCAAAACTCAGGTCTTAGCATTTTTGGGGACTGCAGGATATTATAGGAGGTTTGTCCCTGACTATAGCGCCATCGCAAAACCCTTGACAGACCTAACCAAAAAGAACTTGCCTAGGATAGTCCTGTGGTCTCCCGCCTGTGAAACCGCCTTTCAGGCCCTAAAGAATGCTCTAATTCATGCACCTGTCCTGTCTTCCCCGTCCCTAACAAAAGATTTGTCGTTCATACAGATGCATCCATGTATGGACTGGGGGCAGTTCTAAGCCAGGTCGGAGAAGATGGGGGCGAGCACCCTATCGCGTACCTCAGTAGAAAACTGTTACCTAGAGAAGTGAGTTACGCGGCAGTGGAAAAGGAATGCTTGGCCCTGGTCTGGGCACTAAAGAAACTCACCCCATATTTGTACGGACAAGAAATTAACCAAGAACTTTCAAGCGGTGCTGGCTTAAAGGTGTACTCCCTGTTTTTTGGGGTACATCCAGAACTGGGGTAAAATATTGTACGTTATAATTGTGTTATATGTTTATCTGAGGGGAGGAGACGTGGGGGTGTTACCCTGTGTATAATTGGTTGTTTTCATCCTCCCCCTGGGAGTGTCCTGTGTGTGCCTTTTCCTAATAAAAAGCAGGCTGGGTGTTCCAGTCCTCAGTTCATCTTGACCCTTCAAAACGTAGCCTCGTCTCGTTCTTGGAAGGGGATTATTTGGGGATGTTATTCTGCTCCTGTTACAGCTGAACCTGACTCTCGCTCTGGATGTCGTGGATGGGATTACATCAGCTTACTTCTCCACAGCAGCTTGCAGGGGAAAAAGGACGTCTTCAACGGCAGATACCCTCTCTCTACCTGGGTAGCCGTTACACATGCATCAAGAATCAACGATTTAGTATACAATCCCCATAAACGATCTATGAGCTGTAACCCATTTGCAATCAGCCAGATGTATATTTAAATCATTGTAGACCACTGAATCTTCATTCCGTCTCTGAAGAAGTGGGGCTGACACCCACGAAACGCGTTAGACAGCATTAGACCAAGCAGGATACGGACGCAGATTTTGAAACCAGCAGCAAAGGATTTTTTTCATCCACCGAGAGAAAGACATCCCAAGATCTGGGGACCGATCGGCCAGCAGCGTGCTTCACTCAGAGTGAGGTCTGGGGCGCACACCAACCTCACAGCCGACAGCTAGAGATCTCTGTTCTAGCAACATTGTATCCACATCCATCCTAGCCGGTCCCTGCGGTTAACTTGGAATAAGAACTGCATAACTGCTGGTAATATTCTTGCAAACCATTCCTGGCTTATATTTTTAATATTTACAATATATTTTTAGTGTTTTTATATTTGATATAAGTATTACGCCTAATAAACTTTGTATTAATTTTATCTATTATTCTCAATCTATTTGATTATTTTTAAAGCAATATCTAATTTTATTGCATTGTAGAATACAGTTCCATATACTGTATTTCTATCTCATGAAGTTTATATCTTTGCTAACATCTGGTATATACTTCACTTTTTTCTGTCTCTAACAGATTTAAAGACGTATACACCATATAAAACTGTGACAACATCTATTACATCATACTATAGGAAACAGTTCCTTATACTGTTTTTCTATATCCTATATGTGGTCTAAATCCTTCTGCACAAATAATAGTATTTGGTGTGTATTAAATTGACTCTGTCTCTATTAGATTTAAAGATATACACCCCATATATACATAAGTGCCGCGATTTATCCCGGATTACTAGATTTATCTTCATCTGAATATATAAATAGCCTTTCCTAGTGAATTAGCTCCGGGACTCATTGCACTTGACTCCAGGTGTCAATCACTTTACTATTATTCTTTAGACAGATTTTTGGTGAAATTTCTGCCTGTATCCAGTTTGAGCTATTCACTGTAAGTCAGACTCCCTCATTCCTGTGTGTTGCAGTAGGCATACCAGATCAACTTGATCTGAGGAAAGGTATATAGGGGTGATTATTTCTGATGACGTAAAGGTAGGCAGACAATGTAATAGAGCAGCAGGAAATGCTAGCAGAATGCTTGGTTGTATAGGAAGAGGTATTAGCAGTAGAAAGAGGGAAGTGCTCATGCCATTGTACAGAACACTGGTGAGACCTCACTTGGAGTACTGTACACAGTACTGGAGACCGTATCTTCAGAAGGATATTGATACTTTAGAGAGAGTTCAGAGAAGGGCTACTAAACTGGTTCATGGATTGCAGGATAAAACGTACCAGGAAAGGATAAAGGATCTTAACATGTATAGCTTGGAGGAAAGACGAGACGGGGGGATATGATAGAAACATTTAAATACATAAAGGGAATCAACACAGTAAAGGAGGAGACTATATTTAAAAGAAGAAAAACTACCAAAACAAGAGGACATAGTCTTAAATTGGAGGGGTAAAGGTTTAAAAATAATATCAGGAAGTATTACTTTACTGAGAGGGTAGTGGATGCATGGCATAGCCTTCCAGCTGAAGTGGTAGAGGGTAACACAGTAAAGGAGTTTAACCCCTTAAGGACACAACTTCTTGAATAAAAGGGAATCATGACGGAATATTTCCGTCATCTGTCCTTAAGGGGTTAAGCATGCGTGATATAGGCATAAGGCCATCCTAACTATAAGATAAGGCTAATTAAACGTGTTTTGAAATATTGGGCAGACTAAATGTGTCAAATGGTTCTTATCTGCCGTCACATTCTATGTTTCTATACATGAATTGACCGCCAGGAGAGGAGCGCTGGATATTGCGTCAATGGAATCTCTCTGCCATTATCCCCTATTGGGTTAGACCCCACTCAAGTCATTATATTCCCAAATTCAGACCCCAGGGCCTGCTTAGGAGCCGATGTTTGGAGACCAGGAGACCCCTCAGTTCCTGCGGTAGGGTCGATATCCTGTGGGACTTCCATTTTGCAAGTTGTCTCACGAGGCAGTGGATGGCTTAAGGGTACACTGTCCATCTTGGCTCCTGGCCAAGAAGACGAGCGGGTCGCCGAGACGCCAACGGGAATCACAGCATTCACGGGCGAGGTGAGTAATTGGTGTTCATGACGGGATTCTATCCACCTCCAGAAGGCCGTGCACACTGCATCAAATGCTGCCAGAAACCTGAGTTCCCATTGTGACATCGAACAAGGGGTCGGTGTGGTGGCCATCTTATCTATCCCACGTGTTCTTGCTGTGTCAGGATAATGAACCTTTTTGCCACTGGACTTACAGTAGCTGAGCCTGGTGGGGACCAGGATATCCATAGTCGGTCCAGAGGGGGGGAGGGAATGGGGCAGTAGCTGCAGTTGTTGCTAGCTCCGGCAGTTCCAGCCCGGGAGATAGGCCACCTCTCCCTTCCAAGGAGCACCTTAGGCCCGTAGGCCGCACTGCAATTCCTGATCACAGGTTGTGAACTGAGGTTTCAAACTTGCTCACTAGAGCTCCCCAACACACTGGAACAGGTGAGTATTCGATTTGGTATACCTCGAGGTGAGAGTCCCACCAGAAAATCACTATTTTCAATCAAGATGTGTGGAGCTCACATAAAGCATTTCTATTCACCAAGATGGCTTGGCCCCGCCCCCTTGTAATTTGTTTTTGTATTACTAACAAATACATTGGTTGTGACAGATGAACTCATGCTGTCTGAGTGTATTGGGGACTGCTTTGATGTACTGGGGTGTCTGTGTGTGATAGGAATAGTTTGTGTGTGATGCTATTGGGCTGTGTATATGTGATATTGGGCTGTGTACATGTGATGGAGACTGTATGTTAACACTGGGCTAGCTCTGTGTGATGAAAATGTGTGTGATTATTTTTTTCCGTAAATGTGTGATGTGAACTGGTTGTGTTTGTGATGGTTTTGTGCTGGCTGTGTACGGTGCTATTGTGTTTATCTTAGTAATAACCTGATGAGTACATAGGTGTAGCCGCACTGTCCACTCCGCTCACTCCCTCTGCAATCTCCAGGCAGGGTAAGGTGTTGCAGCATTCTCCGCTTCTCTCGCTTCTATCCCCCTTCCATCCATGTCTCTTTTTCCTCCCCTTCCATCTATGTCTCTGTTCTCTTTCCTTTCATGTCTCTTTTCAACCTTGCATCTCTCTGTTCCCCTTCCATCCATATCTTGCTCCACAATTCATTCATGTCTCTCCTCCACTTCCATCTCTCTGTTCCTCTTCTATGTCTCTCCTTTCATCCATGTCCCCCCATTTTATCCATATCTCCCTCCCATTTATATTGCTCCCCCATGTCCCACTCCATGTCTCTCTCCTTCCCATGCCCCCCTCCCATCCATGTCTCTCTCCCCCTGTCCCGCACTCATCCATGTATCTCTCCTATACATGTCTCCCATCCCTTCATGTCCGCCTCCCATCCATGTCACTCTCTTCCTTTAATCCATGTCACTATCCCCAATATCCCTCACTCATATATGTCACTCTCCCCCTCCCATCCATGTTTCTCTCCCTGTCATGTCCCCCACCCATTCATGTCTCTCTCCCCCTCATTTCCCCCTCCCATCAATGTCACACACCCTCATGTACCCTTCCCATCCATGTCTCTCTCCCTCTCATGTCCCCCACCCATCCATGTATCTCTCTCACCTATGTCCCCACCCATTCATGTCTCTCTACCCTCATGTCCCCCACCCATCCATAAAATAATAGAGGTCCAGGCACTCCTTGGTTCAAGACAGGTACTTTATTAAGAACCACAACAGCACTGTTTTGACCCCAAAAGGTCTTTGTCAAGACCTTTTGGGGTCGAAACGTTGCTGTTGTGGTTCTTAATAAAGTACCTGTCTTGAACCAAGGAGTGCCTGGACCTCTATTATTTTATTAATTTTTTGGAAATCTGGTGTTTGATTCCGGTTCAGCAAGCACCCTGGATTTATGGGAGTGAGTGCAGTTCCACACACACTACTAAAGCCCCACCTATCCATGTCACTCTCCCCCTCATGTCCCCCTCTTATCCATGTCTCTCTTCCCACATGTCCCACAGCCATGTCTCTCTCCCACTCATGTCCCCATCCATCCATGTTTCTCCCCCCTCATATCCCCCTCCCATCCATGTCACTCTTTCCCCATGCCCCCACTCATTCATGTCACTCTCTCCCTATGCCCCCACTCATTTATGTCTCTCTCCGAACCATGTCCCCCACTTATCCATGTCTCTCTCCCCCTCATGCCTCCCTTCCATCCATGTCTCTCTCCCCATGTCCCCCACTCATCCATGTCTCCCCCGTCATGTCCCCCACCCATCCATGTCACTCTCCCTCATGTCCCCACTCATTCATGTCACTCTCCCCACATGTCCCCTGCTCATTCATGTCACTCTGCCCCCCATGCCCCCCACCCATTCACGTCTCTCTCCCCCTCATGTCTCCCTCCCATTCCTGTCTCTCTCCCCATGTCCCCCACTCATCCATGTCTCTTCCCCCCTCATGTTCCCCACCCATCCATGTCACTCCCCCTCATGTCCCCACTCATTTGAGGTCACTCTCCTCACATGTATATAGCGGTTTTGATGACGAGGTTTGTGTTGTTGGCAAAGGGTTTTAAATCTAGTAAGTTGGATAAGTCTTTAAAAATATGGAAATCTATGGGTAGCCTCTGGGCCGTACGTGGGGGTTCGGATCTCTGAATACTTAATTTGGTAGGAGGACATGAAACTTGAGTTGTTTGGTTGTAAGGTTAGCATGTGATGTTGGATGCCTGTCAGATATAGTTTGATTGTGTTGTATGATAGTTTGAGTTTGAGGTGGCAAAAAGAGGCAAAGCACAACAAGGATGTCATGATCAAAGGTTGTATGATGTTGTGTTCAGAAAGGAATCTTTTGAATAAAATAAAAGCTCTGTCGGGTATTAGTAGACAGTGCTAATTGGGACAATGTTCTGCTATGTCGCATGATAGCATCTAGTCCATTACTAGCTGGTGGAATAGTGGGGTGTTCGTGTCTGTGAGTGCGGCGGACGGG
Organism: Pelobates fuscus; assembly: GCF_036172605.1. NCBI lineage: Eukaryota > Metazoa > Chordata > Amphibia > Anura > Pelobatidae > Pelobates > Pelobates fuscus. The sequence goes on from NC_086317.1 coordinate 402,988,123, forward strand.
AGTATTTGACGAAAAGCCTGGAAATTAAAACGAGACAAATTGTCAGCAGCTGTGTTGCATACACCTGGAACATGAACGCAAAACAAGAAGAAATTATGACATGCAGCCAGCCAAGTGAGTTTCCTCAGGGATCTCATAATAGTCAGTGATTTGGATCGGCCTTTGTTTATAATGTGACAAGTTGCTTGGTTGTCTGAGTAGCAACGTACTGATGAACCTGCCCATAAATGCCCCCATGCCACGGCAGCCGCTACAATGGGGTATATCTCAAACGGAGCTGAGGTAGTGGAAAAACCCTCAAGGTCCTAGACCTCTGAAGGCCAGCTGCCCCAAAGCCATTTGTTCCCGAAAATTGCTGCAATACCCGTGGTAGACGCCGCGTCTGACCAGATGGTAGGTGAGGAGTCAGACAATTTAGGGAGGAACATGCTTTTCCCATTCCAGGTGGTTAAAAAGTTTCTCCACATAAGTAGGTCTGCCGTGGTTGGGTATCCAAGGGTAACCTGTGTGCATCATGTCTAAAAAGTGGGAACATATAAAGGAGTTGTGAGATGAAAGCCCGGCCTTGAGGTATGATGCGCATGCAACTGTAGGGCATCTGGCTATATTTAATAATAACCAGCATAGGGTTTCGGCGAATGGCCGGACTACTTTTGGAACCAAAAGTTAAGCGTGAGAAAAAATAGTAGTTCCCAGCTCACTTAATACCATGCAGGTGCCACAGTGTAGGGTGGATAGGCAGTAACTTGAAGGCATTTGTGATATCAGTCTTGCTGAGCCATGCTCTGACCCTTGCCTGCATGATAGCCGTGATAGCGTGATCTATGGTGGAATATTGCAGTGAAAATTCCTCAGAGGGTATGAGGGAGTTCAGACTAGGAGTGGCAGAAGTGTGAGGTGCAGATAGATCGATAATGAGTCTCTGTTTGTGGGAAGATTTCCCTGTGACAATACCGATGGGGTTTGTCTGCCATGTGGTGAAAGGAGGAGACTGAAAGGGCCCCAATAGGAAGCCCTCTGCCACTTCTTTGGCTATGAGTGTGTCCACCGCTGTAGGGTTTTGTTGTGCGGATTGTAAATTAGGACATTCCAGGATTCCGGAAGGCATGTGTATGAGACCTGTGTGGAATCCTTCTGATAGACCCGAGATAATGAATTCTACCAAATGTCTAGATAAATGATGTGACAGTAATGTCGTCAGTACAGAAATGTTTATCGACATTAAGTATTGTTTAGGATACATTTTATTTGGACACATAGTTTTAGCATGTGCCCTGAAACATTTTGAACATATATGCAATAACCGACATCCACTGTAATTACATGCTCCGACATTAAAATTACATATTTGGGACTTGCCCAGAAACTTGATAGGCCGTCCCAGTTTGTCTTTGGGTGTTTTTTCTGCAGAACCAGCGGAACTAGTGCCCTGTGAGGGGGTAGGTTCGTTCGCAATGGTTGGACAGAAGTCAGCCGTATGAGCCATGGAGGAGCAGTATGCACAAGCTGGCGTTCTTAGACCTGCAAAGTGCCTGCAGAAAATGACCGTATCAATCTTGCTCCAGTTGGACCTTGTTCCGTACTGGGAGAAAGCGCCAGACACTTTGGCAGAAAAGGATCTATGGTAATCATAGAAAGCTGACCCACCATATTTGTTGCCCAGGTCCACCAGCTTGTGCATATACAAGTCAAACTCCTCGCGTCTGTGGGGATATACTGCACAGATAACATCACGATAAATGCTAAATGCCAACACAAATTCAGGGATAGCCAGTTTCCTATTTAAGCGGGCATCCCTAGATTTGACCACCACAGAAATATCGTCATATGCGTAAGTCTTATGTTCTACCACATCCTCGGAGGCAATTAGCAATGAAGCCAAGTTGATATCTTTACCTTCCAGGATATCTTTGAGGTGCTCAGGTATCATATGGGCAGGGTAAACCTCTTGATCATCCGAGGTGATGGCTGGAGAAACTGATTGAACTCGACCAGTGCTGGAGGGGTTGCAGCGGCCAGTCCAGCCATGGTAAGGGCTGTAGTGACCGATTCGAGTTTCTCCAGCCTAGAATTGACCTTGCTCATGGATGCCATGAGGGATGAGAGCATGCCATGTATATCTCCTGGGTTAGACTGGCTAGTCCCTTCCCCAGCGTCCATGTTATCGGTTGAGGTGTGCAGTAACTTGTAGAGTTCCGCTTTCCTTGCTGTTGCAGGAAATGGGATTTGCCGTCTCCTGAGTTCGTTGGTTATGCGAGGGATTGTCCATGACCTGAACGATGCTGGACTAGCCACCTCTCCTCCCTGTGATGGGGTGTTTGCTCTAGCCGGAGTGTCCGGTAGGGAGAAATCCTCTACCCCTTCTTGAGACATACTAAATTGACAAAATATGTGGTTAGTGTATGAAAAACCCTGGGGTGATACTGGCAGGCTAACTAGGCCTGAAAGGCGAAAAATGTATCTTGTTTTGTGACAGGTGAGGCCCTGCTAGTTGCCAAGTGGCTATGAGAGGCTCTGTCTATGAGTTGGCGCGAGGGGTTATTGAGGCCACCCATCGTAGTGGCAGGAATCGTAGGCCTCTCGGTGATAGTAAAAGAAAACAGGGGGAGGGAGTGACAGGTGAGGCCCTCTCTATAATATTGTGAGGCGGCTAACTCACATGTGGCCCGATGGGCGTTTGCCTCCGAAACGTTGAGGCGGGGTGTTGGCCTCGCGGACCACTAAACGATAGGCAGAAATGCCAAGAAGGGAGGTACCTATTTGGGCCTATACCCCTAACTTGCCAGTACTCTATAGCCTAGGGAAAATGAAACGTATGTGAACTACAACGTGAGCAGGCTTACGTACCTGGTAGTATGTATAACGTTTTTGAGATTTGACAGGTATGATAAACCTGGATAAACCTAAAAGGGTAGAAAACCAAATGTGATAGAGTGAGAATAGATCCTGTGAGACCTGTGTAGTCTGTATAGGCTGGGATTAGGGCTTCTACCAGTATGTGTGGGAGGTGTAAAAGTCTATGAGTATGATAGTGACATGACTGCCCATGCTTGGTGACAAGCGTTACGCTGAGTCCGATACCTGGCAGCAGGGGCTTGGCCGTGTAATTGTGTGTATATGGAGGGTGGTCAGATGATATGCATGTCACTAAACTGATCTGGGAAATGCTAGGGATTTTTAAATGTGAAATGACAATATGCAGAATCATAAATGTTGCTGTAACGTGACGTATGAATGGTTGAACCAAAACGTGTGATTCAAACCCGAAATCTTGTGAAATATATGACCGTGTTCTTGAATACTCGTGTTACGTCGTCTGAGTATGCCAAGAAAAGGCCTGAGTTTGTAAGTGCCATGTAAAACGTGATGTACATGGTTGTAAGTAAAAGCATGATCAACATAAAAACCTTAGAAATAACCCAGAATCATAGGCTAACCATTACTGTAATATACATGAAAATATCTATAATCTGGTAATTCAAAAATCACTATAATCTAAACCAATACATAAGAGACAATGTTAACAAGATAGGAACTTAGTATCATATGAATAAGTATGGCAAGTATAACTGATTTATACGAATTCATGACAGTACCTAGAAAAGGTAAAAGAACCGAATTTGCTTTAATATAACAGAAACAGAGTTTGCCGTATGACAGATATGAAATGAATGTGTGCATAACTGAGCAAACTGCCGAACGCATACTTAGAATAAATAGAAAGAAAACAGTGTAATTCGTAAAAATTTGACCAACCTAAATGAAAGATATTTGTAACAGCCGAAACGGAAAGCAACATAATGGGGGCTTTGGTACAATGAAGCGAAATGAAATGAAAATGAAATGGTGTTTAGGAACCTGTGTACCATACGGTAGAACATACCGAAAGGATTATGGCACGAACAAGTTAAACCAAAATGAGAAATTAACGTATGAATTGCGACATGGCCGTAAAGCCGTAAAGCCGTAAAGTGAGGACCCATTTGAGAACGGAACGTCGTGGGACTAAACCGGTCGTCGGACTTACGATTTTGAAGTCCCTGGGACGTTATTTTCTACGCAGACCGGAGCCACGAGGAGCTGGACGGGAGGAAAAACCTTGAAGAGGATTCCTGGACACAGCTACACGTGAAGAAATCGTGGGTTTCTGAAAACCAAGATGGCGCCGTACAAGAACCGGAAGTGGATCCTCATGCAGCGCTGACCTCAAACGGTATGGAGCCAGGTAAGGGGTGTCCCTTAAGTAGGGAAGAGGTGTGTCATACGCCCCTCCCAGGCCAAAAGGCCTTAATACATATATATGTCTGTGTGTGTGTAAAATACATTTACATTTATTATTTATTATCACTTGATAGTACAGTCCCGCTGAGGGTCAAAACATTGATTATAATACAGATGTAATTGTTTTCTGCCACATTAAACCCCAAATTTATTCACAAGTCCTGTAAATGCACCTTTTATTTAATATATATATATATATATTGTAACGGCACCCCGGGTATAAAAGGGGTTAATGTCATTTAGGATATTCCCTTCCCGAATGTAAAGGCAGCTACCGAACACTCCAATCAGCCAAACAGGAAAACATACAAATAATCCACATTCTAAAAGCTGAACAGGAAAACCATACAAATAAATCCCCCCAAGTACGAGACGAGGCTCTGTATTGAGGGTCAAGCAGGAATCTGTTTAATCTGGGCTACCTGCCTGCCTTTTATGCAGGTCTCCCACCAGGTGGACACTCCCAGAGGGACCTGGTGGAAAACTGTGACAAACTTACACAGTAACCAATCACAAACATACACATGGTTAAACACTCCCACAGGAACTTTTTAAACCCTCCTCTCTATCCTGGAGATAATTGGGTTAAGTGCTGGAAGTAACTCAAGTACCTCCAGGGATAGAGCATAACCTCCATTTTATATACATAGTAAAAACACATAAAAATCAATAACTTATAAACTACCGAATGCAATACACACATTTAACGTATCCCCAGATAGCTTAGATCTGAGCGCACAATATTACCGAATAGCGCTCAGATCTCATACATACAGTTCAATCGCCATGGAGCCAAAGTCTTTCACATAGTCTTTCGTTATACGAATGGGCTCCATGGGATAGCTATCTGAGGTAGCTCCGTTCGTATGATTAATCTCCCGAACGGCCCTGCATTCGTATGAGCTGGTGAACAGAAGGTCGGCGGCTTTAGCGGTGTTCGTGAGAAAATAGTGTCCGTTTTCAGATCCATGAAATCGTCGACGAACACCGCTGTGCATTCGAACTACGGCTGCCCAGCGTCCGACAATTAATTGCGGTTAACCGCAGTTTCAGGGCGGTAAATTGCCTGCACACTGCCTAAACAGGTGGTCCGGCCATTCGTATGTTTGTTCGGTACATTCCATTCACCAAACGCCATAGCAGAAAGGTACGAACACGTCTTTCTGCAGGGGAGAACAAAAGGTTTAACATAGGGGCCATAATCCTGAGGCAACAGGCGAGCAACCAGGCCTCTCCAGGACCCAGTGGCGAGGTCACTTTCGCCACATATATGTATATGTATATATATATATTTATTTATTTGGTCAAAGGTGGCCCCAATAATCATATACGTAAAGGCAGGTAGGACTTGGGTGCTAAGACAGTTACAAGAGGGAACAGAAGAGGTATATATAAGAGGTAATTAAAGAAAAAATAAATAAGTCAATGGCGCCACCATAACCTCTACCTCGCAGGCTAGCTGCCTAGGTGTTCTCTTTGACTCCGACCTCTCCTTCACCCCTCACGTCCAGTTGATCACCAAATTCTGCCGCTTCCATCTCAAAAACATAGCTCGCATCCACCCCTATTTTACACCAGACGCGACAAAGGTGCTGGTCCATGCCATTGTTCTTTCTTGCCTTGTCTACCGCAATCCCCTTCTCAGTGGTCTTACATGTTCTCAGATTGCACCACTGCACTCTATAATGAATGCAGCGGCGAGGCTCATTTTCCTGTCCGCCCGCACCTCCCACGCCTCCCCCCTCAGTCAGTCCCTACATTGGTTTCTAGTTAGATATAGGGCTCAATTGAAGATTCTGGTTGTGACGGAACCAGCCCCGCCACTTGTGCCTGGAGAGGACTGCTTGCCAGCCTCTTGCCCTGCGACTATGGCCCTGGGATGTATTGCCCTTCTAGGAACTGATTTGGGCATATTGTATTTTATTATGCTGCTGGCCCTTTAAGAACCATCTGGGGCATACTGTGAAGTTACTGGGTGGCCACCATTTCATGTATCAGAGGCACATGGTGAGAACAATGGATGAAGCACATGGTGAGAACAATGGATGGTGGCCATTTTAACTCACAGACACTGTTTGGACCTTTCTACACGGTGCCATCTCGCCGGTATTTGGTGCACAAAGACATCATGCAGTAGTTTTAAACTATACAACAGGGGACACATTATACTGTAATTACCGTATTTATCGGCGTATAACACGCACCGGCGCATAACACGCACCTCATTTTTAGAAAGAAATTCCAGGAAATTTCCCCCCCTCCCATAGTATCCCCCCCCCCTCATCCCATAGTATTCCCCCCTCATCCCATAGTGTCCCCCCCTCATCCCATAGTGTCCCCCCCTTTCCATAGTATTCCCCCCCTCCCATAGTATTCTCCCCCCCTCCCCTCCCATAGAATTCTCCCCCCCTCCCCTCCCATAGTATTGTCCCCCCTCCCCTCCCATAGTATTCTCCCCCCTCCCCTCCCATAGTAATCTCCCCCTCCCCTGCCATAGTATTCTCCCCCCCTCCCCTCCCATAGAATTCTCCCCCCCTCCCCTCCCATAGTATTCTCCCCCCCCTCCCCTGCCATAGTATTCTCCCCCCCTCCCCTCCCATAGTATTCTCCCCCCTCCCCTCCCATAGTATTCTCCCCCCCTCCCCTCCCATAGTATTCTCCCCCCTCCCATAGTATTTTCCCCCTCCCCTCCCATAGTATTCTCCCCCTCCCCTCCCATAGTATTCTCCCCCTCCCCTCCCATAGTATTCTCCCCCTCCCCTCCCATTCTCCCCTCCCCTCCCATAGTATTCTCCCCCCTCCCATAGTTTACTTCCCCCCCCTCCCCTCCCATAGTGTACTTCCCCTCCCCTCCCCTCCCATAGTGTACTTCCCCCCCCCCTCCCCTCCCATAGTGTACTTCCCCTCCCATAATTACTTACCTGTCCTGAAGCGTGGGCCGGCTTCACAGCTTGCACCGCGGTACAGGAACTTTAATTTCATGTTCCGGTTTCCGGCGGGACTGAAAGGAAGTGTGCACACTATTGTGCACACTTCCTTTCAGTCCCGCCGGAAACCGGAACATGAAATTAAAGTTCCTGTACCGCGGTGCAAGCTGTGAAGCCGGCCCACGCTTCAGGACAGGTAAGTAATTATGGGATATCGGCGTATAACACGCACCCACGATTTCCCCCCTATTTTCAGGGGAAAAAAGTGCGTGTTATATGCCGATAAATATGGTATTTTTCATATAGCCTGTATATGTTCTGCGGAATCTGCATTAAACTGTATCTTCCAAACTACTGAACGGATCTGGGTGAATTTTGGATATGTGGTTCACCCAGTTCTTCCGGTTCCGAGAATATACAATATGGGGTTATTGCATGTTTTGGGGTCCCTGTTATATGTTTTATAATACTGTATTTCTCTGCCTGTGATAATTATATTAACCATTGTGTTCAGTAATCATATCACAGGCAGAGGGGAGGATTTTGTGTGGGAGTGTCTGTGTGTATTGTATGGATTGATTGGTTGTATTTCAAAACCCTGTGGGCAGTACTATGTTTGTGGATTGTGAATAAAAGAGGCTGTATGTACCAGTACAGTTAGTTCTGCTTGACCTCAAAACAAAGTGTTGTCTCGTTATTGGGGGAATTGGATTGCATGCTGATTGCCAGGAGTGTAAGCTGATTGCTGTAGGCTTTTCCTGTTCAGCTGTTTACAGCATTCATATGCTTGAGAACATTCATATGCTGCTCCGGTTCGGTGATTGTGGTGTCTGCTGCAGTGCTTGGAGTCCTCAGGAAGCGCTAGGAGCATCCTTCAACGGAGGTACCCAGTCGGGGTGCCCGTCAATCCGTTACACTGGTGCTTGCTTACAAGTCCCTACATAATGCTGCTCCAACCTACCTATCCTCCCTAATACACAAGTATGTCCCGTTGAGGCCCCTGCGCTCTGCCGAAGACCTACGTCTCTCCTCTGTCCATACTCCCACATCTGATGCTCGCCTCCAAGACTTCACCAGGGCTGCACCTTTTCTGTGGAACTCCCTTCCCTTCTCCGATAGACTTCCACACAGTCTCCACTCCTTCAAAAAATCTTTGAAAACACACTTCTTCAGGAAAGCCCCCCCCTCATGACTCCTCTCCCGCAACCGTGAAAAATAAACAAAGTTCTCAGTGAATACTTTTCTAGCAACCTATTTCATTACCCCTACTTATACCTTTTGTGTCACTATACCCCACTTCCTCTACAATTACATGTCTGTACAGCGCTATGGAACTTGCTGGTGCTATCATAATAAAATAATAATAATAATAATATATATATATATATATATATATATATATATATATATATATATATATATAGTTAATACATTGCTAAACACAAATACAAACACCAGTCAAGCCATAAGACTTGCTTTTCCCATAAAAATCTCACTTTAACAGTGCTCTCACTACTACAGGGGATTCTGGGTAGGCGTATGCAAATTACCTCACCAAAGAACCACATTTTTGCCTCATAATTCCACCTTATACATGGATTCCTTGGAGTATGTGTCTGCTGTATACTACAGCTTTGAAACACAACTCAGGAAGAGGAGCAAAGCCAGTGAACCACTCATGGACAGCTGTTTCATTGTTAATGCAACTCATCAGCATGAGGTTTGTTACTGGCTTGCTATGGAGGCTTGGTGTTATTTGTAAAGTACATACCAAAAGAGTTGTGGCGGGGATTTTCTACAACTCTTTTGGTATGTATGTATGTATATATATTCTCTTGCCCCCTCTTTGAAAGCTGATCATACCCATCCATACACTTCAGTCTAGCCCATGGTCTTAGTCACCCTCCCTTTTTTTCTTGTCTACTTTTCAATATCTTAGATTGTTTCTTTGCTGTTCGCCCAATTTTGTGTTTAATATTTGGACTATTCAAACATCTTACCCGTCCTCTGCATTGTTCCAGTTCTCGTGTTTCACAATTTTGGACACAGAGATTGCCTGTTCAGTGGCTTCATTTGTGCTTAAGTTGTGGTTTCCCATAACAACACGATAGACGTGAGAGCTGTAAATGTGGGACAAAAAAGAAATAAAAAAATTAAATGTTGCTGTGTGTGATGTGTGTTGCTGTGTGGGCAGATGAGTGTGCTATGAGTGTGGAAGCTGGGATGTGAGTCATAAAAATGGGGAGAGAAAATTAGGTGTGGAAGTGATAGGAGTGGCTTTGGGAGGAATAGTTGGGAGTGATAGGAGGTTGCAGAGAAGAATGGATGAGTTGGTGTGATGAGGAAAGAGAGATGGAGGGATTGCCGGAAGCAATGGCACACCTAATGTAGAGAGGATCCTGTTTCCTTGGAGCCTCCTCAAGTGCAAGAGAGTCCGAAAGGTAGATCTCCATCTGTTGGAGAACTCCAGCGATGCTATGCTAGCTGGGGATCTACCATTTGCCAATCCAGGGTTGTATTTGTGAGCAGCATTTGTACTGGGGTGTGTTGGAGTTTGAATGAAGGGATGTGATTGTTTATAATTTTGATGTTTGAATGCAGGGCTGTGTTTGTATATAATATTTGTGTTAGATTGCAGGTGTGTGCATGCATGTTGTGTTGGAGTTTGATTGCTTGGATTCATGCACATACACTGCCACATACATTCTTACAAAGATGTACATACACATTTACACACAGATACATACATACATACATACATATAAACACACTGACACATATACACACATTCATATCCACACTGACATGCACTCAAAGACACAGATACACACTCACACACACCTTCACAGGCGCACACCCTAACACACAGATGTACACACCCTGACACATTCTCACACACACACTGACACGCAGATACACACACAGATGCACATAATAACCCACAGATACACACACATATGCACACGCTGATATACAGATAAAAACAAAGGGGAAGAGTCTGCGCTTAGTAACAGAGATTTAAGCAGCAACCCTAAAAGGGAATCCCTCAAGACCCTTGATAAGATAAGAGAAAAAAAGGATAAGTTAAGGGTTGCGCGATTGGACAGAGAACAGTACCATATAAATAAGACCAAATGGTCAAAATAAACAGCAAACAATAAACCTGGGTATTATAGTCTCTATTGCAACACCATCAAAGAAGTAAGTATATATATATGATATACAGATGCACACCCTGACATACAGATGCACTCCCTGACACACATTTGCACATGCACACAAACACCCTGACACATGCACATACAGACACATGCACACACCCTGTCAGATAGATACACACATCTTGACACACAGATGCACAGACATGCACACTGACACACACACACAATTTGACACAGATACACACATTGATACATACACACACCTTGACATATATATACATACACATTCTGACATACATATACACATACACACATAAAAGTAAATAATTTTAATATTTGCAGCCACCCTGTTAGCATATCTTTTGTGTCCGGGAGGGTTGCTTGCTTCGCGTCCTACAAGCTGAGACTGATGGGAGTGAGTGTGGGGTCTGCAGCAGCTCACCCCTCCTTCTCTTCCTCCAGCTGCCTGTGCTGCCACCTCCTCCCTCCTACATGGCTCTCTGTATGATCTGGGAAGAAGTGTCTGCCTCTAACTTCCTCTCAGCTGGCCAATACTACAGGGACCCAGTCACGCTCTTAAAAGGTTGCGGTGCCGACCAGGCCCCTTTTTGGCAATACCCATCGGATGGCCCCAAGTGCATGGACCACTTGATGGTCTGTCCATGAATGTGCAGACCTTGTTTCCGCCACTAGCTGTGATTAATGAGGATGGGAAGGGACAGATGGCTGTGGTAGTTGGATGGGTTGAGGAGGAGAGAGGAAAGGGCCATGAGAGGAAGAAATAATGGGAGTGATATGAGCCTAGGATAGAGAGGAAGGGATGAGTGGAAATATTAAGAGAGAGAGGAAGCCATGGGTGGGAGTGATAGGAAGATGAGGAGAGAGGGACAGATATGTGGGGTTCAAATGAGCATGGGGTAAAAGGAAAGGATGACTGGGTGGCAGTTTTAGGAGGATGGGATAGAGGAAGGGATGGATGGGAGTGATGAAAAAGGGGTGGAGGTAAAAAAAGGGTTTGAGGTGATACAAGGATGGAGTGAGAGGGAGGGTTGAGAGATATGGGAAGGGGTGGGTGGGTTGCAGTGATGGGATGAGTGACTTGAAGAGAGAGAAGTGAGAGTGAGTGGAAGTGATAGTGGAAGAGGAAGAGCAGTTCGATTAGTTGTCAGATGGGTGTGATAAGAGAGGAGTAAGAGATTAGGTGTCAAAAATGAAACACTGAGCTTCACATTACAAAACAAAATATTTATTGAAGTGGAGCTCCGTGCAGTGTGCCAGGAGTGCCCTGGTGCCCTCCCATTATAGTCCCTAACCCTCCCAATACAGTGCCAAGTGCAGGGAAAGGAGCTGCAGGGGGATAAGGGAAACTTTGAGAAATAGTGTCTACTCCTATTAGCGACTGCAGTTGGAAGTATAGGCTTGCAGTGGAGGGATAAGAGCTGTAGTGTGCGTTGGGGGTTGGGGCTGTTGCATGGGGATTGAGGCTGTTGTAGGGGCTGGGGGATTAGAGGCTTTAGCAGGGTGGATAGGGGTTGCGGACGGAGTTAGGGGCTGTAGTGGGGGATTGGGGGCTGCAGTAAGGAGGTTAAGGGATTCAGAGGGGAATTGGGTGCTGTAGAAGGTGGATTAGAGGTTGTAGTAGAGTGAGTAAATAAAGAAACCTAAATAATGTTATTCCCCATCCCTAAAGACTTATCTGACCATGGAGGTAAAATCCCAATCCCTGGTGGTCTGGCGGTCTGGCAAGAGATGCATTATAGAGAGGCAATGTATCTCCCCATCTGCCTGCTGGCATTTACTGAGCATTGCCTGTTGGTAAGTCGAGGGGATGTAATGTTACATCCTCCTGCTCACTTACAAGCTCTGCTCGGTGAAGACCTCTAATGCTGCACTATACCACCAATGGTAAGCAGCAGCAATGGAAATACCACCACTAAACCACCAATGGTAAGCAGCAACAATGTTAATACCACCACTATACCAGCAATGGTAAACCACCACTATACCACCAATAGTAAGCAGCAGCAATGGTAATATCACCACTATACCACCAATGGTAATCAGCAGCATTGTATGGTGGGCTGCTGTATCACTTTGCTCCACCCACAACATTAAATAATATACATAGTATTGATCAAAATGATGTTAAAATAAATAAATAGGTGAAAGGCTGGTCTTGCTTCTTGGGTGCATTAGAGTGTGTCTGGGCACACCCGGCACATCATGAGCGCATGCCTATGCTAACTGCAGAATAGCAAGGAAGACCATAGACACTGACAGTCAGTTTTCAAACACTGTCTGAGGCTGGAGGTGCTCATGCATAGAGTTAGGACGTCCAGCGTCGTTTAGACGACCAAAAGTTGTCAAAGAAGCCAGTAGAGGAGGACTTAACCCTGCAATGTAAATATTGCAGTTTATAAAAACTACAATAATTACACTTGCAGGGTTAAGGGTGATTGGAGTTGGCACCCAGACTACTTCAAAAGGCTGAAGTGGTCTGGGTGCCTACAGTGTCCCTTTAAGGTAAGGCTGCTCCAAAGGATGACTTTGTACACTAAAGGTATAAGGGTATTACAGCTGAGCTTGGCATCACTACATTACAACTATAATGTGATTAAAGCATTGTGACGAGACCAATCTCGCCACATTGCATTGGAGGAGCCTGATTGCCTGCCTCTTGCCCTGTGACTATGGACCCTGAGAGATTTGGCCTGTTCAATTCAGTCTGCCTCTATCCCTGGATATAATTGGATTATTTTCCCCATTGTCTCCAGGATAGAGGGCTCTGTAAAACCGGTTTGGGCCAGATAGCCATGCTGCCAGCCAGGCCCCAAAGGATACTTTACTAACTTCTGAACCCCTGGTCTGATTCATGCCATTTTTTGATATGTTGTTCCCCTGAATGGATCGATTGTGAATGATTTTATGTGAATGTGATGTATATTTTAGAAGTTATGAATATGCTGTAAAAACTGTATTTTTCCTGCCTGTGATAAATTACATTAACCCATTGTGTTCAGTAATTCTATCACAGGCAGAGGGGAGGATTTTATGTGTTTGTGCTGGGTGTGTTTTATGTTTTACTGTACGGGATTGGTTACATGTTGTCCCTCCCTGTGGGATGTCCCCTTGCATGGGGACTTGCATAAAAGTCTGTGAGTGTTAATTAAAACTGATTACTGCTTGACCCTCAACACGGAGCTTTGTCTCGTTCTTGGGGGGATGTATTGTATGCTGTTCCAGTTTGACTGCTAGGAGTGTAAACCTATTCGTATGGTTTTTCCTATTCGGCTGTTTACATCATTCATATGGTTCCGACTTGCCTGTTTACGGCATTCATATGCTTCTCCGGTTCGGTGGATTGGTGTCTACAGTAGCTGCGCATGTGTCTCTGGAAGGGGAAGATCTTCTAAACGGCGGTTTAACCCCTTTTATGCTTGGGGGTGCCGTTACAAGCATACAGTCTATGTCTGACTTCAATACCCTAGAACAGGGGTAGACTACTTTCAGCACCCTTTATGCTTTGCCTTCATTATGGCTGTTAGATAGTGATGTCGCGAACATGAAATTTTCCGTTCGCGAACGGCGAACGCGAACTTCCGCAAATGTTCGCGAATGGGCGAACCTGGCGAACCACCATAGACTTCAATAGCAGGCGAATTTTAAAACCCACAGGGACTTTCTGGCCACAATAGTGATGGGCACCTGAGCGGTGGGTGGAGGCCCTAAACAAGAATAAGGGGGGGACCTAATGTCCTCCCCCTGGCCCCCACCCCTAAACAGTGGGTGGGGGCACTAAATTCCAATAGGGGGGGACCTATTGTCCTCCCCCCCGGCCCCCAACCCTGAGCGGTGGGTGGGGGCCCTAAATACCAATAGGGGGGACCTATTGTCCCCCCCCGGCCACCACCCCTGAGTGGCGGGTGGGGCCCTAAATACCAATAGGGGGGACCTATTGTCCTGCCCCCAGCCACCACCCCTGAGCGGTGGGTGGGGGCCCAAATACCAATAGGGGGGACCTAATGTCCTCCCCCCGGCCCCCACCGCTGAGCGGCGGGTGGGGGCCCTAAATACCAATAGGGGGGGACCTATTGACCTCCCCCCGGCCCCCACCCCTGAGCGGCGGGTGGGGGCCCTAAATACCAAAAGGGGGGGACCTATTGACCTCCCCCCGGCCCCCACCCCTGAGCGGCAGGTGGGGGCCCTAAATACCAAAAGGGGGGGACCTATTGTCCTCCCCACGGCCCCCACCTCTGAGCGGTGGGTGGGGACCCTAAATACCAATGGGGGGACCTATTGTCCTCCCCCCGGCCCCCACCCCTGAGCGGCGGGTGGGGGCCCTAAATACCAATAAGGGGGGGATCTATTGTCCGCCCCGCCAGCCCGCACAACTGAGCGGCGGGTGGGGGTCCTAAATACCAATAAGGGGGGGATCTATTGTCCTCCCCGCCAGCCCCCACCCCTGAGCGGCGTGTGAGTTCCCTAAATACCAATAGGGGTGACCTAATGTCCTCCCCCCTGGCCCTCACCCCTGAGCGGCAGGTGGGGCCCCAAATACCAATAGGGGGGGACCTATTGTCCTCCCCCCCGGCCCCCACCCCCCTGAACGGCGGGTGGGGGCCCTAAAAAAAAATTGTCCCCCCCCAGATGACTAGGGGTCCCCAAACCCAAATAATGAGGGGGGGACATTTAAATAAGAACCTGTAAAAAAAATGATAACTTACCATTCGATGTTTTCTTTCTTCTAAAATCTTCGTTTTTCAGCCCCAAAAAAGGCCAAATATATATCCATAATAACCGACGCAATACAAAAAAAACAAAAAAAACGAGCGCAAAAAAAAAAATCCTTCTTCACCCTGCGAGTGCTCCTCGCAGACTGAGTTCTGCAGGGCGGGGGAAGGCTTATAAAGACTTGCCCCGCCCTGCTATTAGGCTCAGAGCACACTGATTGTTGGGTTTAAGCCATCCAATCAGAATGCTGTGACAGGTAAATGTAGAGACGTACCTGTCAGCCAGGGGGGAGGACATTAGGTCCCCCCCCCCATTTGTGTTTAGGGCCCCCACCCACCGCTCAGGGGTGGGGGCCAGGAGGAGGATGATAGGTCCTCCCCCCTTTTTTTACTTTAGGGCCCCCACCCGCTCAGGGAAGGTAATTTTTACTTAGTATTAGTAAATTTGGCTGAAAGACCACAAAAAAATAAAATAATAATAATACAAAAAAAAATGAATGCAGCTTCAGAATTAATTTAAATTGTATGCTGTCTAGGAGGTGGGAGGGTCTGGGAGGGGGGGTCTGCTGCTGATTGGCTGGAATGTGTCTGCTGACTGTGAGGTACAGGGTCGAAGTTTACTCAATGATGACAAATAGGGGGCGGACCGAACATCGCATATGTTCGCCGTCCGTGGCGAACGCGAACACGCAATGTTCGCCAGGAACTATTCGCCAGCGAACCGTTCGGGACATCACTACTGTTAGAGCTTTATGGATGATGTAGTTCACAACATCTGGAGTGCCAAGATTGTCTACCCCTGCCTTAGAATGACAATTTGTGAGGTTATAATCTAGTCTAGTAGTTACATCACTGAAATAAGGTTATGAGAATGTTGCTGGTGAGAAATAATATTATTAAAGTACAGTTATAAGGATATAAGCATCGAGAGATAGAAAGTTCTATGTTTGACACTTAACTGCTTTACAGTTTTAATATTCTTAATTTGGGGATGTAAACTAAAAAAAGATGCATGTTGGGGGATACATTAATATTTTAAAGAAAAAACAAGTTGTGTTCCTGAAGTGATTATTGTATGTTAATATAGTATTGAATTGTAATATATAATTTATGAACCAGCAATAGTGTATGAATTGATTTATGGATTTGGACTATATACATACACGTCTACACAGTGAGCAGCGGTGAGGACACGGTTAGGACGAATCAGAGAACCTCCACAGGTGTGGGACCAGCTGCTTCCAGACTTATACTGAAGGGAAATCTAGGGGAAAAGACCAAACACTTTTATAATTACCATAAAGCTATGATATGGGGGAACCACCAGAGGATGCTAATGCGTTTCAAGCCTCATGGACACTTATTTTAAGGTAATTTGACATTTTCTAACTAATTAGTAAAAAGTCAGAGTTTAGTGTAACTGTGTTTATTTCAGACTGAAGGCTTTGTTACTAGACAGTGAATTGTAACAAAGTGAAAGGGAAATGCACATTTTGTGCCCAAATAATCTACACTGAAAAAAGTATCCAATTTAACCTGCATTTTCAACCTGGAATCTCAAGTCACTTCAATTCTCTATTAAATGAATAAATTAAGTAATTGAGCTAATTAAGTAAAATAGCTAGATAGAAGTTAATATTTAATATAAATTCTAAATGACAATAAAGCATGTATTATTATTCCATATTATTATTGTTATTATTACATATTAAATACATGCAGTAGATCCCGTAGGGTGTGCTGAAATAAAAATTTCCACTTTTTAAATATATATATATCAGTTTGTTTTTTTTAATAAAATCGATTTTACTTGGGAATTAATGTTTACCTGCCAGGGCCATGCATTTACGGCTGCATCAGTTCCTCCAACCATATGGGGATTTATATCCTCCAAAAACTGGATGTCATCAGCACACTGTCCTATGGGAATTGAAGGATTTGGGAAATATTACTTTAAATGCATTTTAATCAACGATACTTGAGACATATACTAGTGAGGATCTCCCAACAGCAACCAAAATAATAAAAGGAACACTAAAACAACTACAGCTTAATGTAGTTGCTCTGCTGAGTATAGTCAGTCCCTTCTGGCTTTTTGCAATAACACTTTTCAGTGTTTACATTACAGCCTAGTGATATGTCCACTGTCCACTCATCAGATTGCTACTAGCAGTGCTTCCTGGGGCAGTGCTGCACAGTGTGCAGCACTGAGATTCAGTGTCTCTGACCTCTGCATGGAGACACTAAACTTTCCTCATTCAATGCATATCTGGTGATTGGCCAGGGCTGTGTTTGGCTTGTGCTGGCTCTGTCCCTGATCTACCTACTTTACAATCTCAGCCAATCCAATGCTTTCCTATTGGAAAGCCTTGTGATTGCCTGAGATCATCACTTCTGATTATGTCAGCTAAAGTGGCATATCAGAGACAGCGACAGCACCAGCAGACTGGAATAAACATAAGATTTTACTATATTTAAGGGTAGTGGGGGACTAGACATTGTTTTTAACTCTATGTGGTCAGGAATACATGTTTGTGTTCCTGACCCTATAGCATTCCTTTAAACAAATAAGCACTTATTTAAAACAAATGCACATATTTATAGTAACATAGTTACATAGGCTAAAAACAGACACATGTCCATCAAGTTCAGCCTCTCTCACATCTCTTTTCATCTGCAAGCAAAATTACTTTCAATGTTTATTGTAAGATCATTTATAAATATGTTTAATAGATGCGGTCCCCTAACAGTACTCTTAGGGACATCACTTTACCATTAATGACAACTCTCTGTACTCTTGTTGATAACAAGGTAACTTTATTATAAATATATGAATACTCATTATTTAGAAGTCTTGAAAATTACAACCTTAAAAACGTACTACGTGTAAGCTATTAGATAATGATATAACTGTTGATGAGTAAAGGTATTCTGAAATAGGTTCATTATCTGGGAAATCCTCCCACCAGGGTGCTCCAAACAGGTAGGTTGAGTTTCCCAAGCATATGCAATAGTAACAAGTATGAAAGTCTGGGCACTTCCGTTGGTTTCGTTAAAGAATTTTAAGCCCGCTCACTTGACATCTTCAATATTGATGATCTCAGACAATCTACTGCTTTCCCAAAGGAATGCACAGTGCACCAGTGGATCAATGCATCTCTATGAGGAACATTCAGTGCATTTATGCAGAGTCTGGAGATGCTGAACGTCAGTGCTGCGCAGTGGAAACGACCCAAAAAATGTGAGAGATTCTTTAAACACAAGTCAGCCATATGGACAGGTCTGGTGGATCTACCTATTATTGCACGTTTGAACATAAGCACAATATCTCTCAGCTATGCTTTAAGATTGTCGAACATGTACCTGAAGCGAGAAGGGGGGATAAAATAAAAAGATTAAAACTTCATTTTCTGTCTCCAAAGGGCCTCAATCAGGAAAAATATCTTTCACTTTTCATTTAACGTATTTGTTTTTAATATCTATTTTATGGTTTTATTCGATTTGGATCCCATTCACATTGGGATCACATACGCATTTTTTATTCCATTTGGATATGCATCATATGCACTTTGGAATCGGGTAGCGAGTCATTTAGACTAAGACGCTGGTGAAAAGACAGAATTTTTCCTAATAGAATGCCGTGAGTTTGTCCTTTTGTTTTAGGATTACATTATTTTCAGTTTGGAATTTCATTTGGAGAATGAAATTCCAGTCCAATCCGGGCTGTAGCTTTATCTTGCAGCCATATAGTAGAGTGCCCCCTAAATCACACAATGATTAGGGAGCTATCTACTAAAAAGCTTAAAGACCAAAATTAGTAAATTAATATTAGTAAATAAATAAGGCAAGTTAAAATCTTTCTTCTGCTCCTACCGACTGTGCAATTAGTAGGAGCATGTCTGCCTAACAGTGAGCAGCCAATAATGTAGGACCTGGCACAGGTTCTCCATGCCTCCATATAATCCTTCAGGAGTTAAACCATTTTTGAACAGTTTAACCCTGAAGTTGCCTCTTTTAGAAATAAATGTACCTTTTCCAAGCAAGTTTTGTAAATGGGGAGTCACTGATTGGCTGAGAGCATCAACTGCCTCTGGTGTCCCTGCCTGGCGGCTCTCTGCTCTTCCAAAATCTTCCTAAATCATTTAGAAAAAGTTGTTACTGTGCCTTATGGTGCCTGAATTGTCCTTTTAAGGCTGATGGGACTAGAGAGGATACTGATCAAAGCTGTATAACGCTGGAGGCAAATAAATCCCTTATTAACCCTGCATTGAGAATCATTACTTAATGCCTGTGACTTTAGATAGAATCTCTGAAACCTACAGCCAGTTGAAAGAAAGCAGGTAGTTTCAATTATCAAGGTCATCCACAATTTTCCTTATAGCAAAGGAAAGGGTTCATTAAGATGTGAAATTGTCTGTCTAAAATGGAGGTTTTACCAGATTCTGTAAAAAATTTAATAGCATTGTTTGTTTAAAAAATAAATAAAAAAAATTGAAGGTTACCATGGAACCGGGAACTTATCATGATAGTATATAGGGTTATCCCGGACAATAGAACCAATACAAAGAGCAGCAATGACTGATGTCTTTCCAAACAGAAGAAATTATGTAGGGTATTTTTTCCCTTTAAAGCATACAATTGTGGATGCACAAAAATGAATGTATGCTGTGAAGTTATCTTGCTCATTATGAAGTCCTATGAGTGTTCTCTTCGCTTTGAATATGTCATTGTGCTGGAGTGTGCAACAAGACTGGGCCAATGCATGCTCAATACATATATGTTACATATTAATTAAATTTCTGTATGTATTAAGCATAAATGCATTTATATTAATATATGCGTAAATATTAGAGGCATAATTATATATATATATTACTAATACACACAATATGCATGCATATATTTATATATGTATTACTGCCAGAAGCACATCAATTACAACTTCTACCTCTACATTGTGTTAGCAGGATTGCTAGCTTAACCCCTTAAGGACCAAACTTCTGGAATAAAAGGGAATCATGACATGTCACACATGTCATGTGTCCTTAAGGGGTTAAAGGCCCTGGGGAGATAGCTCAGCTAAGCGGACAAGGGAACATGTAGGAGTGTGTGGGTGGGGTTAGGTTCTATGTGAGTTAGTGGGGGGGTGGTCTTACCTCAGTGCCACTTGGGATTCGGGGCAGCAAACAGCTTCTTGTCCCCTGCTCCTGTTTGTCTGGACCTGTAGTTTTCCACAGCTTGATGTGATGGATATTGAGGCGATCCTGGTGTCCCTCTGGGCTGCTGCAGCACCAGATGGTGGCCGGAAACTAAGGGAGCAATTTGCAAGCATGACTGGAGGTAGGGCTGCCGGTGTGGGCTCCCTCTACACCATCTGCCCCGGCCGCCAGCACTGGATCGCAGGCCGGAGGCGGTGGGCAGCAACTGATGTGGTCCAGGTCCCCTCGTGGCTGGCGGGAAGGTGGGGTGGTAAGTAAGCCCTCTCTACTTCTGTACCGCCGTTGGGGATCCGGGGGGGGGGGGTCCCTTGCCTGTCAGGAGCCTCCTCTGCCAGTGTCCTCTCCTCTATGTCTCCTGTCCCCAATCCTCCCCCTGTTGGTGCTGGCCATTCTTCCAGGGGTCCAGCTTACCCATGGTCCCCCTACCTCTTTTCTGGGCTACTCTACCTCCCTTCCCCCTCTAGTGGGCCTATCCCCCCCTTCCTCCTTTCTTGTCCCCCCCCTTTCAGGTCTCCCCCCCCCCAGGTCCCTTCCCTCTCTCTTCTGGGTCCCCTCTGTTCTCTCATCTGTTCTCTCTCTACCTTGCCTGGGCTCACTCCCCCCTCTGCAGGTTACTTACCTCGACCATCTCCTATGGGGCGTGGGCTCACATCCTCTCTGCTGCTTTCTTCTCAGGACACTGCTGCAGTTCATGGACCCGTCCAGCAGGTGGCGCCTGGAACACAGCTGATGTCTTCTGTGGCTGCTGGAAGCTCTGTTTCTTTGCCTCAGCCTTCTATGAATGCAGTGCAGTGCTTGGATCGCCAGGCTGCAACCGGTTAGTACAATGATCCCCCCACTTTTAGCGCTACGGGTCCCGGGCTGGGTAGGTTCCTCTCAGCTCTTCGGGGTTTTTTAGATCAGTGGGGTCAATTCCATTCATGGTCAGCTTCAGTCGGTTTGGTCCCCCGCCCAGGTCCCCCCTAATGTTCAGTCTTCACCCCCTTCTAGGCTCCCGCCCGGGGTGGGTAGCGGTTCGGTGCAACTGGGATCCCCTGTGCCCGTGTTGACCAGTGTTGGTTCCGCTTCGGGTGATGCTTGTCTCGAGCCGGGTATTTTGGACGCGGCGTGGGGCGCTGCTTACATGTGCTGGTCTGGCCCTCTGGGCTTGCACTTGAAGCAGGAGATCAGGGAAAAGATTTGGAAAGGGGAATTTGTGGAAATTTTCACTCCTGCCGTTGGAGGAAGCTCCTCCTGTGGCAGACAAGGACAGTAAGGAGTCAGAAAAGGATAGGGAAAAGTACAGCTATCGGAAAATTCCCCAAACCTTTGGGAATTGGATTCGGGCGTTCTCTATTTTGGCCAGCGTGGTGGGGGAGAAGTTTCCCTAGAAGTGCTCCGCGTTTTTCTGTTATAAAGACACAATCTCGAACGTTTGTCGCACCTATGGGGGGCTGGGTTGGTGGAGATACGATGAGCAGTTTAAAAAGCGGCTTGCAGTGCATCCCTCGCTGTTGTGGGACCAGATGGATATTTCCATCATGACCCATCCAGCCCCCCAGCAGGGTGCGTTTTCATCCTTTCTTGGGGGGGCGGTAGGGGCACATCCTCCTCCCCATCGGGCCCTGGTAAGAGGCCAGGCTGTTGTTGGAAATTTAACGAAATTTAACATCCTGCCTCCCACTTTTTCAAGAAGGGCAAAACGGGCGAGAAAGGGGACATGGGGCTAAGTGCGATGACCCCGGTAACGCGATGCGCCCGTGGCTCGACCTTTATAGGAATTGGGCCGCGGCGCGGACCATGATGGACGGGTTTGAGCAGGGTTTTTGGATCCCCTTCTCTGAGTGCCCTCCGCTGCTCTCCGTACGGAACCTCAAGTCTGTCCGGGAATATTCTCAGGTGGTACGGGAAAAACAGGATCGGGAGGTCTCCTTGGGCCAGATGGCTGGCCCATTTTTCCGCCCCACCCATGCCTAATTTGCGGGTTTCTCCTTTGGGCGTGGTGCCTAAGAAGGAACCTGGTAAATATCGCTTGATTCACCATTTGTCGTACCCTCAAGGGGGTTCGGTGAATGATGACATCTCGGCTGAGCTTTGCAGGGTTTCCTACGCATCCTTTGATGCGGCGGTTCGCATGGTGCGGGCAGAGGGCCCGGGGGGTTGTTGGCTCTGCTTTCCGGCTGCTCCCGGTGCATCCGGAGTGCCATCATCTCCTGGGCTGTGCCTTTGAGGGACAGTTCTTTGTGGACATGTGCCTCCCTACGGGTTGCTGGCTGTCCTGTTTTTACTTTGAGTGCTTTTCTGGAATGGGTGGTGCGGAGGGAAGCAGGGGTCGCTTCCCTCCTGCATTACCTGGCTGATTTCCTGTGTGTAGGGCCGGCAGAGTCACACGTCTGTGCCCTCCTGCTGTGGGTTCTCGGGGAGGTCTTTCAGCGATTCGGTGTTCCGTTGGCTCATGACAATAAAGTGGGTTCGGTCTCGTGCCTTAGTTTTCTGGGCATCGAAATCGATTCGGTGGCCAGGTAATGTCGGTTGCCCCTAGACAAGGTCCTGGACCTGCATCTAGCAGTGTCTCGAGCCATGGGGCAGCGTAAGATCCAGGTGCGCGGCCTGCAATCTCTGCCTGTAAAATAAATTCTGCCTGTCGGATATTGCCCATGGGGCGTATCTTTAACAGGCGTTTGGCGGCAGTGATGTCTGGGGTTGTTCGCCCCCAGCACTTTATCCAGCTTAAGCGGCCCTTGCGGGCTGACTTGGCTGTCTGGGATTCCTTTTTGGCCTCATATAATGGTAGGTCATACTGGCAGGCCCCAGAGGTTTCTAATTCGGACCTCCACTTGTTTACCAATGCAGCTGGCACTGCCGGTTTTGGGGCCATTCTGGCCGGAGGCCTGGCATACGGCAGTGCTCACTCGGAACTTGGCTTTTCTGGAGCTCTTCCCTATTCTGGTGAGTTTGGAGGTATGGGGTTCCCTGCTTGTGGACAGACGAGTGGTTTTCCATTGCGACAATTTGAGGGTGGTGCAAGCTATCAACCAACTCTCTGCCTCTCCCCCCCCCCCCCCCCCCCATGGTACGCTTGCTGCGGTGCTTAGTTCTGCGCTGTTTGGAGCTGAATGTGTATTGTAGGGCTGTACACATACCGGGTGTTCGCAACGTGATAGCCGATGCTCTCTCTTGTTCCAAGTAGGACGTGTTTTGGGCAGTGGCTCCGCAAGCCGAATTGGAGGGTGTCCTGTGTCCGACAGAGATGTGGTTGTTGGGTCTGACAGACTAATGGAATTGGTCCAGGGGTTGGTCACTGTGGCTACATGGGACCACTATAACAAGGTTTTTTCTCCTGGGGGACTGGGAGGCCGCTGGGTTTTCTCCCTTGGCCATTTTTGCGCGCTTGGCGGGACTCAGCTTCCTGTTTAAGTTGCGGGGTGGGTAAGATGCTACCAAAGCATTTATAGTTCGCCAGGCACTAAAAGGTTTGAAGCGGGGGAGGGTGTCTTCGCAAGACTCAAGGCGTCCTGTCTCGGGCACTCTCCTAACTAATCTGTGTGAGGTGTTGCACAGGGTTTGCCATTCGTAATTCGAGGTTCGGCTCTTTCGCCTGGCCTTTTCCCTGACATTCTTTGGTGCCATGCAGATTGGGGAGCTGGTGTGCCCCAGTTGGCAGCAGGTGGGGGGGGGGGTACTATTTGGGGACGTTACGTGCTCTACTGATCGGATCTCATTCAGGATCCGCCGCTCTTAGACGGATGTCTTGGGGAGGGGAAAATGGGTCCGGTTGGGAGCCGCGCCGGGTTCCGGCGTTTGTCCTGTTTGGTCCTTTGGGGAGTATTGTGCCTTACGCCCTCCTCCCGCGCTACCCCTCCTGGTGCATGGGAATGGTAGTTTCCTTTCCCATTTCCAGTTTATTAGAGTGTTTTGTCTGGGGCCGGAAGCCATGGGTTTAGATAGCAGGGATTTTGCGGGCCATTCATTCTGTATTGAGGCGGCTACCGAGGCCTCTAGACTTGGCATGCCAGGGCAGGTGGTTCAGAGAATTGGGAGGTGGGAATCGAGACGTTATGTTTCCTATGTTCACCCGGCTGGTTTACTGACGTAATTTCTTTCCGCAGTTTCGGTTCCCCTCAGGATTTGGATCATCGGACATTCATATGTTTACTGGGCTGGGCAGCGTGCAGCGGTTCAGCCTGGAGGTGAGTGGTTGGGTTTCACGCCTTCCGAAGCAGAGGTTTGATGGCTCGGTATGAGGGGTATGAGGTGGGTTCGGCTCCTCCCTGAGGTGGGGCAGCTGTCCTATCTCCTGGGGGTGCCGAGTGTCCTGGTGGGGGAATGATCTGGGTTCAGTGCCCATTTGGGATTTGATTTCGGCGGTGAAGTGGGACTTAGCCTGCATTTTAGTTTTGTTCCCCAACGTGCGCTTGGTCTGGTCAGAGGTCATTGCCCGTAACTATTGGCGTGGCGCTCGGAGCCAGAGTGCCATGGAGCGTTGCCGACGCAAGTTTAACAGGCAGGTTTTCCAGTTTGTTTTGGGGGTTTGGGGGATCCCGGTCCGCCATACGGGAGGCGGCCAATTTTTTTTCGGGGGGGGTGGTGTACACCTTACGGAGGTCAGGCTCGACATTTTTAATCTCGCCCTACAGGAAGCGGTGGAACAGACCACGGGTGGTTTTGGTGGAGTTCCCTGCTGATTTTAGGGGTTAAACAGTGGGTCTGGTTGTGGGGGTATGTCCTTGCCAATTAAGTTTGAGGGGTTATGTTTAAGGATGGAGTAAGTTCAATATGTTTGCAGGTCTCAACCTCCCCTGCTTCAAAGGGTTAACATTAGGTTACCTATGGTGTCATGCCCATCGAGCGTGGATAAGGTCGGCTGATGGCGGGCATTGGAAAGATATGATTTTATGACGAGGGGAGAGGTTAATTAGGAACAATGTATGTTTATTGGCATTGACGTTTGGATCACTGTATAACCCTATGTGTTGAGTTATATGTTTATATGTTAAATTATGCTTATTTATGTCTAACGTTTTTTGGTTACAGAAAAAAGAAGATAATTAATAAATAAAGTTATGGATGTGTTATGCAGTAATTTATTTTATGTTATAATAAATGCGGTGGCCTGTTTCGTCCATACTAAGTTGTCTGTCGTTATTGGGGGGTTGAATGGGGTTAGTTATGTATTATGCTGCATCGAAATTCCCCACTACGTACATACATGTATATATTGGAAAAAAACTATTTCTCGCACCCCCCACACCCCAAAAAATGCATCTTCACATGTGTTTCTCTTAACCCCCCCTTTTCAAATTCTTGCCTCCTTTTGTGTTTTGTATTCCCTCTTTTGATTGTCTCACCTGCTTTAGTATATCTCATCCCCCATCCCTTTGCTTATTTTACACCCCTTTTATATGTCTCTTACAACGCCCCCTTTTTCATGTCTTACAATCCTCCTTTGTGTATCTTTTACTTTCTCCCAGCCCCTTTGTGTGTCTCATTTTACCCTTATCCAGCCCCTATGTATGTCTCTGTAGCATGTACTTACCCCACTCAAGTCGCGCAGCCCTCCTTTTGCCGCACGGTCCGACGTCAAGCCTACTTTCTATATATATATATATATATATATATATAGATGGACGGCCACGCAGATTGGTCAGACTGTGCGGCAGGAGGAGGTGAGTGCACTTGAGTATGGCGCACGGTCTGACCGATCTGCGTGGCAGGACATCTATATATATAGAAAGGAGGTGTGACGTCACGCCTGTTAGTAAAGTGACCACGTCATCATTGCAAACGTAAATTATTTTGAGTGGCAATGATGACGTGGCCTATTAGAACATAGGTAAGCCTATTAAAGGCTTGTTTTAGCCCCTAATCATTGCCCTATTGTGGTTTCTTGATAGATTCTCGTTTAGTGCTCCTAGAGATTCCCTTGTGATTTCTTTGTGATTTTCTGGTATCCTGACCCAAACAAAGATTTGGTTTATAACTATAAGACCTTTGTAAGAGCTTTCCATAAGGTGTTTGATCCACCTGGTAGAGAGAGGTGTGCCGCTAAATCTCTTATGAGGATTAAGACGGGAAATAGATCAATAGCACAGTATGGTATGTTTTCACACTCGTGCCTCTGAGGTGGATTGGAACAATAGTTGCTTAGTATATGCATTCATGGAGCTGGTTAATGATTCTGGGTGAGGTTTCAGTCAGAGACCTTCCAGTCCTTCTAGAGGACCTTATCGATTATCATATTGACATTGATAACTGGTTAAGGGAGAGAGCGCAACAGAGGAATCGTGTTAGACGTCCTACATTGCCTATAACTACTCGAGCCTCAGTACCTGATGTTTCTTCATCTACAGATACTGAGCCCATGCAACTAGGGGTGACCAAACTGTCTGTGGTGGAGAAACAATATAGGTGAAAAGAGGGGCTCTGCTTATATTGTGGCCAGAAGGGGCATCTCAGATTGACTTGTCTGGTGCGTCCGGAAAACCGTCGCACCTAAGGTCGCTCAGGGGACCAGCATTGGGTGTGACATCAGAATCCCCTATACCAGTGGTTTCAAACCTGTGGTACGCGTACCCCCAGGAGTACAATTCAGTTCCCTTGGGGGTACGCGCAAAAAATTCTGTAATGGCGGAACTGACATCCGCAGGCTGATTATGTGCAACTGCACACTGTCCCCATGCCCTAAGTTTCATTGGCAGCCAAGCACTGTAACTTTTAGCTTGCATTCTCCTTGTGCCGAAGTCCCGCCCCCGGCTCTGCCCCAACTCTGCTCCTTGCTTCCTTATTGGAGGGCCTACAAAGGCTTCATATGAGAGTAGAGCCGGACTGGCCCACCGGGATACCGGGAAATATCCCAGTGGGCTGTTGGCACCTGGGGCCGGGGAGACAGCTGGCTGACCTGCGGCCGCAAGGGGAGCTCTTCTGGCGGCAGCAGGGGGAGCTGGCTCTTCTGGCGGCTGCAAGGGGAGCTGTCTGTGCAGTATCTGCTCCCCCGCCCTCGCATGCTACTTAATAGGACCTGGGCCGGAAGATGTCATATTCCGGTGCCGGTCTCATTAAGCTGAGACAGCACAGCCAGCTCCCCCTGCGGCCGCTAGAAGAGCCAGCTCCCCCTGCGGTCGCCATCAGAGCTCTCCCTGCGGCCACAATCAGAGTTCCCCCTGCGGCCGCCAGCACAGACAGCTGTCACACATTCACACTCTGCCACCGTCCCCACTGTCACATGTCCACACACTGCCACCATCCCCACACATCCACACACTGCCACCCTCTTGTCACACATCCACACATTGCCACCCTCCCCACTGTCACCCATCCACACACTGCCACCGTCCCCACTGCCACACATTCACACACGGCCACCTTCCCCACTGTCACTCTCTCACACACTTCCCCACCACACTGTCACCGCCCCCACTGTCACTCTCCAACAGACTGGCCCACCACATTGTCACCATCCCAACTGTCACTCTCCAACACACAGGCCCACCACACTGTCACCACCCTCACTGTCACTCTCCCACACACTGCCACACCACACTGTCACCATCCCCACTGTCACTTTCCTACAAACTGTCACCACCCCCACTGTCACTCTCCCACACATTGCCCCACCACACTGTCACCATGCCTACCAGGGCCGCCATCAGGGGGTGACAACCATGATGGTTGTTATGGGCCCGGCGGCCCTGGGGGGCCCGGCCGCCCGGGCCCCACATGTAGCGGCGGAAAATGCACTTAGGGCCACCCGATGGGCCCTATATCTTCAGGGGCCCGGTCAGCACTGTGGCCGTGTTATAGCGTGACCGGGCCCCTTTTAAAAAAAAAAAAGCAGCCGTGCGGGAGGAGAGATAGCCCTGCAGTGAAGAGGGACACCCGCGCCGAATCCTATCAGCCCCAGCCACCCTCCTGCAAAGAAAAGGTAAGAAACAGGAGGGTGGCTGAAAAATGAGCTGTGTGTGTGTGTGTATGTATGTATGTCTGTGTATGTCTGTGTATGTCTGTCTATGTATGTCTATGTATGTCTATGTATGTCTGTATGTATGTATGTATGTATGCATGCATGCATGTATGTATGTCTATATGCATGCATGTATACTGTGTATGCATGTCTGTCTGTCTGTCTGTCTGTCTGTCATTATGTGTGTATAAATGTCAGTGTATGTATGTGTGTATAGATATCAGTGTCTGTATGCAAGTATGAATGTATGTATGTCTGTCTGTCTGTATGTCATTATGAATGTGTGTCTGTATGTATGTTAGTATATGTCTGTCTGTCACTATGTACACCTGTGTGTCTGTATATGTGTGTATGTATGTGTGTGTCAGTATGTATGCCTATATGCGTATCAGTAATGATGTCTGTTAGTATGTATGTGTGTGTGTGTATATGTGTCCTTTTGTATCAGTGAATGTGTTTGTGTCTGTGTGTGTATTCCTGTGGGCGGGATTTGGAGGCGGTCCCTGTGGGCGGTTTTGGAGGCCCCTTCTGATCTTCAGGAACTGGGAGGAAGTGAGAAACGTGAGAAACGTTCACTTCTTCCCAGCTTCCACAGGCCTAGTCGCACTGGAAAAAGATAAAAGGGGGCAGACCGAGAGAGGAGCAAGCCCGCAACTCCCAACAGCCCCAGCCAGCAGGAGCCCCCCTCCTGCACCCAAAAGTTAGAAAACTGGGGGAATTGTATGTGTGTTTTGGGGTGTATGTATGTAATGTTTATATCTGTGTGTATCTGTATGTCTCTGTATCTGTATGTATTTCATTGTTTGTATCTGTGTTTCTGTGTATCATTCTATCTGTATGCATGTCAGTGTTTGTTTCAGTGTGTCTGTGCAACTGCATGTGTGGCAGTGTTTGTATCTGAATATCTGTACATCTTTATGTATGGCAGTGTGTATCTGTGAATCTATGTATCTGCATGTGTGCCAGTGTGCCTGTGTCAGTGTATCAGCATGTCTGTCAATGTGTGTATCTGCATTTGTGGCAGTGTTTGTACTTGTGTAACTGTACATTTGTATGTGTGGCAGTGTATCTGTATCTGTATCTACATGTGTAGCAATGTGTCTGTGCAACTGTTTGTGTTGCAGCGTTTGTATCTTTGTGTTTGTGTATCTGCATGTGTGGTAGTTTTTGTATCTGTGTGTATGTATCATCAGTGTGTATGTGTCAGTGTGTGTATCTGTATGTATGTCTGTATAGCTGCATGTGTGGCAGTGTTTGTATCTGTGTATCTGCATGCGTGCCAGTGCCTGCATTTTCTTATGTGTGTCAGTTTGTATCTATATGTGTCAGTATCTGTCTGTATGTGTGGCAGTGTTTCTGTATCTGTATCTACATGTGTAGCAATGTGTCTGTGCAACTGTATGTGTGGCAGTGTTTGTATCTGTCTGTCTGTGTATCTGGATGTGTGGTAGCTTTTGTATCTGTGTGTATGTATCATCAGTGTGTATGTGAAAGTGTATCTGTGGCAGTGTTTGCATGTGTGGTAGTGTTTGTATCTGTGACCGTATATCTGTATGTATGGCAGTGTGTGTATTTAAGTAGCAGTGTTTGTATCTGTATATTTGCAGTGTGTCTGTGCAACTGTATGTGTGGCAGTGTTTGTAGCTGTGTGTCTGTATCTGCATGTGTGAGTATGTATTAATGTGTCTGTGTAACTGTACATGTGGCAGTGTTTATCTGTGTCTGTACCTCTGTATGCATGTCAGTGTGTTTATCGGTGTGTCTGTATCTGCATGTGTGGCAGTGTTTGTATCTGTGTAACTGCATGTGTGTCAGTGTATCTATATGTGGGACGGTGTATCTCATAGGCGTGCGCACTGGATGTGCTGGGTGTACCCTAATCCCCCCGGCCCGCACTATGTGCCTCCCTCCATGGGCCGGTGAGGGAAATCAAAGATCTCCCTCACCGACCCACAGGCAGAGAGGGAGGCAGGAGAGAACCCGAGGAGCTCTTGCCAGCAGCTTCGCCAGGTCCCTCTCGCAAGGTCGGAGCGTTGCCGTGGCAACACTCAGATCTTGCGAGAGTTCACTCACCACTGGACCATCAGGGATGGCAGCAGCATACAAAAGGTAAGAAGGGAGGGGGGATATTAACTAAATGCCCCCCCCACCCCCACACAATACACACAAACAGCACCCACACACTAACAGCACACACATATACATCACCCTTACATACACAGCACACACACTAACAGCACCCACACACTAACAGCACCCTTATACATACACTAACAGCACCCTTGCACATACTGCACCCTTACACACACAGCACCCTTGCACATACAGCACCCTTACACACACAGCACCCTCACACATACACACACACAGCACCCTCACACAAAGCACCCTTACACACACACAGACACACAGTGCCCTTACACGCACACACCAACCATTACAAACATACACACACAGCACCCCCGCACACAGCACCCTTACACACACACACACACTAACAGCACCCTCACACACACAGAGTGCCCTCACATGCACACACACTAACAGCAGCCACACACACACAGCACCCTTACACACACACATCACCCTCACAAACACACACACACAGCACCCTCACAAACACAGCACTTACACACACACACACAGCGCCCTCACACACACACACAGCACCTACACACACACACACACACACACAGCAGTGTGTGTGTGTGTGTGTGTATGCATGTATATATATATATATATGTATATATGCGGCATGTGTGTTTGTGCTTTAGGGTTTAGGGTTCACACCCTTATGCAATAGGCTGCGCACGCCTATGGTGTATCTACATGTGTGGCAATGTGTCTGTGCAACTGTATGTGTGGCAGTGTTTGTATCTGTGTGTCTGTGTTTCTGCATGTGTGGCAGTTTTTGTATCTGTGTGTATGTATCATTTGTGTGTAACTGTATCTGTGGCAGTGTTTGCATGTGTGGTAGTGTTTGTATCTGTGACTGTACATCTGTATATGTGTCAGTGTGTGTATTTGTGTAGCAGTGTTTTTATCTGTATATCTGCATGTGTTTCAGTGTGTCCATGCAACTGTATGTGTTGCAGTGTTTGTAGCTGTGTGTCTGTATCTGCATGTGTTGCAGTGTGTGTATCAATGTGTCTGTGTAACTGTTTATATGGGAATATATCAAAAGGTGTACTGTATAAAACCCAGGAAAGATAAAAGGAAAAAAGCTAACACCCCAAGAGTGTACCTCACTTACACCAAATGAGTTTAAACAAAAACAAATCTATACAACACCAAAGGGAGGAGTATAGATCAAAGAAGGGGGTAGCTCATAAATACAAAAACAATACAACCTGTCTGACAGGGGATATTCTTGAAACAATCTGAGAATAATAAAAAAAATCACACAATTGTTTCCAGTTTTATTCTTTCATTGTATGCACATATCTTTTGGCTGCGCTGTGATCATCATTCTGTTTGCTGGTCCTAAGGATACTTCATGGTTCCACTTGTTAGTGGACCTCTCCCTTTGAGAAAGAACCACCCCTACCCCAGTTTCTGAGGCATCGACTTCCAATATGAAGGGTTTGCTGGTATCAGGGTGTCTCAGTATGTTGGCAGAAGCAAACCTTTGTTTAAAAAGTTCAAAAGCCTCTATAGCTTCCTTAGACCATACCGTACTACTAGCTCCCTTACGTGTCATATTGGTGATGGGCAGTGGTGTATCCTGGTTTTGTGCTGCCCTAGGCGGTATTGTATGGGAACTTTGGGGGTTTGAGATCTAGTAGTGGGTAATTTAATGGTACTCACTCTCTTGGTGAGGTGTAACATACACTTCCCATTACAATCCTTTCCCCATTCCAATATTTCCCCATTAGCCCAGTCAATATGAGGGTTGTGCTTACTAAGCCAAGGAAAGCCTAATATGATAGGGCAAGAAGGAGATGGAATAACTTGGAATTTTATATCTTCCTTATGTAAGGCACCAATAGACATGTTAATGGGCAAGGTTTCATGGTTAATTAAGGGTTGAGAGAGTGGTCTCCCGTCAATAGCCTCAACGGCCAGAGGTGATATTCTCTCCTTGATAGGTATAGCATTCTTTTTAACAAAATGAACATCAATGAAAATGTCCTGCTGAGTCCATCAGGGCCTTGCATGAAAAGTTTTTGTCAACTATGATCGTAATATCAAGGAGAAATCTATTTATGTTATCAGTTATTATGAGAGTGAAACTACCGAACAGTCAGACCACCCCAGTAGTAAGTGTGCCTCCAATTACCGTTTGCAACAATGTTGCGAACGGGTAATTGGCCCTTCATGTAGTGGGTTCTTTGTTCTCTGGGTGGCCGCCATTCGTGAGACGAACACGTGGCAGCGGGCATTTTTAACTCCCGAACAGCGGTGTATTGCCGTCGAGTGTCTGGAACTCAAATCTGACACTCGGCTAGGCAAACACCGCTGAGACCTCCACACTGCCGTAAATTTGTTCGGTAGAAAGAAACAACCGCACAAGGGGATTAATGCGAACTCTTGTCTCCATAGCACAAGTCTTTCATGCAGTTTATTCCCTTTGTCTGAGACCAACCGCAGGGCCAAAAGGCATGGAACCAATTTCTTCTGTTCCCTCCAGCGCGGTCGGTCTTTTTACTACTTCCACAAATCTCCCGAACCCCTGGTCTGATATGGGTGATTTTTGGATATGTCACTCACCTAGATCAGAGCTACCAGGGGGTGTAATATTTAAAGGGGTACCCCTATGTTTAGGGGTACATCCAGAAACCCAGGGAATTTGTGTACTGTATAAGGGGATTATGAGTCAGGCTAAGAGGAGGAGATGTGTGGGCGGCTACTCAAGTATGATTGGATACTGTACCACTGATTGTAAATCCCTCCCTTGCATGGGAGAATGCTTTATAAGGAAGTAGTGTGAATTAAAAGTCAGTTCTGCTCCTGATGCTGTGTGTCGTCCGGTCATTGGGATCTGTATGGGGATATTTGTGGATTACTTTGTTTGCTGGAATTATTACTTCATGGTATTTTTACTACTTGTTCCTGAGCCTCACTGGGATCTTTAGTGGAGTTAACCTGTGGAATACCAGGCATCCGCTACAGTCACATTGTCTCCTTCTCCCCTTCACCAGCCCCTCTGTGTGCCTCTGCTCACCCATCCCCCAACCTATTTGTCTTTTTCTTTTTCCCCTTTCCCAGCCCTTATGTGTCTCTTTCTTCCACATCAGCACTTCTGTATGTTTCTTCCCCCACAGCCCCTCTTGTTTCCCTTCCTCAGCCCCTCTGTGTGTCTCTTTTTCCCATTTCCCAGCCCTGTGTGTTTCTTTCTCCCCCAAATTAATTTTGTGTGTTTCTTTCTTCCACAGCCTTTCTTTCTCTTACTTCCTCCAAATCTCTTTGTGTGGATCTCTCTCTGCCAATATGTGTGTCTCTTTTTTTCCAGCCCCTGTGTGTCTCGGTCTTTCCCAGCACCTCCATGTGCCTCATCCACCCAGCCCTTCCATGTGTCTCATCACCTCCAGCCCCTCCAAATGTCTTAATTCCCCCCAGCTCCCCCATGTGTCTTATTTCCCCCATCCCCTCCATGTGTCTCATTTTCTCCAGACCCTCTTTGTGTCATTCCCTTCCCTGTCCCTCCATGTGTCTAATTTCCTACCCAGCCCCTTCATGTGTTCCCCCAGCTCATCCATGTGTCTAATTTCTCCCCCCTATGTCTGCTCACCTATCCTGTAGCGTGGCTGAGCAGACTGAGAAAGAGGATCTTGTGTATCCTCTACCCAGTTTGAAAGAATGTGCTCTCAATGAGCACTTCCTGTCAGACCATGTAGAGGATACAGAAGATCTGCTCAGTCATGCTACATGAAGTGACTATTAGGAAGGGAGCACACTGTGCCTAAAGGTATGTCGGCCCACTGGGAAATGTCCTGGTATCCCAGTGGGCAATTCCAGTCAAGTCTACACTCCAGGACATACTTAAAAAATGAAATAACACAAGCTGCCGACTACTCAGAGAACCCAGCAACTAAGGCTGACCGGCAAGACACCTGCCTAACAAATGGGACTCGAACAAACAAAGGCTCACAAGATGGCGAACCTCCGTACAGGAGCACCATGAGGCACTCGGGCACAGCACTGTTTCACGTCTGGGTGACAGGTACATTCCGGCATGACACATACCCAATGCCAAGCGAACTCCGGCCACCACATAGACAGGGCTTTGGATGAACGGGCAAGAAGCCCCGGACTGTCTCAAGGCACAGGCACTGATGGCACTGCAGCCCTGGTATATCCTAGCGGACACCCGACAAGTTCAGGCTTTCCTGTGAGCCCCTGGCATGCCTCCATCTTAGCCTCTGGGACTGACATATGGACACAAACCTGTCTAATAATCAGAACAGCAACATGCAGAGTTTCTCATAAGGTGTACCTAACATTGAGTAATGTACTAATGTTCATTTATTTCACAAATGCAGACCATATATTGCATTACGGTATATTTCCCAAATTAATCACACACCTCACCTGTCCTGACAAACAGAACATTAGAAAGGCTGGGACTAAAAAAGCCTCCAGACCATGCACTCACCTCCCATTTTGTTGGTAGCCTACACTTAAATATCATGGTTTTCATTTCATAAATCTCTTCACTTACAGCCAAAGGTGAGGTCTGCATATTAAGCTAAGATGCCAGCGTAGCTAGGTGGAACTATTAGTACTCTTAAAATCAATGCTCTCACTTTATGTTTCAAATAGTTATATTGCAAGCACTGACCCTCGCTAGCATGGATGCTCTTCCTAACAAGCGCAGATTAAGCGAGTAAATTTCATTGTAATGAGTAACCGATAGTAAACCATGCTCTGTTAATGCATTTATATATAAAAATTGTGCACTGCTCAAATGCCATAAATATAACATCAATGTGATATATCTATGCTTACGAACGCTATTGTGGCAGAGTAAGCTGTCTTGTCTATCCATGCACTCAAAAATAAAGAATTTCAAAAAAAAATAATGAAATAAAGGTAATAAAAATGTAAATACAAATAATATATGCATTCTAGTTATGTATTAATAAAATTAATTCAATATATCTTCTCATAATACTTTGATAATTCTTCAGGTTATCTATTTGAAATAGTTCGAAACATCTTTAAGTTATCTTTTTTTTTCTTTTTACAATACAATACTATTAATTCTACTTTTAGTACAGAAGTCAGATTACCTTCTTTGAATTCTAACAGAATTCTACATGCTGAGATCTGAGAATATTCTAAGAATTTTAAGTAAAATTTGAAGAGCCCCTTACCGGCGAAATGCGCGCCGGGGCTTGAGACTCAGCCTCTCGATTAATTTCTTTGACCACTCTTATTTTGATTAATACAAAGTCTTGGGATGCTCTTCAATAATCTATTTAACACTTTGGGTGGCTTGGGGCTTCTGACTGATTTAGCCATCTGCAAAATCACGGCGAGCGCTGATACAGCACAGTGATACACTGCAGACAAAAATGTTGTGTCTTGCAGGTGGTTCTTACGTTAGCAAGCTAGTTGAGCAGTTACTTATTTGGATAGGTGCCCTCGAAGGCACAGTTGAACGTCACACATCTATTAGAATAAATTCTGGATGTTAAATTTCATGCATGCTAGCACTAAATAGAATTTTCCGTTAGGAAGTCAGCTCAGTAGCCGATAATACAGAAAGGTGTCCTTGAAGGCACAGATAAAAGTTACATTCATTTAATAGATTCACTCTGGAATCCTACTTGTAACGTCAACTAGCACTAATAGGTTTTAAAATCTCCAGCATTTTTTGCAATTCAGTAAATACGTTAGCAAGCAGACCGGCAATTAAAATATATTTTAAAAAGTTTCATTCTATTTAAAGCATCTCACAGTATATACAGTCTTGACAACAAAGATAACTGTTTAGGCGATATGCATTTACTGTTCAGCTTGCATTTTTGATCAGCAATTGTATACTTTATTGCAACATTAATAACGTCATTAATAACATTAATAACATTAGCCCTTGCACATTTGTAGACCGTACTAGCTAATGAGACTTTAGAATTCATAGTAAAGATATATATGTTTCCTTAGGTCTGTCTACACAGACATTCTGTCTAAGGACATTTTGTCTATTGGTTTAATACTCTTTTTAAGTTTCATATATTATCTATTCTAAATTCCTTCATCACACATTTAGGTTTTTGTAAGCATTTTTTTTGTCTACACTTTCTATAATAATTATTATTTTTTATTTTTATCTATTCTATTATTAAAATTTATGTTTTAAAATTATCCCAGCATAGGACAATATTTCTCTCCTTCTCTAATAAGAATTTCAATTGTTATTTTCCAAAACTTAAAACTTACCACAAAGGACTAGAGCCAAAAGGAGAAGGAATCGGAACATTTTGAGTAACTCTCATTCAATGGGCTTTGTTTAAGACTCATTGCCTCTTTTATACTTTGATTGTGGATGGAAAATTGAAGTGAACTAGAATCTTTTGAAAACAATGGGACCAATGGGAACATTATCAACAAGTTAATCATATAACTAATAACAAATATGTTTATGCTGTAAACATATCAAAATATTATCTCACATAACAAGAATGATTGGGTAACTAAAATAATAGATCAGGGTGGTGCAGTAGACATTTCTTACCTAGATTTCAGTAAGGCTTTTGACACTGTTGCACATAGAAGGCTTATACATAAACTGCAATCTTTAAGTTTAGATTCCAATATTGTTGAATGGGTAAGGCATTGGCTGAGTTACAGACAGCAGAGGGTTGTAGTCAATGGAGTATATTCGAAGAATGGGCTTGTCACCAGTGGGGTACCTCAGGGATCTGTACTTGGACCCATTCTTTTTAATATTTTTTATTAGTGATATTACAGAAGGTCTTGATGGTAAGGTATGTCTTTTTACTGATGATACTAAGATATATAACAGGGTTGATGTTCCAGGAGGGATAAGCCGAATGACAAATGATTTAGGTAAACTAGAAAAATGGTCAGAGTTGTGGCAACTGACATTTAATGTGGATAACTGCAAGGTAATGCATCTTGGACGTAAAATCCCAAGGGCAGAGTACAGAATGACTTAAAGGTAGGCAGACAATGTAATCGAGCAGCAGGAAATGCTAGAAGAATGCTTGGTTGTATAGGGAGAGGTATTAGCAGTAGAAAAAGGGAAGTGCTCATGCCATTGTACAGAACACTGGTGAGACCTCACTTGGAGTATTGTACGCAGTACTGGAGACCGTATCTCAAGCGGATATTGATACTTTAGATAGAGTTCAGAGAAGGGCTACTAAACTGGTTCATGGATTGTAGGATAAAACTTACAAGGAAAGGTTCAAGGAACTTAACATGTACATCTTGGAGGAAAGACGAGACAGGGGGATATGATAGAAACATTTAAATACATAAAGGGAATCAACACAGTAAAGAAGGAGACAGGGCCGGTGCAAGGATTTTTGCTGCCCTAGGCAAAACATGTTTTGATGCCCCCCATGTGTCCTGCCCACCATGTGACATCACAATGCCCCGCCAATATGCTCTATCATATGGGCAAACGCCAGTCTGCACAAAGTGTCCTTTATCTGAAAAGACAGTGTGTTTACATTAAAAAGCCTACAGACACAGGCTATAGACACCAGAACCACTACATTAAGCTGTAGTGCTTCTGGTGACAATAGTATTCATTTAATGTGAGGTAAATTAGAGATTAGTGCCACTAATAATATATTGGATTGCATACTTACCACCAGATGAGGACAAGAGGCTGATGATGGGCTCAGTCTGGCTCCACAGGTCTGGTGTAGAAGAGGCTCTCTGGAGACTGTTTGTAACAGTGCTCACAACAATTAACGAACAGGAAGCAGCTCCATTTTTGGGCCCCTAACACAGCTTAAGGTTTGGGCCCCAAGGGCTTGACCATGAGTATGCCTACAATGCCCACCCATAAATCCACCTTCATGGCCCACCCATGAGTTCTCTCAGGGAGTGGAGTGTATGTGTGTAGGGGATGTGTTATGTGTTATTGTAGAGGATGTAATGTGTATGTGCTGTTATGGAATGTAGTGTATAGGGATACCAATTTGGGTAAGGGATGTAGTGTGTGTATAGGGGATGCAGGGTATGTTTGCGTGTAAGGAATGCATTGTATGTTTCTGTGTGTGTGTGTGTGTGTGTGTGTGTGTAAGGGATGCAAGGTGTGTTTCTGTGTATGTAATTGAATGCAGTGTGTGTCTGTAAGGGGGGCATTGAGTGTGTTGAGAGATGCATTTTGTTTCTGTGTGTAAGAGAATGAGTGTTTGTGTGAGCGTAAGGGATGCATTGTGTGTTTTGGGTGTGTCTGTGTGTGGGGATGCACTGTGTATGTGTAGTGTAAACGAGAGGGTTTGTGGGGTAGGATAGGGACTGAGAGGGGTGCAGCTCTATTTAAAAAAAAAAAAAAATAGTGCTCTCCCCTCCTGTCAATTAGTGATCTTCCCTTCCCTCCTGTCCCTCAGTGTTCTCCCCTTTTGTCCCTTAGTGCTCTCCCTTGGCCCCCTGTCCCTCTGCAGTCCCCCTTTGGTGGTCTTCTCACTCCCCCTCCCCCCTTAGTGGTCCTCCCTCCCACCCCCTAGTGATCCTCCCTCTCCCAGACCCCTTAGTGGTCCTCCCTCTCCCAAACCTCTTATTGGTCCTTGCCCTCCTCCCCCGTAGTGGTCCTTCCCCTTTCCCCCCTCTCAGTGGTCTTTACCTTCTTTCCCCCCCTAGGGTTGTTCTCTCTTTCCCCCTTAGTAGTCCTTACCCTCTCCCCCCCACCTTAGTGGTCCTTACCCTCCTCCCCTCTACTTAGTGGTCCTCCCTTCTTAGTGGTCCTTCCCCTACTTTCCCCCCTTAGTGGTCCTTACCCTCTCCCCCCCCCATCTTAGTGGTCCTTCCCCTACTTTCCCCCCTTAGTGGTCCTTCCTCTCTCCCCCCCCCCCCCCCCGTGGTCCTTACCCTCTTCCCCCCCTTAGTGGTCCCCTTACCCTCTTAGTGGTCCTTACCCACTCTGAGTGAGCACTTCCTGTCAGTCCGACGGTGGCCGGGTACAGGTAACAGAAGTTCCTGTCTCATGTTCCGCACCGCACGGCCACGCTACATTGAGAGACCTGCAGGAGGGAGCGCTCTGCACTTCCCTCATGCCGGTCACTCAAATCCGACCGCCCTCCATACAGCAGTGCTGCGCCGCCTGGGGCTTGCTAAAGCACTCAGGCGGCGCAGCATGAGGAGCTGCACCAGTGATTCCGGACGCAGGGCTCCGGCGCCCGCTGCTTAGTTGCGCCCTAGACGCCTGCCTAGGTCGCCTTACAGGTAGAGCCGGCCTTGGGAGGAGACTATATTTAAAATAAGAAAAACTACCACAACAAGAGGACATAGTCTTAAATTAGAGGGGCAAAGATTTAAAAATAATATCAGGACGTATTACTTTACTTAGAGGGTAGTGGATGCATGGATTAGTCTTCCAGTTGAAGTGGTAGAATTTAACACAGTAAAGGAGTTTAAGCATGCATGGGATAGGCATAAGGCTATCCTAACTATAAGATAAGGCCAGGGACTAATGAGAGTATTTAGAAAATTGGGCAGACTAGATGGGCCAAATGGTTCTTATCTGCCATTCTATGTTTCTATGTCTATGTTTCTATGTCTATGTTTCTATGTTTCTATGATTTAGTAGAAGTGTCATCAAATAGCCTGTGATTTTTTTGTAAATTGACCACTTTTGTTTATTTTTAAAAAAATGTGATCTGATTTTTAAACTGTCAAGAAATTGAAATGAACTTAAAAAAGTGTATTTTACTGTGTGATGGATTTTAATTAAAGTTCTCTTAGTGTTATCATTCAAGACTTGGTGGAAATCTTTGAATCTGGAATTCCGTAAAGTGAACAAAATCCTTATAAGGATACCACACAATATAATATAACACAGTGCCATATAAATACAATTACCTCACAAGAGGGACTTTTAACTCACAATTGATAGGAATTGTAGATTATGCTAGCGCAGTGTACCTATAATCTTAATTTTATTAAGGACAGGAGGCGAGTATTTAGCATAATCTTTCTTTACTAAAACTCCAGCAGCACAGGTTTAACAATAAAGTTTAGTGAAAAAAACATTGCCATAGGGTATAAAAGGCCCTTCCTCTTGCATCATTTCCTCTTTCTTTGGTGCGAGATAATCATAAACATATCCTGCTATTACAATAAATAATGATAACGACGAAGAATCAGACTGTAAATGATCCAAATCCCGACTGGAAGATTGTCGTAGAGTGCGAAGACGATCCCATGTATTGATCCATGAAGAAGAATCAAACTGAAAAGAAACAAAAGACGTGAAAGGGATTTGGAAATGAACTGTTTGTCCTCATTATTATTATTATTAGCATAATCAATATTACTGTTTATAAAATGCCAGTTTATTCCATAGTACTTTACGTAAAAAGAATTTATCAGATGAGACAAGAATATTTTAACCGAAATAGGTAGCTATGATAGAGACATTAATATAGTCAAATTGTATGTATTAGGAAATCATAACAGATAGCAGTCGTAATTTCAAGATGTGAAATTAAATAAACCATGTAATAAAGAGACAACCACACCCCCTGAATTCAAATCTTTTATTGAA
Organism: Pelobates fuscus; assembly: GCF_036172605.1. Lineage (NCBI taxonomy): Eukaryota > Metazoa > Chordata > Amphibia > Anura > Pelobatidae > Pelobates > Pelobates fuscus. The sequence continues at coordinate 403,029,068 of NC_086317.1, forward strand.
GTACAACCCAAGGAATGATAATTAGGGAGGGAAAAAGCAGGGTGGGAAAATACTCGCCTCCTGTCCTTAATAAAATTAAGATTATAGGTACACTGCGCTAGCATAATCTACAATTTTATAACAGGACAGGAGGCTTCATATTTTGCATTTTTAACGCTATGGAACAACACAGGATGTGTGAAGAGTCCGAGGAAGTAGAACACCCTGAAATTCTCTTCTCGTGACCCGGCCAATGAACATCGGCGAAGGAAGATGCGTCGTGGATGTCTAAGACGCATCCATGACCCGAATGACTGATAACCAATCGATCACCGCAACCATATGAGCAATGGTCAACGTGTCCACTCGGTAAGGTGGTGGCCATAACTGGTGTGAAAGGTATAGTATACAAAGGGAGAGAGAGAGGCTGTCTCGATTGTGAGATTCCTCGAGGGTTAGTTGGAGTGAGTATCCAAATCCACAGGACAAACCCGTAGGAATAGAGAGAACCACGACTAAGACCCATAACCGAGTGTATTCCGATACTGGTTCTGGAGCGTATGACGCCTCGCAGCATACGAAAAGTCCTGTCGTGGAACATGAGCCGCCAAAGTCTCCGATGGTATCTTGTGGGTTGTCCGTAAAATGGGAGAAAGTGGAAGGGCAGTGGATAGCCCAGAATGGAGTCAATAGGGTCGGGAGCCCCTTCGATTCTGCTGTAGTGGCGAGGTGCGTGTCACCCAGATCTCCGTCATGCGATGGTGACCAAGGAGTCCCGTTGTCAGTTGTTGTCACGAAACAGGTAATCTTCTGAGGGAACCCTAGTCGTAGGGTAACCTTGCGTGTAATTTAGAAATGGTAAATGTCCTCCGATATTATTAGAGTCCGTTACCAGACTCCGTCCAGGTGTTTTGTGTAGTCGGTTGCCGCGATATTGTCCAAATGTAGGAGAATACAACTATCAGATCTGTCCCAGGCTAGCTGTAGGTTGTCGGTAATCTCAACGCCGGCCGTCTCTTCTCCAGATCATGGTTCTCTGGTAGGGGTATGTGCAGCGATTACTTGTGTAGTAAGTAACGTCTTGTAGTCTAGATAGGTGAGGTAGTGGATTCCCTTGTGGCAAAGGGCGCCCTGACTGGTTATAAAGGTTTCTTGGGTACCATGGGTCGTACCTTAATGATAGACATGTGAATTGATTTGTTTGGTCCCGTCGATGAAAAAACAAAATGGACAAATGGGTCCCTGGTGTGACTATCCTGGACGGGTATGTGTCCGCCCAATCCTAATGATTGAACCCACCTAGGTGTGGGGAAGCTGTAGGATGGTGCCAGAATGGTAGTCTCCCGACTACTGTGAGCATAAAATTATCCCCGAGTTAATCAGTGACGTCTGGAGCGAATGCCCAGCGCTTCTTGGAAATAAGTAAGTTTCCTCATATGTGAGATTTGTGGTCCTCCAGTACCCGTAGAGGGGTGGTACTGGAAGATGTGGACTTCGACCCCCAATGGTCTACCAGGTATCCAGATTAAGCATTAGTTCATTGAGCTAAGTTACCCTACTGGGTCGTTCAGCCCAGGAGTATAGAGGAATCCTATGTCCTATCCTTCGGCCATCCGGAGTATTCTAGCCTCCCTACTCGAGTAGAGGTAGCTTCCTTATTTCATAATAAGGTAGACCGCTGCCCATGGTTACACCATGAGAGCGTTGAAACCGGAGAAATGTAAGAGTATAGCTGTTTCTCAGTAATGTTCTGTTGTTGGGGTGAAGTGAGTGAGGGCGTGCGACCCGGAGTCGAACATACAGTCTCCTTGTCCCAGGTTTTGTGGCTACAATTGTATGGATCGTGGATGAAGGCCTGGCAACCCCCATTTCGTCGATCTCTGTGTGTTGTCTGAACGTGCAGCGGTCAAATCCGTGGAGTCTCCGGAGATTTCCTTAATATGTTGTTTGGATAACTTTCCGGCACATCGAGGTTCTGTTCCCAGGCTTGATGTAATTATTTGGAGAGTCCGTGATGGAATACTTTTACTTGTCCTTTGTATATGGGTGCTTGGCCCCGGGCCTAGTAGCTCATGAATTCATAGGCAGATGGGGTACCATGGTTCACAGTCTCTGCAAGACCCTGACCCAGCCTATTGGGGATTGTTGTCTGCATTGAGGTTGCCATTGCAATTAACCTAGGCTGAAAGTCTTGAGTGAGAGGTCGTCTGTTGACCTTTCCGTCTGTTGAGTACATATATCTATATATATATATATATATATATATATATATATGGACTAGGTACATGTGTAAATGTGTTAGGACACCTAGAGCACCTCCGGCCATAGTTCCATGTGGAATGCGCATCTGTGAGTGGGGGAATAACCCCAGTAGTAAAGGGGTTCATCACAATAATAAAGTGCACAGAAGTCCGCAGACGAGTGTTGGAGTCTGATTACTGCAACATTTTTCCCCTTCCTCAGTGAGGAGTATGTGGATCACCCTAGTCGTATTGTGGGTACCATGCATAGAGTCATATATACATATGATATAGCAGGGGATGAGCCTGCTTGTACTGTGACTCTTAATTGTATAGCAGGGGATGAGCCTGCTTGCACTGTGACTCTTAATGATGTAGCAGGGGATGAGCCTGCTTGCACTGTGACTCTTAATGATATAGCAAGGGATGAGCCTGCTTGTACTGTGACTCTGAATTGTATAGCAGGGGATGAGCCTGCTTCCATTGTGACACTTGTGCCTGTGGGGGTCGCCTCCTATAAAGGGGTCACCCCAATAAAAAAAGTGCACAGTAATCCATTGGTGAATGCACATCTTTGAGTGTGGGGGTCACCCCAGTAGTAAGGGGGGTTGCCCCAATAATAAAGTGCACAGAAAATAGCGTTTGGATAGTTTTATTCTGGGGACTTCTCTAAGGAAGTCAGTGTCTTCCGTTTCAGTGGCCGTTGCGGTGTCGGTGTCTGTTTTCGGGATCTGCACCAGTGGCAATAGCCTTCTCCACTGAGGCAGCCACCGCCGAATTTATCATTGACTGGAAGTCAGATGGTGGTGATTGTGGTGAGTCACTCAACATGAAGTAGTGGAGTATTCCTCTCTGTGAAAGACAGGAGAATGTCAGGTACTGAAGTACGTGAGTAGTAGTACAGTCGGCTTCCACTAATGACTGGGTTTATCTGACCCGAGTGTTATCTGACCCGAGACCCTCAGGTCGCATGGGGTCGAGTGGCCTGAAGAGAGGGTCACCCTCTGTGCGACCGGGATGAGCGGTCGCATAAGTGGGCCGCACCTGTCAAGGGTGGAGGGCCTGTTTGGTTTGGGGTTCACCCAATAATATATGAATTGTGGAGCCTGTACATTTGCAATTTCCTCACTCCTTGGTAAGGAGGTGCGTGGATCACCCCAGTCGTAGTGTGGGTGTCCGATATTCACTGCATAGAGTCATCTTGTTAGTGTATGGCAGGATGTTGAACCTGCGTGCACTGTGTCTCTTTGAGCCTGTGGGGGGGTCACCCCATCTGAAAGGGGGGTCACCCCTGAATAAATCCTGCACCGAGTGCTGTATGGCTCCGCTTGGGGGTCACCCAGCATAGGGGGTCACTCCTGTATTGGCAGGAGCGTGAGTGGGGTTCACCCCCAACTGAGAGGGGTCACCTCTGTATAGACACTCTGCAGCAGTGTAATGGCTAATGTACAGTGCAGTTTGTTATCAGCAATGTTCCACAGTAAATTATTGTTTAATGGAAATACTTAACTATACATATCCAACGTGTGAGTCATAACTGCTAGGGGCGCAAATGGCGTCGTGGGTCTCGCAGGTGCGAGATCTAAGATGGCCGCCGTTCACGGCAAAACGACAGCGCGGCTAGCAGTTGCGGCCCGCCAGCGTGGATACGAAAAATACACAGAAATTAATAGATCACAAGATATAAGATCGTGAACACATTCTCTGGTTACCCAAATAGGTGATAGAACCTGTGAACCATAAGATATGGACAGTGTACTGCTAGTGTATTAGCCCATTGAGCTAACCTAATGCATGAAATACATTGTGAAACATCTATATATACACATACATACACATATATACATACATATATACATACACACACACACACACACACATATATACATACACACATATATATATATATACATACACACGTTATATATATATATATACATACACACACACATATACACATGGTGCTATGTATATCACAGCTCCTGACTGGCATTGAAAAACCCTGTAGGAGAAATGAGAGCATTCCAGACCGTGTGAATCACGGTCTGGGAAGGTGGCTGGCCGCCTTGGATCTCGCGGTCTGCGATACCCAAAATGGCCACCGTTCGCGTGCAAATCTTAATGCCGGTAACGCGGATTCCCACACTCCCCCTCCCGCTGACCCTAACCAATGCCCCAGTCCCTGGTTTGATAAGCGCAATCGTGGTAACTTGCCGCGATTGCGAAATGAATGACAGGGAGATAGTGAGAGGGAAGCAAAGGTAGTATAGGTGGGGATATAGGGGAGAAAGGGAAAAATTTAAGAAAATAAATAGTGCTAATCAAATATAGAGACAATTCATCAAACACAGTGTGAATGTAAAACCATAGTAAGAATGGGCAGAGAATACAAGATTCTGACAGAGTAAATGTAAATTCAATAGTAAGTATGAGCAGAGAAAGGAAGCTCTGACAGTGTAAATGTAAATTCAGTAGTAAGAATGAGCAGAGAAAGGAAACTCTGACAGTGTAAATGTAAATTCAATAGCAGAGAATAAAATACTCTGACCTGTCTGACTGGAGCAGCAAAGAAAGAGGAAATGATGCAAGAGGAAGGGCCTTTTATACCCTATGGCAATGTTTTTTTCACTAAACTTTATTGTTAAACCTGTGCTGCTGGAGTTTTAGTAAAGAAAGATTATGCTAAATATGAAGCCTCCTGTCCTGTTATAAAATTAAAAGGAAAGGCATAATCCTGTATACAGTATATTTATTATGAAGTTATTCTCACTTTCTTTTTACAACACAAACATGATGCGAGTCTCATCGTTGGCATCAAACACTAGAAAGCAGATAGTAAGGATCTGTCCATCAGATGGCAGAGATGTCTATTATATAGCTGACAGATGCACGTTTGGGGAAAGTAGCACAACAGTGACATTAGGACAAACAGGGAGTAACGAAAGAGCCAAAAGGAAAGTACACTTTAGAGAACGGGGGGTAACCCCAAATGTAACATAGCAAAAAGAGGGCAAAAAGTGTACCTAAGTATACTGAGTTATTACTCAAAGATGCGTAGATTCAGAGAGGGCTACGGTAAACTATACAGAATATTCAACTGTAAGACAGCGTCTACCATTGGTCAATTGCTCAGCAAAATAAGCAAAGAAAAACAAATAAATTGTATTAATTAATATTAAAACCACGACGTGCTGGTGTACATAAGTGTAAACCTAAAATAGTGATAACCTGAAAACCCAACATAGGTGTAATAAATAAAATGAAGAAAGAAAAAGTCTCAGTCAGGACCTATATATCTATATCGTAAGTACGTAATAATATTATCAGGACTGATGAGTGGCCCCCAGGCCGCTGGGTAGGTGTGAGAAAATCTCAAACCCTTCTTACGGCAACAAAGGGTAGTACGTATAGTTTAGGGGGAACAGGCCAGTATGATAAGGCTCAGTCCTGAGTAAAGAATATCTAGGTGGGGATAGAAGGAGACAAGAGCACTTTCTCCCCGTACAGACGGAAAGATAGTGGCGGTCACGGCTGTATTATATGCCACTGGTTCCCGTAGCAAAATAACTTGTTTCACAGATGTAATACCAGCGGTGGTGTTAACAGCTTCGTGACCTGTTGTCTCTGCGTATACTATAGCAGTGGCAGTGGTAAATCTACCCATATGATAGTATCAGCATGAAAACGTAGATGATCAAATATAGCGTAGAGTATCAGCTCTCTGCACCCTAACGAACTCCTCTAAAGAACATTTGCTTCATACGGTAAACAGAGCAGTATTAATAAGTTGTCTTTTAGGAAAGGAAACAGCTAGTCCCCGTGCCTTCATGGGCACCTAACAATAAACCCACTCGATCAAACAGAGTATCTTTAGTATACTTTGGTATATACTTGCTTTATACGGTAAACAGCGGTATTGATAAGTTGTCTTTTAGGAAAGGAAACAGCTAGTCCCCGTGCCTTCATGGGCACCTAACAATAAACCCACTCGATCAAACAGAGTATCTTTAGTATACTTTGGTATATACTTGCTTTATACGGTAAACAGAGCGGTATTAATAAGTTGTCTTTTAGGAAAGGAAAAAAGCTAGTCCCCGTGCCTTCATGGGCACTTAACAAAAAACCCCACTCGATCAAACAGAGTATCTTAAGTATACCGGAAAAATAGTTTGTGCAGGAGCTAGGTTTCGCTAGGGTGAAGTAAAGAGTGCTGCTGAACAGAGTTGCCCTGCTACTAACGCTGGAAACTGTGCCTTCGAGGGCACCTCGGATCTAACCCCCCTGGTAGAGATACCTATCCTCAGAATAATGAGGAACTAATGGTAAATTCTAACTACTGGTGTGCTGCAATAGAGGTCAATGGGCACACTGGAAGCCTCCAAATTAAGGCAAAATTAAATATAGTTAGAAAAATAGCGTGGTCGCTGGTTCCAGTGCTTCCCTCTAAATCATAGGAGAAGTACTGAAGGACACCCTGACGCGCGCGTTTCGCCCGACCTGGCTTGTCTCCTTCTATCCCCACCTAGATATTCTTTACTCAGGACTGAGCCTTATCATACTGGCCTGTTCCCCCTAAACTATACGTACTACCCTTTGTTGCCGTAAGAAGGGTTTGAGATTTTCTCACACCTACCCAGCGGCCTGGGGGCCACTCATCAGTCCTGATAATATTATTACGTACTTACGATATAGATATATAGGTCCTGACTGAGACTTTTTCTTTCTTCATTTTATTTATTACACCTATGTTGGGTTTTCAGGTTATCACTATTTTAGGTTTACACTTATGTACACCAGCACTTCGTGGTTTTAATATTAATTAATACAATTTATTTGTTTTTCTTTGCTTATATTGCTGAGCAATTGACCAATGGTAGACGCTGTCTTACAGTTGAATATTCTGTATAGTTTACCGTAGCCCTCTCTGAATCTACGCATCTTTGAGTAATAACTCAGTATACTTAGGTACACTTTTTGCCTTCAACAGTGACATTATAACCGTGGGAGCACAATAAATAAGGCCACAGCAGCATTGTCATCTGGAATATAGTGCAGATCAACTAGACTTAGTCAAGTCTTAAAACTATGGCAGGAAGAAGGTCGATCAGTTATCATGTTAGTTTATGTATCAATGAATGACAGCTCATTTTTTACATTTTTGGTGGTCAACACTGGTTTTACTAAATAAAAGGCATGTCGGGCAACACAATATGCCAATACAGGAAAGGTTTACTGTAGCACGCATGATTAATCAGAGATATATTTGGCGGAAACAAGGTGCAGGGTCAGTATAGGACCCGCCTAGGGGGGTCTGCCTTGACGTTGGCAGGCGGGCATTCCTTCCAATGGCCATTGGAGTAACTAAATGACCTCCATTTGTTTAAATATAGATAGGGATTCCGGAGAGAGCGCAGGTAACTTTTTCTTTGGTTTTTACTGTATGTATGGTTGCTGATGTGTACTGTGGTTGTTGCTGCCGCCCAGGTGTGATGGGAGTGAGCGCAGGACTTATCTTTTTGTATTTGTATGCATGATGAATGCTGATAAGCCAAACCATAACATTCTTTTATTTTTCTACCATAAGCATTTCCTGGAATGGAATATTGTGCACCCACCATTTTTTTGTTTTGTAGAAATGGGTTTTCTGCAAAAACCCTTGGTTGGAGTTCCGATTACTGAGTGGGAGTCTATTTGGGTTACTCTTGTGTTCACACCATGTACTCTGATTTCCACTTATTTGGGGTTTTACTGACAGCTGTATCATGGGAGGTTAAACAAATGAACAATTGATAACAGCTTTATGAATGTATTTCCTTTTTTTTGTATGATCACATGTTATTTTTATGCGTGGGAAAAGATATGAAGAGATTCAGTAAAAATATGGCAATGCATTTTAATTTTAGGCTAAGGTATAACAATTTTGACTTCGGTATGGGGAGGCTAGTGGGAGTAAATATTGGCAAGGAAGAGAAAGCCAGAGTTAGCAAGTTGTATGTAAGTCCTATGCAGGATAGACAAAGAAGAAAGACTCACAGGCACTCCGAATTCAAGCCGCAGGCAGTTTTATTGCAACAGAATGCAACGCAACGTTTCGACCGTAAAGGTCTTTTTCAAGCTTGAAAAACACCTTTACGGTTGAAACGTTGCGTTGCATTCTGTTACACTAAAACTGCCTGCGGCTTGAATTCGGAATGCCTGTGAGTCTTTCTTCTTTGCCTATTACTCTGGGATTACTGGTCCTGCTCTGGAGCACCCATGCCCGCTGGGAATGAGTGCGGTTCCCACCATCTACTCTGCTATGCAGGATAGAAACTCAGCATTACTGCTGTTCCAAGAATAAACAGGTCAAGGTCAGACATACAGTTATCAGGAATGTCAGATGCAATGCAAAGGTGAGCTAACTAATGACAGAAGAGGAGAGCAGCAATTACGAAAGCTGAGCCAAAACAGAGAATCCATTGGTGTAGGGACCCCAAACACTTCTGCAGGCTTTTACTAAGAAAATAGCGCACACCTTGGAGGCACATGCTTCAAATTGCAGTTTTGTATAGGCTGAATGGTAAACTTTTGCTGAGGGCAGGTGTAAGTTTTATTAAAGGGGGGCGGAGTCTGACCGCCAAGCTGAACAGTTGTGCAGGGAAGGAGCTCCTGCCTCCTGCCGATGATATCGGAGGCTACTCAGCCCAAAGACACACTGGGGTGCGATACCCACATTGGAGGTGCACCAAAGACTCGACAGAAACATTCCTGAAGCCTGTCGGAGCCCAGAACCCGAAAAGCAACCAGCAGCCTACAGGAGTTGGGGCCGGGGAGAGGCGGCCGCTCTCTTCGACACCAGATCCCCTCCGAGGCACTCCTGATTCCCCCCCCCCCCCCTTGGACCGGTGGGGGTTATCCCGGTACCCACTAACCAAGCGGACCGACACGAAAATAAATGACCACAGCTTCACAGCCAGCAGAGGCTCCAGCCTGCCAGGGCACACCCAAGATGGCCGCCCAGCAGGGGCCAAAGAGCGGGAACACTAGCAGCCGTACACACGCTCGCCAACTGGAAGCTCTAGACCAACTCTGCTCAAGCTTCTACAAAAACCTATGTGACAAGGGGATGTCCTACCGTGAAGCGGCTCAAATGGTGGCCTCTTGGCTCCGTCCGGAGACCCGCTGCCGCCATTACGGACTCCCACAACAAGCCTTCAGGGCGGCCACCCGACCAAGCACACAACGATGACCGCAAGGGCGGGAAACCTCATGCGCAAGCACCCGCGCTCCCACAACCCAGAGCGGGACTTGCCAACCTGCACAACTTGCCCCACACACAGCATCCTCGACAACCTCAGGCCAGCAGAGCACAACCCCACACAGGAGGAATTGGATCCGGAAACTACAAACAAGCAAGATGCCAGGCGCAACCCACACCAAGCATTGCCACAAAGATGCAACCAGGCGATCAGGAGAAATCCCAGGGAAGACATGGATCTGCCAAGCCGAGGTATTGGCTGATCGTGCTACATACCCTCAAGCAAGGTACCCATGTCCCCCTAAAGGACTTGCAGTCAAACCCCAGCCTGCCGGTACCAAACTAGCTGTTAAAAAGATATCATAGTATTGCAATACTTTACTTTATTTTCTTAGTGTAAACGTCCTAGCTAAGCTATTTGCTAGTTATAAATGTCTGAGCACATGTCTGTTTTTCACATAATGCTATTGACGACACACCCAGCCTCAGACTCCAGGCAATTCCCTAGTTTGTTAGAATGATCTAACAACTCAGCATGCTAATTACCCGTGTCAGTCATGTCAAGTGCACTAATATCCTGATCTAACCAACACTACTGTAATGTTTCAAAAAATGTGCCGTTAATCTTATTGTTCACTAGCACGGTTAATCTAATCTAACATTGTTTCATAGCGACTACCTAATTTTAATAATATGATAGTAATGTTGTTGTCCTAGCTTGACAATTAAATGATAATCCACTAAATATATTACTAAACCTAGAAGTACCTAAGAATGTCATATGCATGTCTAGAATGTAACAAAACTTGCTGTTTCATGTAAAAAAAAAAAAAAAAATGTGCTGTATCAAAATGCCACTCATTGAAATGCCATGAATATGCCTGCAGTTGCTGTTGTGGCCCTGCACGCTTGTCTGTAACTTATATGCACATGCAAAAATAAAGAATTAAAAAAAAAAAAAAAAAAAGTTTCATTAAAAGTGGTAGCAGAGCACTGTGATACATATAGTCTATTATATATATCAGTATAGCATAGTGCTGTGATATATATATATATACAGGGCCGGCCTTAGGCATTTGGGCGCCCTGTGCAAAAAATCTTCACAGCGCCCCCCTTCCCTTCCCCCCCTCCCCCACTCCTTACCCCTTCCAACACACCCTGTCACACACACACGCAGACAGTCACACACACACACACGTGCAGACAGTCACACACACACGCGCAGACAGTCACACACACACACGCGCGCAGACAGTCACACACACACACGCGCAGACAGTCTCACACACACACACACACAGGCAAACAGACACACACAGGCAGACAGCCACACACACACTCACTAACAGACAAACACACTCACAGACACACACTAACAGACACAGACACACACTAACAGACAGACACACACTAACAGACACAGACACACACTAACATACACAGACACACACTAACACACACACACACACAGACACACACTAACAGACACACACACTAACATACACACACTAACATACACACACACACTAACAGACACAGACACACACTAACATACACACTAACATACACAGACACACACTAACATACACACACACTAACAGACACACACACACACTAACAGACACAGACACACACTAACAGACACAGACACACACTAACATACACACTAACAGACACAGACACACACTAACATACACACACACACACTAACAGACACACACACTAACAGACACACACACTCACCCACATTAACAAATTTTTTAACATTTATTTAGACCCCCCCCCAGCCTCCTTACCTTTGGGAATGCTGGGGGGGGGTCTCTTCCTCCCTGGTGGTCCAGTGGCTGCTGGGCGGTCGGGCGGCGCTGGCGGGCGGCTGGCGAGGGAGCACTTCCTCTGAGCTGTATGCTCAGCTCCCTCGCGCGCCGCAGAGTGAGGCTGGGAGCCGGAATATGACGTCATATTCCGGCTCCCAGCCTCACTCTGCGGCGCGCGAGGGAGCTGAGCATACAGCTCAGGGAAAGTGCTCCCTCGCAGCCGCCCGCCAGCGCCGCCCGACCGCCCAGCAGCCAGGCATGTCTGTTAGCCGCAAGGCTAACAAGACATTTGCCTTGGGCATTTGGGGGCGGCTTTTTTTGCCGCCCCCTGGAAAATGCCGCTCAAGGCAAATGTCTTGTTAGCATTGCGGCTAACAGACATGCCGTGTGAGCTATGCGGCCGCAGGGCGCCCCCTGCACCATGGCGCCCTGTGCGGCCGCACAGCTCGCACACCCCTAAGGCCGGCCCTGTATATATATATATATATATTTCCTGGCCATATCCATGGCAGCACAACATTGGGTAGCTCCTCCCTATCCCCATTGGACAGGAATAATAATTAAGCCGTATAAGTACCACCTCCTGCCCCTCCTTCCCCAGTCTTTTTTTCCTGTCCTATCCCTAGGACATGTCGGTCTTTTCAGACTGCTAAATTTTTTCTTTTATGGCTTACCTGAGGATTAGTTCCTCTGGCCCTTGGGGAGTTCACCCTCTCTCCCCTGGGAAGTCTCCATTATACGGCCCTGCGCAAAGGTGTCCCCCTGGAGAAAACCCCTTTAGTGACCGGGGGTTTTTTCTCTCCATTTTTCCAGTGAGGACATGGAAAGGTACATGGAATGCGACTGGTTTCCGGTTTGGTATCCTCCCACCAGGCTCAAGGTAATATTGTTTTATTTTACCTGTTGGTTTTCCTTTCTTTGGAAAGTTTTTTCTTTGAGCGTTCTGGGGTTTCCCTGCATGGCTGTCGGGAACCTCCTGTGCGCCCGCGCGGTGTGTAGGCGTCTCCTGTGCGCCCGCGCGGCGTGTAGCACCCGCGCGGCGTGTAGGCGTCTCCTGTGCGCCTGCGCGGCGTGTAGGGGTCTCCTGGGCGCCTGCGCGGTTCTGGGGACTCTGGGACGCATGCGCGGAATTCGCGCGCAAATCTGGCCGTTTCACGCGTCTTTTCGATCATCTGCGCATGCGCGATGACGTCAGACGCCTTCTTAAAGCGCCAGGCCTCCTTTTTTTTTGTCAGTTTGAATTTTCTGCTTCCTGGAGAGTTTCTGGCACCGTTGAGTTCTGTGGATTGTTGATTCTTCGTCTTTTTCTTCTAAAGTAAGTTCTTTTCCTTTCTCTTTTTTCTTTTGTTTGGTTTCCTGTAGTTTTCTTCTGGGTTCTAGTTTCGCTGTTTCATCTATTATTTATAGATTGATTCGCGCTCAGGATCTAGAGAATCAGAATGTTCTCATCATAGTAGGTCACAATCTAAGCGATATAGGTAAGCCATCCAATTTCCTCCCACCAGGCTCAAGGTAATATTGTTTTATTTTACCTGTTGGTTTTCCTTTCTTTGGAAAGTTTTTTCTTTGAGCGTTCTGGGGTTTCCCTGCATGGCTGTCGGGAACCTCCTGTGCGCCCGCGCGGTGTGTAGGCGTCTCCTGTGCGCCCGCGCGGCGTGTAGCGCCCGCGCGGCGTGTAGGCGTCTCCTGTGCGCCTGCGCGGCGTGTAGGGGTCTCCTGGGCGCCTGCGCGGTTCTGGGGACTCTGGGACGCATGCGCGGAATTCGCGCGCAAATCTGGCCGTTTCACGCGTCTTTTCGATCATCTGCGCATGCGCGATGACGTCAGACGCCTTCTTAAAGCGCCAGGCCTCCTTTTTTTTTGTCAGTTTGAATTTTCTGCTTCCTGGAGAGTTTCTGGCACCGTTGAGTTCTGTGGATTGTTGATTCTTCGTCTTTTTCTTCTAAAGTAAGTTCTTTTCCTTTCTCTTTTTTCTTTTGTTTGGTTTCCTGTAGTTTTCTTCTGGGTTCTAGTTTCGCTGTTTCATCTATTATTTATAGATTGATTCGCGCTCAGGATCTAGAGAATCAGAATGTTCTCATCATAGTAGGTCACAATCTAAGCGATATAGGTAAGCCATCCAATTTTTGGAATTTATTGATATTTTGATATCTAAAAGAGTGGTAATGTACTAATATTCACGTTTGGTGTATTTCAGTGATAAAAGTACAAAGACTTCAGGATCGTCCAAAGGGAAGTCGCCCAAAGGGACGCTGTGTGTATCCTGTGATAACAGAGCCATAGAAGGGAAACGTCTCTGTTCGAATTGTCTCTCAGCAGCCGCTGGACCTTCTCAGTTAACACCAGACTTTAAGCAGCTTATCAAGCATGCAGTTGCCCGGGGCATCAAAGAGGTTGGTAAGACCCACAAGCGACCTAGATATTCTGAGCCGTCAGATTGGTCTCCTGATGACTCGGAGGATGAGTTTATGGACACGGCTTCGCTGAGAGACTTGGCTTTTTCCTCGGAGGAGGATGCCTTGCCTGATCCTGACTTCCTGATACCTGCAGAGGTGGATCATTTGATTGCTCGGGTCAGAGAAACCCTTACTTTGAAAGAGCCCTCGGAGGAGGAACCCTCTACATCTAACCGCTATTTCTCAGATCTTAGAAAGAAAAGAGCGGCTTTCCCTGTGCATACCACTATTAGAGACCTTATTAAAGAAGAATGGTCCAGGTCCGATAGGAGATCCTCTGCAAAAGGGAAATTCTCCAGATTATATCCGTTTGATCCCAAAGATGCTGAAACATGGGATTTTCCACCCAAGGTTGATGCTGCGGTGGTTAGGCTAGCCAAGCGCACTACCCTGCCAGTGGATGATACAGGCTCCTTCAGGGATAAGATGGAATACTGCCTGTCTAAGTCCTATGTAGCCTCAGGCACGAGTCTCCACCCTGCCGTTGCTCTCACGTCTGTTTCAAGAGCTATGAAGGTTTGGCTACAGGAGCTGGAAGGGGACATCAAGAGGGGCAGGAGCCGTTCCTCTATTGTTGATGCCCTGAAGGATATGCGTCTAGCGATTGATTTCTCTTCGGAGGCCGCAGTGGATCTGGTGAGAAACCTTGCTAGAAATATGTCCTTCTCGGTTTCCTCCAGGCGGGCGCTCTGGCTCAGATCTTGGGCGGCCGATGCTTCCTCCAAGAATAGTTTGTGTTCTCTGCCATTTCACGGAAACATGTTATTCGGCAAGAATTTGGATGAGTGCATCAAGAGGGCGGCTGAAGGGAATAAAGCCTTTTTACCCCAAGAGAGGAAGTATAAAGGATCCTTTCGCGCCCGGAAAGAGTACCATTCCTTTCGTGACAGTAGGTCCTACAAGCCTGGTAGGGAATACTCCCGATTCCAACCGAGGAGAGGTGCCCCTTCTGGGTACAGAGGAGGCAGGTCTCGCGGGTCGTCTTCCTCTAAGGACCCGAAGAATCTATGACTACGTACAGCCCAAAACCGAAGGTGTCGGGGCTTGTCTTCTCCAATATCTTTCAAGATGGACCATCTCTACAAGCGACGTTTGGGTGCTGGATATTATTCGGAGAGGTTACCTACTAGAATTCTTCAAGCATCCTCCCAAACGATCCTTTCACCTCACAAAATGGCCAGGGGACAGGGAAAAGTGCATGGCTCTACGAAATTTCGTCCATTCCTTGCAGAAGGAGAAGGTCATCGTCCAAGTACCGGCAGGCGAAAGAACTCAGGGATTTTACTCTCACATCTTCTTGACAAAAAAATCCTCAGGGGGTTGGAGACCCATTCTGGATCTGCACAGGCTGAACAAGCATCTGCACATTCGCAGGTTCAAGATGGAATCTCTGCAGTCTATAATAAAGGTTGTGTCACCCAACCAATGGATGCTGTCTATAGATCTACTAGACGCATATTTTCACATACCCATTGCCCGAATCCATCAGAAGTTCCTGAGGTTTGCTGTAGAGGAAGGTCATTTCCAGTTCAGGGCCCTCCCCTTTGGACTGAGCACTGCCCCGAGGACGTTTACAAAAGTCCTGGTTGTTCTCATCACGGAGCTCAGAAAGCAAAACATCGCTATTTACCATTATCTGGACGACGTTTTAATCTTGGGAAACGACGTGGATTCTGTGACATCCCAAGCTATCACCAGCATTCAGTTTCTGCAAGCCCACGGCTGGAAGATCAACACCAAGAAAAGCCACCTCCACCCGACTCAATCTATGGTTTACTTAGGTGCCCATTTCGACACCCTAAAGGGTACTGTCCAGCTCTCATCAGTGAGAATTCTGAAACTCAGAAAGTTATTGAGGAGAATGCTGAATTCCCCGGTTGCCCCTGCAAAGGCGGTAATGAGCCTCCTTGGTTCTATGTCCTCCACAATAGGTCTGACGAGATGGGCTCAGTGGAGGATGAGACCATTCCAGGCCAACTTCCTGAGTCGTTTCTTATCCGGGAACCTGTTCCAGCCCATCAAGCTTCCCCTGAAGGTACGCCATTCTCTGATCTGGTGGCTGAACAGAAAGCACCTAGCCAATGGCTTTCAATTAGGGGATATCGCATGGAGGACCGTGACAACGGACGCCAGCCAGTGGGGTTGGGGCGCTCATTATCTCCACCACTTTGCGCAGGAAGAATGGAATTTCAAGACAAGCAAGGTCCATTCCAATCTGCTGGAACTTCTGGCTGTCCTCAAAGCTTTGAAACACTTCTCGATCCAGCTCAAGGGTCAATGGGTAAAGATAAGGACGGACAACTCCACCGTAGTATCCTATGTCAATCACCAAGGGGGTACCAGGAGCTGCAAGTTGATGGTACTGATGAATCACCTGATGTGGTGGGTTCAGAGAAACCTGGCGGGCATTGTAGCCGTTCATCTCCCAGGGAAACGGAATCAACTGGCAGATTTCCTCAGCAGATCCAGAATAGATCCGGGGGAATGGTGCCTGGCTCACAGGGTGTTCCGCATGATTGTGGACAAGTGGGGTCTGCCTCAAGTGGACCTTCTAGCCTCTCGGGCCAACAGAAAGGTAGCCCTTTTCTTCACAAAGGAAGAGGACCACCTGGCATTGGGAAGAGATGCCTTATCAAGCCCCTGGAGGTTCTCAATGGGCTATGCGTTCCCCCCGTTTCCACTAATCCTACCACTCCTGAGGAAGCTGAGATCGGAGCGGGTGTCTCTCATCCTGATTGCGCCTTATTGGCCTCGGAGACCTTGGTTTCCTCTGCTTCTGAGTCTTTCGGTGGAACCTCCTCTCCCACTCCCCAAAGTTGCGGATCTTCTGTTCCAGGGTCCTGTCATTCATCCAGACCCTGTCTCTCTCAACCTTATGGCTTGGAAACTGAAAGGAACCGGCTGTTGAATAGAGGGTTCTCCCAGACCGTGATTGATACTATGCTGAGGGCGCGTAAGCATTCCACTTCGGCCACTTATTATAGAGTATGGGAAGTTTTTTCCAACTGGGCCCTTCACAGTGATGTGGATGTCCAAAATCCCTCCTCCTCCCATATTTTGGATTTCTTGCAATCGGGCCTTGAGAAAGGACTGAGCTATAACACTCTCAAGGTACACATTTCAGCCTTGTCCGCCCTGACCAGTCATAGATGGGCGCTGGACTCGGATATCATCAGATTCATCAAGGGTGTCCTTCACATGAAACCTCCTATTAAACCGTTTGTCCCTTCCTGGAGTCTCCCTCTGGTTCTGGATGCCATGAAATTGAAACCTTTTGAACCATTTGATTCAGTTTCCCTACAGGTTCTCTCTATTAAGACTGCCTTGCTGGTGGCCTTAGCCTCTGGCAGGAGAGTTTCTGAGCTCAGTGCTCTGTCCATCAAAGAGCCTTTTACTATCTTCCACAAGGACAGAGTGGTCCTCCGTACTGTTCCAGTGTTTCGACCCAAAGTTACTTCCTCCTTCCACATTAACGAGGATATTGTTCTTCCGTCTCTGAGGTCGGACGCCCATGGAATGGGGAATTCTGCTGACCTGTCCTCTCTGGATCTAGTGAGATGTCTCCGGATGTATATTGATAGGACTTCTGATTGGCGTTCTTCTGACAGTCTCTTCGTTCTTCATAGCGGCTGTAAAAAGGGCTCTCAAGCTCCCAAATCTGCCATTAGCCGATGGATAGTAGCGGCTATCATTCTGGCTTATCAGTCCGCCGGATATCCGGTCCCTGTGGGTCTTAAAGCCCATTCCACTAGGGCTCTCTCATCTTCCTGGGCAGCCGCTGCTAATGTCTCCCCTGAACTCATCTGTAAGGCGGCTACATGGTCTTCCTCTGACACTTTCATTAGGAGCTACCAGATTGATGTTAGAGCAGGGTTGTCTGATCAATTTGCTAAATCAGTCCTGTCTGTATCTAATTCCTGATCTCTGTGTCTGTCACTTGTTGTGGTGTTAATACACTTTGCATTTATGAAATTTTTTGAGTCTGTGTCTCTTTCCCTCCCTGGTTTTATTGCTTGGGTATTACCCAATGTTGTGCTGCCATGGATATGGCCAGGAAAATGGAAAATTTATTCATACTTACCGTAATTTTCTTTTCCTGGTTATATGCCATGGCAGCACAAGGGTCCCGCCCGGGGATATTGCTGGAACACGTGACTGGGGAAGGAGGGGCAGGAGGTGGTACTTATACGGCTTAATTATTATTCCTGTCCAATGGGGATAGGGAGGAGCTACCCAATGTTGTGCTGCCATGGCATATAACCAGGAAAAGAAAATTACGGTAAGTATGAATAAATTTTCCATTATATATATATATATATATATATATATATATATATATATATATGTTGTGTGTACTATGCATGAAGTATGTTTGTAATTTTGAAAAGAAGAATGGACTATAGATTTTTCATTGCCTATTTAACCCCTTAAGGACACGTGACATGTGTGACACGTCATGATCCCCTTTTATTCCAGAAGTTTGGTCCTTAAGGGGTTAAGCTGACTAGCTAATCCATCATTAATTGAATTTCTGTCCCCTCTCATCCCTTTGTCCTGCATGTGGAAATTGTATGACATTTATACAAGGGATATTAGTGACTCCTTGGTCATAGCATACAGGTACTTGAGGAATGAGCACCTGGTGGTCTTTTTCATTTCTGTTTTAGGGAGACTCCTTGTCACATGATATATCTATTACATTCCAATCCTGTGGCACATGTCATTATTTTATATCTTACCACACATAAAATAGCTAAAGCTGGTTGCTGCTATTAAGAATATTAATTTGTTTTTTTCTTTGCTTCTTAAAAACCTTATTTTTGCATTCTACCATTTTGGGAGAGAATACATTTACCTTAACGTCACCACATCTCTCGTGATGATTTCTCAACATTATACAACATTGATAGTTTCCACTATCACTGTCGGTAGGATTGTCTAAATAGAAAACAAACATTTCTTCCGACCAATCCACCTTTCCTACTACACCTCTGTGAATAACCTCTGGCGTTGCATGTGACATACTACCCAAAAAATTTCCTTCCCTTTCCCATGTCATTACAGACTCAAGTAAAATTATATGTGTACTACATGTTAATCTAAGTCTTTCATTTCCTTCCTGGACATCTACAAGATATCTATAATGTCCTGCATAACATAATCAGTTACCAGAAACATCATGTTAACTCTTACTGTCAATGATTCCCTAGATGTTCGTATTTTTCATATCCAAGGTATACCTGGAGTATTATTTTTTTAAGAGGAATTCTGGCTCTAAATATATACCGTATATACTCGAGTATAAGCCGAGTTTTTCAGCCCATTTTTTGGGCTGAAAAACCCCAACTCGGCTTATACTCGAGTCAGAGTCTGTATTATGGCAATTTGCATTGCCATAATACAGACTGGGGGGAGAGGGGAGCTGGCAGAGCTGTACTTACCTTTCCTGCAGCTCCTGTCAGCTCTCTCCTCCTCCGCCGGTCCGTTCAGCACCTCGGTCAGCTCCCAGTGTAAATCTCGCGAGAGCCGCGGCTCTCGCGAGATTTACGCTGGGAGCTGACAGAAGAGCAGAACGGACGGCGCAGAGGAGGAGAGAGCTGACAGGAGCTGCAGGACAGGTAAGTACAGCTCTGCCAGCCCCCCTCTCCCCCCCACTGAACTGCCACTGGACCACCAGGGAAGGAGAGCCCCCCTCCCTGCCATATATCAAGCAGGGAGGGGGGACGAAAAAATAATAAAATAAGAAATAAAATAAAAAAAAATTAATAATAAAATAAAAAAAGGGGTATAAGGACCACTATGGGAGGGGGGGGGGGTATAAGGACCACTATGGGAGGGAGGGGGTGGGTTAAGGACCACTATGGGAGGGAGGGGGGTAAAAGGACCACTATGGGAGGGAGGGGGGGGATAAGGACCACTATGAGAGGGAGGGGGTGGGATAAGGACCACTATGGGAGGGGAGGGGGAAGTAAGGACCACTAGGGGAGGGGAGGGTAAGGACCACTAGGGGAGGGGTGAGTCAGGACCACTGGGGGGGGGGAGTGAAGGAACACGGGGGTGGGGAGGTAAGGACCACTGAGGGAGGAGGAGGGGAAGTCAGGACATATGGGGGGGGAGGGGGCGGCAACATTTTTTTTGCCTACGGCGGCAAATATCCTTGCACCGGCCCTGCACACACTGCATTCACACACTGCATTCATGCACACACACACTGCATTCATGCACACACACACTGCATTCATGCACACACACACTGCACTCATACACACACGCTGCACTCATACACACACACATACGCACACACTGCATTCATTATACACACACTGTAAATAAATATTCAATTAATATATTTTTTTTAGGATCTAATTTTATTTAGAAATTTACCAGTAGCTGCTGCATTTCCCACCCTAGTCTTATACTCGAGTCAATAAGTTTTCCCAGTTTTTTGGGATAAAATTAGGGGCCTCGGCTTATATTCGGGTCGGCTTATACTCGAGTATATACGGTAAGTCAATATTGTATTGTATAAAGTATCTCACCAACTCGCCCTCGTGTTGTTACTGAAGGTTGTGCAACGTTCACATACATGTCACCTGACCAATTTACCATTTCCTCTCCATTAACTACAATCATGATATATGCATTTTGTAATATGTTAAGTTCCCATTATCCCGTTTTTACATTATCTTGTACAAATGAACCTTTGGTCCAACTAAATAAATCATTATGACCTTTTGTAATGTTTAAATTAATAACACTATCTCGTGTGAAATTAATTCGCACATTGCATACTTGTAGATAGCCATCCTTTGTCCCAAAACAAACATGACCTTTTAATACTTGTTCATTGTCTCTCTTTTTTCTAATATTTCCCAATAAGTCATTCTTTAATTCCTGATTGAAAGTTGTTTTGTTCATCTTAAATATAACTATGACAAGAACTGTAGTCATCAATGTTAGCAGGATGCTGACGAACAACTTCTTTCTGCTACACGGTTGTCTTTGCGAACACATCATCTGTCACTGGCCAACTTTCCTCTGTAGGTCTGCTTACAAATTCTCTAAAATAAACCAAGAAAAACAAAGCAGTATCAATATATTATCAAATTGTGTTGTAGGTTTATACAATTTGCACTGATCTGCATGAACCCAAAAACAATTTTGCCTTTGTTTATTCTGTGAACCATCAAGAGGTCTTTGCACTTGTACCATTGTTTATCCCAATGTATCAGTTATTTTGTAAGGATCTTCCCAGTTTGCCTGCCAAGGTACAGTTTTCCTAAAAGTTTTTTATTATGACCATACCCCACTTTAAAAACTTTGAAAAATCAGGAGGTGCAATTTTGCACATATGAGTAGCTGCATGTGCAAGGATTTACTCCAAATTTTCCTGCAGCATTTGCAACCATTTATTTTTAGCAATTGCATCTTTCTGTGGGGTAGACAAATATGGTTCATTAGAAAATCCAACTGCATTTTCCTGCCTGTCATTAATTCAAATGGAGTGTATTGTGTAGCTGAAGACATAGTGCCTCTAATACCCATAAATACAGCAGGAAGTGCCTGTACCCATGTGTTGCCTTTCTCAAGTAACATTTTTGAAAGTCTAGATTTCAATGTTCGATTCATACGTTCCACAAGCCCAGCAGATTGTGGATGATATGGAACATGGAATCTTTGCTCTATGCCTAGAATAGCACACAGTGCTTGCATGATTTTCCCTGTGAAATGGGTACCTCTGTCTGACTCTAGAAGTCTAGGAAATCCCCATCTTGAGAACATGTATGTCCATGTTTTTTGTGAATCATCTTTTGTTAGTAGAATTACTTCCAACCATTTAGAGAATACATCCACAACTACTAACGCATACTTTAATCCATTCTTACCTGTTGGTAATGGTCCAATGAAATCAATTTGTAAAGTAGACCAAGGACCATTTGCAGGTACTATATGTTGTATAGGTGTTTTTTGTCCATTAGGTCTTGGATTTATTTTTGCACATATCAAACATGATTGTACTACCTGTTGTACAGTCTTTTCCATGTTATCCCCCCAAAAAACGTATCTCTGGGTACCTCTAACAGTTTCTACTGTCCAATGTGACCTAAACTTTCATAATTATATTGTGTAAATAACTCTTTTAGATGTTCTGGCATGACCGGACACAGTTCTCCATTTTGGTCATGACACAAAACTCTGTTCTCATGAACAAATTGAGGTTTTGGATCAACCCAAGAAGTCGCAAGGGAAGAATCCTTTGCCCGTTCTTCTGCAAAAGATGGAGGCTGTGTGTTAGGCTCTGACTGCAATGCATTTTCACCAGTTAAAGCTCCTCTTTTTGCAAATTTATCAGCTATTTCATTTTCTTCACTAAGTACATATTTACCTTTTTGGTGGGCAGGAACTTTAACTATAGCATGTAAACATGGCTCTTGAGACACAATTTCAAATATGGTCTCTAGTGTCTCTTTGTGTGCTAACACTTTATTTGAGACATCTACAAAACCTATTCTTTTCCATATAGCTAAATGTTCTGTTAGTGATCTAACCACATATGAACTATCACTATATATCACTAGGGGATGCCCTCCTTTTTCCTCAAGTGTTAGTACTGTTTTAATGCTTCTAGTTCTGCTCTCTGTGCTGACAAATGACCTGGCAATTTATGTTCTATGGAATATCCTCATTTTGGATACCATATAGCATAACCTGCATAGTACTTCCCATCTGAACAGAATCTGGACCCGTCAACAAACACAGGTTCATCAGAATCATTTGCTTCCTTTCTGAAAAGAGAGAATTCTCTTCAACTTCTGCCAAACATTCATTGGGTTTACCTTCATATTGCATTAGTTGTAGAAGTACATACTTTGCCTTATGTTCTACCTTAATCTGCTTTGGTGATAGAGCTATTAACCAATGTGAAAATATCTGATGTGGGGGCGTGGCTTGGTGCCGAAAGAGAATGGCCGCCTAATCCCAACACTCCGCGCCCTGCTGCCTCAATCTGCCACCATCCGCACAAACCAGCGCAACATGGGTCGCACAAAACGGACCCAGATGACACCCTCGACACCACGGACGCAGGGAGAAGACCCTTCCTCGTCCACCCGCGCCTACCTCCGCACTACAGAGATCCTCGCCTCGCAACACGAGGTATCCAAAATGGCGCCGTCCTCCCCCAGCTCCTCGATCTCCAAGGACAGCCAGCAGCCGACTGACCTCAGGGACAGCAGCCCGCCGGACTGGTATGCCCTGTTTGCCTCCCTGCTGAAAAAGGAAGACCTGCAAAAGATTCTGGCGGAGGTAAGATCAACACTCCGCACCGAAATCACTACACTCCGCTCCTCCCTGTCAGCACTAGAGGGGAGGGTAGAGGCCCTGGAAACTGCAGGCCCACCAGCCCCAAGCAACTCACAGCACTCCCATGACACACAGTCACGGAAAATCACTGACCTGCGGCTCCATGTTGAAGACCTGCATAACAGGAGCCGCAGGCACAACATTAGGGTGAGGGGGCTGCAGGAAGCACAGGGACCCGAAGACCTAAGGGACACACTAATCCCCATCTTCCACTATATTCTGAACAGGCCCCCTGAGGCACGGCTGCATATAGACCGAGCACACCGTGCCCTCCGCCCCAAACCACCACCATCAGCACCCCCGAGAGACGTCATATGCCACATCCAAGACTTCAATCCAATTGAAAGAAGCAATCATGAGGGCGGCTAGGGCGGAGAGGACCTGGAGGATTGGAAGGCACAGGGTGGAGCTCTATAATGATCTCTCCCATATCACCCTACAAGCAAGACGGGCCCTCCGGCCAGTCACCACTGCGCTACAAGACCAACAAATCCGTTACCGCTGGCAGTTCCCATTCGCCTTAGTAGCACGCAAAGGCACGATGGAAGCCACCATACTACGCCAGAGGATGTTCCAATCTTCCTAGAAGCACTTGGGCTCCCACCCATCCAGATAAGGGATTGGTCGAACTGCCCCCTTAACGACAGACTCACGGGCAGGCCGGTAACGCACACATTATCTCCCGACGAACAAGACGCAGGCACGGCCCCACCGCACCAAGCTGCACCCGAGGAGTAAAAGCTGCCTGAAGCCGGAGACTACACCCGAACCTCTTCCACAACTAAAGACCGAGGGGAAGGATGCACGGACTTATGGACAGGATGCGACCTACCCCACCCCCACCTCGTGATTTTGGACTTGTACCCATACCGCAGGAAAGACCAGACCAGAAGAACATCTGCCCTTGGAACCAGAAGAAAGACATTTTTTTTAAAAAAAAAAATTTCTCTCCTGAATTTTTTTTTCTTTAACCCCTTAAGGACCAAACTTCTGGAATAAAAGGGAATCATGACATGTCACACATGTCATGTGTCCTTAAGGGGTTAAGGAAGAGGGAAAAAAAGATACATTTTTTCAAGTTTTTTTTTTAATTTTTTTTAATCTTTTTATTTTTTTATCTTTTTCTTTTTTTTCTTCTTCTCATGTTTATGTACCTATGCAAATGTACTTTAATTAATTTATTCATTCTCTCCCAGTGTACGAGCTGGGCCCATCCTGCTCACTATCTCATATTGCCCCTCGCTGAAATTTGAGTACCCGGACGCCAACCCCTGAAGGCCGGTAACACGATGCCTAGACCGCACTTGGGACAAGCAATGGGGAGGGTGGGACTCAGGAGATCTGACTCACACGACTGGGGGGGGAGGGAAGGGGGGGGAGGGAGGACCGAAATACGAAGTTGCACGTAGGGACTACGGACGCCAGAACACCTGCCCGACACGTTGGGGAGAGACTAGTGAACCCCAAGACTTGCACTGTGCATCTACCCCTGGCTGCGGCCCCATCTGACAACCCTCTGACCATTGGACAGAGACCCACCACGACTGACTACTACCGCAGGAAACCACCCTGACTGGAGCCGGCAACAGACTACCCCAGAAGACAGGCACCACACAGACCACAGTATTCACCAGGAGGACCGCGGGAGGACGGGATGGCTGGTGCCACCGTCCAGACCTTCCTCCCTGGCCTCTGATCCGACTGAGGGTTGGCGGGGGACGGGGGAAATTTACCATTATATTTTTCCATTAAAGGACGGAGTCCACGCCGCACCCTCGTGCATGGCACGGGCTTCCCCGGACTCCCCTGGCCGCGGACACGAGGGCGCGGCCGGGCGAGCCCGGGGGACCCCGCTGGGCCCTGTGTTCCCCCCTGCACCCCTATTATGGCCTAGACCAGGCGTCGCACTCCAGACAGAACCCGACGGACACATATACTGACACCCGTTTGACAACTGGACTGGGAACTGGGACAGGAGGGTCTCATACCACAGACGGCTTCAGAAGACGGTAACTGATTGTTATACTTGTTATACCATGATGTTTTACCCATCCTAATGGTTTATCTACTTGCTCACTGACAGCAGGGCTCGGAGAACCCCATGCAGTGCTGATCCAGACCCACTACCACGGTAGCCCCGACGGTCAGAGGCACGCCACCCACGCTCCACCGGGTTTACTGCCATACAACAGGACCGGGACGCCGGGTTACGCTCCCTGGCGGACACCGCTCCTGAGGCAAACTACCCCTCTCTCACGCCACCACCCAGGAACGGCGGACAAGACACAGGTACCAACACGCCACATACTAGACAAAAGGCCCCAGGCCTGCAGTATCTACCCTACCTACTCCCCCACCACACACCTACACCCTTGTGGGTGAGACCCCACACCGGCGGGCCGGGGGCGCTCCCCCGCGTGCCCCCGACTGGAAGCCAGCAGCAGCGCCGGTCGGGCGTGCCCGTGGGACTTCCCCCGGCTACGTCGCCCCCCTCCACATAGGAGGACACTACCTTTTCTCTGTCTGCCCCCTCTCCCTCCCCCTCCCTCCCTCCTCCTCATTCCCTGCTCCCTGGTTGGACCGCCTCCCCCCCCTCCCCCGAGATGCCCGGGACTACATACCGCTCCGGAATCGAGCCACGGCCGGCACCCACCCTCTCGCTCTATTCGATCAATGCGAAAGGACTCAATTCCCCACAGAAACGGGTGAGAGCCCTACGGGAGCTGAGAGCACTACGTATCTCTATCGCCTTTTTCCAGGAAACGCACTTCAAGATGCACAACCATCCTCAATTCTCCTCTAAATACTACCCACTGGGCTTTCATGCCACGAACCTGGAGTCAAAAACCAAAGGAACATCAATACCTCTTCCTGAAAGGCACCATACACCACACCCGCTTCACACTGGCGAACGTGTACCTACCCAACAAAGGCCAGAAACCCTTCCTCAACAAAATCCTAGCAGCCCTAGAACCCTTCAGTGAAGGCACCCTGATACTTGGGGGAGACCTCAATGCCCCCTTGGACCCGAGACTGGACACCTCTACGGGCACCTCAAACCTCCCGGAACACGTGCTCCGAGGCATGAGGGAGACTTTGCACGAATTTCAACTATCCGACTGCTGGCGGGTTCTACACCACGCTGACAAAGACTACTCATACTACTCCCCGGCCCACAAATCCTACTCCCGAATAGATTACTTTTTCCTTACCCACCACCACCTCGATGATCTGCACTCGGCCATGATAGCGCCAATGACTTGGTCGGACCATGCTCCGAACATTATCACGCTCACGTCACCCACGCCCTTCCACAAACAATAGGTATGGAGAATCAATGAATCGCTATTGGAGGACCCACTGCTCAAAGCAGAAATGGAAGATCAATTAGAACATTTCTTACTCACGAACACGCCAAGAGACTCCACACCGGAGACCATCTGGGAAGCGCATAAATGCGCAATACAAGGCACCTTAATTCGCCAGGGAACGCAGCGCAAGAAACTACGCGCCGAAGCTATCATGGACCTCATCCAGACGGTCGCCGAACTGGAAAAAAGACACAAAACCACACTGGACGAGCAGGCATATACAGATCTGGTCGTGGCCCGGGCTGCCTTAAACTCGCACCTATCCCACAAGATAGCATTCCAACTACGCAAGGCACAAAAGAATTATTACGAATATGGCAACAAAAGCAGCAAAATGCTAGCCAGAGCCCTCAGGAAGACCAGACAAAAAAGCTTCATAAACAAAATTGTCCACAATGGCACGACTCATGCCACGCCAAAATCCATAGCCGAAGCCTTCCGGAATTATTACGAAACACTGTACAACATCTCTCCGTGGGGCACAAACTCAGAGGAAAGAGAACTCAACAACCACGCCTTACGACGACAGGCTTACCTAGACACCCATATCCACCGAAAATTAGACGAAGAAACAGCACACTCCATGGAAGAGCCAATTACGGCAGAGGAACTATCCTTAGCCCTGAAACTGACCAAAAATGGGAAGAGCCCAGGACCGGACGGCTTTACCACCAAATACTACAAGACGTTCTTTAAGACCTTGGCCACACCCCTCCTTAATATGCTAAACAACTTGATCGACGGTGGCACGCTAGACCGGAACACGCTACTAGCGCATATTGTAGTATTACCAAAGGAAGGGAAGGACCCGACCGCATGTCTCAGTTACAGGCCAATCTCCCTGAAGCCCATGGAACAGCGCAGTCAGGGGAGTGGGCCTTGACAGAGCCAGGAGTAGGCAGGGGAGTAACCAGTTAAAGGGGTGTGGTTATCTGTAAAAGGGGGTTGGAAGATAGGAGTATATTAAGCAGCCATTTTAAGAGTAAGGGACATTTTAACAGAACTGACACTTACCTGGTAATTGTCCCTCCCACCCTCCCTGTAGTATTGGAGTTCCCGTTTGGTCACAGCGGCGGGATAGGGCTTGGGTAATTGGAAGATAGGAGGAGTATCAAGTGGTTAGGCTAAAGTTAGGCTGGATTAGACCGGAGTGTTAAGTGGTTTGTGGGTTCGAGCTCATCGGTGGCTCCGAACCAGGTGGTGTAGGGGGGTCTCGGTACACCCCTACAGTTAAAAAAGTTATGGACATGGGGCCTCTTTGGTAGGCCATGTGTTATGTGTTATTTGTTATTTATAATGTTATGTATTGTTATTGGTCGGGGCCATTGCCGGGGGTAATTTATGTACAGTGGGGGATGGGGGGTAAATTGATATTATGTGGCAATTACCCCAATTTGTTACCTTGTTTATAATAATAAATAAAGCTGTGGACTTTTATATTCCAACAGAAATACGGTGTCTGTAAGTTATTGGGGTGCTGGGGTAAACATTGCACCTGCCGAATAACGACTGTGCGCATGTCATGTTGAATGCGGACCTAAAACTGCTTGCAAAGATTATAGCGCTACGTATTCAACCAACCCTGCCACAACTGATCCATCCGGACCAGGTGGGGTTTATCAGAAACAGGGAAGCACGAGACAACACTACCAAAGTGATCAACCTGATACACGCAGCCAGAAAGACCATGGCGCCTTCGCTTCTGATATCTACAGACGCAGAGAAGGCATTCGAGAGGGTGGATTGGCCTTTTCTGTTTGACACGCTGAAACAAGTGGGACTAGGACCAAACATGCGGGCATGGATCGGAGCTCTATACAGCAACCCAACCGCACGGGTCTACGTAAACAACACTCTGTCAAAACCGTTCGAGATACGGAATGGCACCAGACAAGGCTGCCCCCTCTCACCCCTATTGTTCGTCTTGAGCCTGGAACCATTTCTTAATGCCATTAGGGAAAGGCCAGATATTAACGGCATACGCGGCGGATGGGGAGAGAGCAAAATATCAGCGTACGCAGATGACCTACTATTCACAGTGCAGAACCCATTAGCATCACTCCCGGCCATTATGCAGGAATTCGAACAGTACAACGCCCTCACAAATCTCCAAATCAACTATACAAAATCGGAAATTCTCCACATCGGATGTGACCGCACACTGATAGCATCACTTAAAATGCGCTACCCACTCCGCTGGTGCAAGGACGCAATCAAATACCTAGGAGTTTGGATAACCTCTGATATCTCGCACCTCTTCCAACGCAACTTCCCTCCCCTACTGGAGACGGTGACCGCAAACCTCAAAACGTGGACGGTGCCTCACATCACCTGGCTGGGGCGGGTGAGTGTCCTCAAAATGAACGTGCTCCCAAGGTTCCTGTACCTTCTGCAGACACTGCCAATACCAATCCCTCAGACATTCTTTGCTCAGGTGCGCAGAGCCTTCACAACATACATATGGAACAACGGGATGGCCAGAATTAAATACGAGATCCTGATCAAACCTAAACCGCAGGGCGGCCTTGGGCTCCCTGACCTAGCCACCTACCACCGAGCGATCCACTTACTACGGGTGATCGAATGGACAACAACACCCCCGGATAAACTCTGGACGAACATAGAAGCCAGCTTCACGACCCTTCCTCTGCGAACACTCCCGTGGCAACCCAAACCACCAGTGACCAGGGGAGACCGAAGCCACCCCACAATAGCTGCCACCCTCCACATCTGGAAAAAAATACAGGCGGGGCAGACCTCTCCCCACCGACCTCTCCCCTTTACCCCATCACGGGAAATCCGGTATTTAGGGGCCTGGACACCGCCCGGACAATGACCAGCCTGAGACTGCCGCCACAATGTAACCTACATCACCTGCTCACAAACGGAGCCATCACACCACTCCCTGAACTGCCCACACCGGAACCTCCAGATCTATTGACAAGATTTAGACACCACCAGCTTACACTCAGACTCAAACAAGTACCTAACATAAACTCAGCTGACAGACCGCTAACCACGTTCGAGACACTCTGCACCCAACCGCCCCCCCACCACATGCCATATCGCTGCTTTATCGGCTAATGCAGACACCACCAACGAACCAGAACTTTCCGTATTTCACTAAACACTGGGAACGAGACTTAGGCCACCCTTTGACAACAGAACAATGGACCAACGCCTTTACGCTGATGCATAAGTCGTCAATCAGCACAAAATACCAGGAATCCGGGTACAAACTAATTTCTCACTGGTACAAAACCCCAGAGAAACTCGCATCTATTGGCAACACATGCGCACCGGAATGCTGGAGATGTGGCAAGGAGCTGGGCATGCTATTCCACATATGGTGGTCGTGCACCAAGATCCAGCCATATTGGCAAGAGATACACCGGATCATGTCGGCGCTCACAGACGACTCGGTAGAATACTCCCCAGAAACCTATCTGCTCCACATGACCCCCATACCGCTGAAGACCTACAAGAAAACCGTCATTCCATATTTGATAAACGCAGCGCGCAGCCTCGTCCCGACCTTCTGGAGGCAGAGCTCAGCCCCCTCCACCAAAGACTGGATCGCGAGAGTGGAAGACATCAGGAACATAGAGGAAATCATCCTGATCGCAAAGGGGAAAAGCCAAATCTACCAGAAAATCTGGTACCACTGGACACATTGGCTAACAACAATCTACCCAACCCGGAACGGAAATACACAACTCTCCACGACGACAGAACAGCCCCCATAGTGCACAAGGACACCTTATATGATGGAACCGCCTCCGGATGCCTCCCGGCGTGGGGCGGGGGGGGGGGGACCACCCGGAGCCGACCCGCTGACACCCCCTCTCCTACTAGACCCCATCCTCTACCTCCAGACCAGACCCCCCCGCCCCCCATCGCCCTTAGGCCCTTCCGTCACTCCAAACTACTGGATGCAAGCCCCTTCCACTCTAGAGGAACATTCCACACACATAGACCTAGGCCGAACTGGCAAAGGACCCCCCTAACACAAACCCGACACCCCTGACCCACCCTCCACGATCCTTCACCTGCCAATGAGCAACCAACAGGTCGGAAACAAACAAAGAGCTAACATGACAAGATCCCCTCAGACTTACAGCTAGTAATAGTCCACGGAGGGGGTTTGTCTCAGCACAGGACTGCCAGTAACAAATGTCTGAACAGCCCTCCTACTCTGATGGCTTACCTGGGATTAGTGTATGGATAGGCAGGGATGGCTCTGTATTGGCTTACTAGGATGTCTTGCAAATTCCTTGGTTTCACTTAATAGTAATATTAGACTACCAGAGAATGGCTCTTAATATCCCTTCGGGGGGAAGGAACACATAGCCCCAACATCACACCACTACTCAGAACAGAAATGGCTAACACAACACACATAACGCTTTATTATTACCTCGACGTTCGGGCATAATGGGGATGGGGCTAGGGCAGATGGCCTAAACCACCTTGCCTCTACAGCACATACAGAAACTGGAGAAATATTGCTGAGCCTATATAAGCCGCTCCATCATTGCGCACATCATTATAGATAAGTGTACAGACTGCTCCTGTGGGACAACCACATAAAACTTAGTTATGCCTTATGTTTAACCTATTTAGACGCTACCACTTATGCTGTTCTATCATTTTACGTTACCATTGTCTAGCGAATGAATCTGGACCACACTTCAAATTACTGTTCCAGAGTGCGACCATAATGATATCAATGCCTAATACGCCTAATACACACAGCCGCCAAAAATAATATAACACATTGACGCTATCGTGATGTATAAGTGTACTTAGTTTAAGCTTTATGATACCGGCTTATGTAATTTTCTGTCATATTATTATGCCTCACTATGCAGTCCCTCAACTCTATGTCAACCTAATTGTACGTATTATATCTTGTTCCTTTTTTAAAAAAAATGTGCAGCCTACCATGACACGCAGTTTTTGTGCCCCGTACAATGCTCACGTTACTGTCATGTATTATTGCATACCTGTGTTTGTACCAATGCACAACAAAAATAAAGAGTAATAAAAAAAAAAATATCTGATGTGACACACCTGGAATTCCTTTTTCAAGAAGTAATTTCAAAGGTGTGTGTGGTGTTTGCAGAATTATGTCCTTGAATCCCACTATGTGTTCAGTTGCCATTACCGCAAAATGTACTCCTACCAAATGTCTGGCACAAATTTATAGCCCTCTTTCCACTAGGGAAATAATTTTAGAAAAATATCCCACTATTCTCCATATCTCTTGCTGCAATTGTAATAGTTTTGCGGGGGCAGCCGTCTCTGAAGTATGTACTTGAATTGCAAAGGTTGCAGTTGGATGTATTGTCACTAAAGCAGGTGCAACCTGTAAGTCTCTCTTAAGTACCTCAAATGCATTTTTATGTTCATCTGTTCAAGGTCCAAATGAAGATTCACTATTTTTCAAGACATCCTATAAAAGTTTGGCTTTTTCAGTGAACCCTTCAATTAATTCTCTGGAAAAATTTATTAATCCTAGGAACTGGTGTAAGGCCTTGTGTGAAGTCGGTACAAGAAGAGAAGAAATAGTTTTGATTCTTTCCTGCACTGGCTTCTTATGTCCTGGACCAATATGTATACCCACATATTGTACCTCTGGTTGCATCAGTGTTACTTTGCGTGTGTTCAGTTTTAAACCAGAATTCTGCAAAAGGAAAAATAATTCATTTAACAGAATCAGGTGTTCTTCCTCAGTTTCAGTCTGCAAAGGCATATCATCAACACATTGTAACAAGCATTATGGCCTAGCGAACTTAGACAAAACTTTTGCCAATGCCTGATGAAAATATGTATGAGAACTGTGAAAACCCTGGGGTAACACAGCAAACACACATTGCTGATTTTGAAACGTAAAAGCAAATTTGTATGGGCAACTATGCTTCAGCGGGAACAGAGAAAAACCCATTACTTACATCTAGTACTGAGTATACTTTAGCAGTTGACATTGATGTGGGATTATTAAAAAATCCTTATTGTACTTGTATTGAATTATTGTACTAACTCCATTTTAACTTTATACTGTGATGATCCTCCATTTTGTCCTCTTAACCTGACTTCTTCAATCCTCCATTTTGTCCTCATGACTTAACTTGTTCATTTTAAAACTACATTACGTGACTGAACTTCTCAACCCAATTAGTACAGTAGACAAAGACTGTGTTTTCCTGCAAGGACAAATACCAGGAGGTGCTGGTTACTCCTTAAGACTTGCTGGCTACTCCTTAGAATTTGTAAGATAGTATAGTTTGAAGGCCACAGAACACAGTAGTAATGAAATGTTCTATTCATAAGAGACCTTGCACCTGGACATAAAGCCTGATATCATTGACCGTGTAAAATGACGCTTAGGACCCCCATATCCCCACCCGTGTCCAGAATAATCCCACCTCTGGTGGGTGGACACGGGACTAACCTCTTAATTTTTTGAACCAATAGGTAAGACACTAACACCGACACTTAACAATTAATCCAATTGATGATGTTTATTTGCTGATATTCTAATAATCAATGATGACGCAAAATGCCTCTTAAAAGGGCCTGCGCGCCCGCTTTTTCTTCACTTGCCAATAAACTTTCTCGAAGTTATTTTAACCTGAACCTTGCGTGTCAGACTTAATTACTTCAGCGTATATACGCAATTTAATTTTATTGATTTGGACAGGAACAGATAGACATTTGAACATTTTGGTTTACTTTCAAAAAGTACCATAACAACTTGGCGCCCAACGTGGGGCATCGGGCTATGTCCGGCCGGTGAGCCGTCCTAAGGAAGACAAGGGTGGACGGAGGAATCCGGGGGGAAGGAAAGGAGATTGATCACCTCCAGGTACACGGTAGAGACTTCTGCAGAGCCACCGGTATGTTCCGGCCCCTTTGATTGACCCGTCCACGTGTCTGTGACTGCTTCCCGGGAGGACATCAAAGACAGGTAATATCTTGCCCGGTGCCTCGTTACTCACTTGTTTACCTGCATTTTAGTCTATCTGTTGCCTGGGTGTGTTTGAACTGTTTGCCTGTTTCCCCATTTTGAGATAAAAGGGGGGTGGACCTGCAGGGGATTTGCCTGGGGTTCTGTCTTGCTTGTTTTCCCCCTTTTGGGATAAAGGGGGGTGGACCTGAGGGGACTTGCCTGGGTCTTCAGTGTGTCTGTCTATCTGTTTGTATTTTACCCCTTTTGGGATAAAGGGGGGTTGACCTGTGGATGTGTTCCTGGGGGTCTTCTTTGCCTGTTTACTTCTTTTAGGAGCCTCGTGGCTGTGGCTGTATGGAAAAAGAAGTTTGTGGAACTGTGGGATCTGTGTAGAATCATAGTTTCCTGTGATCCAATTTTGTGTCACTTTGATAGCCTAGCTAGCTTCGCTGTGCGCTTTCGGACCATCCAGCTCTAGTTGAGTTGGGGACGTCCTGACCCGGACCACCCAGCTCTAGTTGAGTTGGGGACGTCCTGACCCGGACCATCCAGCTCTAGTTGAGTTGGGGACGTCCTGACCCGGACCATCCAGCTCTAGTTGAGTTGGGGACGTCCTGACCCGGACCATCCAGCTCTAGTTGAGTTGGGGACGTCCTGACCCGGACCCTTCGGCTCTAGTTGAGTTGAAGGTCCACTGATTATTTAATTGTGGTAGTGGGACTTGAGGAAGTCATTCTCCGAGTGGGGACACTACGAGGTTGAGGGAGGTGACTTTGGAGTAAGCACGTGTAAAAGGAAAGGGATTATTGTTGATTTCATTTGAACTGTGATGCATGCACTGTATTTCAATTGTATTGTTGTCTTGTTTGTCTAATTAGGAGTCTCATGAACTCCTGTGTCTGTCTCTAAGGATTTTCCTTGCCTTTCATCTTTTCTATACTTCCTATATTATTATACTATCCACTCCCATTCCTCTTAAAAGAGAAGTGATTGGTCACACACTTCTCACCTCGCTCCAATCCGTGTCTACCACCCCGGGTAGGCGGATTCAGTGACTAGTCTACGTTTTGGGAAGACGCACCTGAGAAAGTCCTACGGTTCTCGGGTGGCAGTCGAGCATTGTAGACGTTCTTGTTCAGTTTTCTCTCTCTCTCTCTCTATATCTAGGACGCTGGTATAGGGGTAAAGGGATTATGGGGCAGGATTTAAGCAAGCCCAGTAAGGGCTGGTTAGCATGTGATTTGGTAGAAAACAGAGAGGGTGAGGAGATGGTTAAAGGTGTTGAAAAGATTGCAAAAGTATGTAAAATTACTGTGCCAACGGGTGGAAGATTGCAACCAGAAAGTTGGCGTAAGTTACTGGCAGAAATGAAAGGCAAGCTTACAGATAATGGTTTATTAAAGACTGCTGAAGCATGGTACAGAGTAGCGAAGGCTATTCAGTTAGAAGGTTGGGTTGAGGAAGAGATAAATCACAAAGGTGTGAAATTGTTTGTGTATCATAATAATTGTGTTACTGGGGTTTACCCTCAGCCAGCGCCCCAAAACGTCGCCCAGGGGATATCTATCCCCAAGGTTCAGTCAGCCGTAGGTGGTAGCCAGCTGACTATGTTCCCCACTCCCGATCCTCCTAACACCCATCCCGTCACCTCCCCTGTCTGCCCGGTCCTGAATTCTGATGGATCTTTCTTTTCCCCTTCCCCGTC
Organism: Pelobates fuscus; assembly: GCF_036172605.1. Taxonomy (NCBI): domain Eukaryota; kingdom Metazoa; phylum Chordata; class Amphibia; order Anura; family Pelobatidae; genus Pelobates; species Pelobates fuscus. The sequence continues at coordinate 403,064,188 of NC_086317.1, forward strand.
TCTAACATTCCCATCATCCTCATCCATCCCTACGCTACCTGCTGTACCTTCCCCTAATATTTCATCTGCCATTCCTTCCCTACACTCTCTCTCCGTTAATGATCCCCTCCCCTCTTCATCCGCCCAACTAACCACCTCCTCCACCCTTGCCCCGGCTCCTCCCTCTACACTCACCCCTACCAATCCCTCTCCGTTCCCTCCCATCTCCACCCCAGTTCAATACCCCACCTCCTTCCCCTCCCCAGCCTGGCCCTACCCCTTCCCATATCCCATGGCCCTGCCCTATCCCGGATATCCACTACCCATTCCCCAAGCCACTCCCCAGGTTCCGGTCATGCCCAGTCCGGCACAGTCCGCCCCGGATGTGCCCACATCCAACATGGCCGCCACTTCTTCCCTTAACCCTACTACAGTACCTTTTCCAGCCACCAATATGGCGGCCCCCAGTACAGCCCTGATGCCAGTAATTCCCGGTGACTACCTATCTAGTTATGATCCACTAGCCACCCCTGCATCCGGGACCCCCTCTCATCCCCCGGTCCTGTCACCTTACTCGGGCCCTGCCCGTAAGAGAGCTCAGATCATAGAATTAGATGAGGGAGAAGAGGATAGGTTATCCCAGGACTCGTTGGAGGCTGCAGGAGCCGCTGCAGGAGCCTCAACTCATCGTTCTATCGATGATCCCTTTGGACACAAGGGTCGGGGAGAGCGGACCCCTCCTAAGTATGTTGCTTTTAACCCTACTCAAGCTAGTGCATTAATGAAATCGCTCCCTGACCCAGAAAAACAGCCTATGCCTTTTTACCGAGGGATAGTTCAAATTCAAAAGACCTATTCCGCCGCATGGCGTGATTTGCTGAGCATTTGTGCTATTAAAGCAGGGGATGCATACTGGCCGAGCATGGCCCGTCACCTCAGTACAGATCTGCTTTCCAGTGATGTTGATTACCCCTCCGGGGTAACGTTTTGCACCCAATTAAGAGAATGGGCTAAAGACAAACTTGCAGATCAGGCTGCTGGCCTCACTGATGTTATTCAAGATAAAGGAGAGTCAGTAGAAAGGTTCCATGCAAGACTGTATCAAATGTTCACAGATTTAGGATTTGATCTTACTGACAAAATTCATTCACAAATGCTGTCAGGTGCGTTTGTCCAAGGTGTCAAAGACTCTATACGTAAGGGAATCATTGCTGCACGTCCTGAATATAAGGTTGTTCCCTTGGATACCCTGCTTTTAGTTGCTAGAGGTTTGGAATCTGTTCAGACCCCAAGGAGACCCAATCCAGCTCCCCTCATGGTGGCCCGCGCTACCCCCATCACCTCTAGCACCAAAGGAGTCAAGTTAGAGGATGTAATTTGCTTTAATTGTGGGGCTCAGGGACACTACAGAAGTGATTGTCCGGAACCTAAAAGGGAACCAGGGGCACCCAAAAAGTTCTCCAAGCCTGCCCCAGGCCCCAAGACCGTGAAAAAGGTTCCAATTGTTGAAGAACCAGATGATTAGGAAACTGGCAAGCCTGTGTCTGTAACCCCTGTAATGGCAGTGTCTACAGGGGATAAAGGGGGGCCACTTGCCACAGTGACTTTGCCCATTGAAGGCCACCCTACCACATTCCTTGTTGACACAGGTGCAGCCCGTAGTGTTCTGCGAGAACAAGACCTGCCAGACCCATCTTTCCTGTCAAATATCGATGTCTCTTGTGTTGGAGTGGATGGCCAGCCGAGACATAGCCCTTTAACAACTCCACTACGAGTCGGTTCTAGCCTGCTCGCTCGCTTTGTGGTATCCTCCACATGCCCAATTAACCTGTTAGGTGCTGATGTCCTCTCACGCCTGCAAGCATCCATCACCTTCACCCCAGACGGGCAAGTAGAAATGTTCACACCTCTATCTGTATCAGACACCTCAGCCCTGTGCTCCTTGCCTCTGATGCTGCATTTAGAAAAGCCCCGTGAGGAAGCAACAGCATTAAGGTCCAATTTCCCAGAGGAATTAAAAACACAGGTGCCCGCCAAGTTATGGTCCTCAGGCCCAGAGGACATAGGTCACCTAAATGTTCCCCCTGTGGTGGTAAAGCTTATTCCAGGAGCTAAGTTACCAAGAAAACCACAATATCCATTAAAACCAGCCCAGTCTGCTGCCATTTCTATCCACATCAAGGCACTCTTGGAGAAGGGTGCCCTGGTGAAATGTAAATCTGAATGCAACACCCCGTTATTTCCTGTGAAAAAGAAAACTCCAAAGGGTGAGCCAGAGAAGTACCGGATGGTTCAGGATCTCCGTGCTGTTAATGAAGCTACCGTCCTGGACACCCCTCTTGTACCAAATCCCCATACTCTGCTCTCTGGAGTCCCACCATCTGCAAAATTCTTCACAGTTATTGACCTGGCCAATGCCTTTTTCAGTGTCCCACTGGACCCATCCTGTCAATACCTGTTTGCTTTCACTCATGAGATGCAACAGTATACCTGGACTGTCATGCCCCAAGGGGCACAAAATTCTCCAAGTCAATTTGCAAAGGCCATGGGTACCATTCTTGACCCATGGCAAGCTGAGCACCCAGAAGTTGTCCTGCTTCAGTATGTGGATGATCTACTGCTGTGTGGAGATGATATTCCCACTACTGAAAGGTGTTCAATTAGTCTTCTTTCCTATTTGGCAGAACAGGGATGCAAAGCGTCACTCATCAAGCTACAATTCTGTCAATCTTCAGTGATCTTCCTTGGACATTGCCTATCTCAAGGTACCAGACATCTTACCCGGGACCGGGTAAAAGCTGTTCTGGACATTCCACCCCCAAGGACTTCAAAGTCTCTTCATGCCTTCCTAGGCCTCATTTCCTACTGCAGAGCAGGGATCCCAGAAGCCTCTCTGCTTATGCAACCTCTCTATGATGCTCTTAAGTCCGACCCGTTCTGTCTGACCAATGAAGCTCTGGACAATTTCGATGCTTTAAAACGTGCCATTGCTTCTGCTCCTGCCTTGGGCCTACCTGACTACTCCAAACCCTTCAAATTATTTGTCTCTGAAAGACAAGGCCACGCTACAGGAGTTCTCACCCAAACGAATGACTTAAGAGGCCGCCAAAGGCCTATTGGATATTTCTCATGTCAACTAGACATTGTGGCCAGAGGGACTCCTTCCTGTCTCAGGGCTGTTTTTGCCGCTAGAGAGCTCATAGAAAGAACCTCGGACCTGGTCCTTGGCCACCCTCTGGTTGTTTTGGCCCCTCATGACATTTCTGCTATTATCAACCAAGTCCAGCTCAAGCACGTGTCTCCAGCCAGGCACCTGCGCCTACAGTGTCATCTTCTTTTGCCTGACAACATTTCCATCCAAAGATGTCAAGTGCTTAATCCGTCCACTCTTCTTCCACTCCCTGAGGGGGGTATCTATTATGGATTTATCACAGATGAAACCTACATTTATCTGCTCTGTGGATGTATCAAGAAAGTCATGCATCCACATTTGACATTTTATGAAGATGAGACACCTCTTTGTGAAGGCCCGGATTACGCCTTCTGTACCATGTGGTACAAGCCAAACATTACTCCCGAACCTTGCTATGAAGATGAGCTTTACCACTGGACCGATGTAAAGCTCACTGCACAAGACTTCTATTGTGACTCTGAAGGTAATAGCATGGTCTTGGTCCAGCTACCTCAACAACTCAACTACCTCTACCGCCATTGGGATACTGCTATCCCACATATTCCTGTTACCAAGTTGAAGACAAGGTCATGGAATGATCTTGGGCCCATGGCAAAACTATGGGCCACCATGAATGAAGAACAACTACAGAAAAATGGTATTGCCAAATACCCAACAACTGACCTTCTAGAAGCATGGCCACGCCATTTCCTGGAAAAGGAGTTTCAAGACCTGGTCATAAAGAATGATTATGACCCAGAAACACCTCACGACTGTTTTGAACAGATGAAAATGGAAACAGTGCACCTACCAACTGTGCATGAGAATCCATTACCAGATCCGGATTTTACCCTGTTTGTGGACGGATCAAGATATGCCGATGAAGGAGGAACATATCACACAGGATATGCCGTAACCACAACAGACGAAGTCATCAAATCATCATCCTTACCGCCAGCAATGTCTGCGCAAGAAGCTGAATTACAGGCTCTGACTTCAGCATGCAAAATTTCCGAAGGAAAACGTGCCAACATCTATACAGATTCAAGATATGCTTTGGGTGTGGCACATGACTTCGGCCTAATCTGGAAGACAAGAGGATTTCTTACCACCGCCGGTACACCAGTCAAACACAGCACTGCAATCAAGGAGCTAATGGATGCCCTCCTACTTCCCGAAGAAGTGGCCGTTTTGAAAGTCAAGGCCCATGGGAAATTGGATACAGATGAAGCAAAAGGCAACCATCTAGCTGATCAGGCTGCTAAGCTAGCGGCCAGGGATCTACAGGAAGTGGATGAAGAAGTGTCCGGACAAGAAGAAGAAGAAGTTCCTATTTTTGCTCTGCAAACTCTTCCTACTGATTTGCGAATTTTACAAGAACAGCAAGCTGCAGTCACTCCTGAAGAAATCCAGAAATGGAAAAAGAAAGGAGCTGTCCAAAAGGACGGAATATATTACAACAACTTCAGATTTTGCCTTCCCAGAAATTTGTATCCAGCAGTTGTCCAATGGGCACATGGGCCTGGACACCTGTCAAAAGAATTGATGACCGCCCTCATACAGAAGTATTATGAAGCACCTGGAATCACAACATTGATCAATAGCTTCTGCAAGGCCTGTGTCATTTGTGCAAAATGCAATCCAGGAAGACCAATTAAGGTGCCTGCGAAACACCTGGCAAAGCCCATGTACCCCTTCCAGCGAATTCAAATTGACCACATCCAAATGCCCAAGAGTGGGCCCCATGAATATGCACTAGTAATAGTGGACATGTTCTCAGGCTGGCCAGAAGCCTACCCAGTGACCAATATCACTGCAAAAACAACCGCAAAGCGCCTACTTACAGATATTGTATGTAGATTCGGACTCCCAGAAGTCATTGAGAGTGATCAAGGCCCAGCCTTTACAGCAACTATGACTAAAGAAATTTGGACTGCCCTAGGGGTGACTCTAGCCTTCCATACCCCTTACCACTCACAAAGTAGTGGTAAAGTGGAGCGCATGAATGGCACTCTAAAAACCAGAATGTTAAAAATGTCACAAGAAACAAAGATGCCCTGGCCAGAAAGCCTACCAATAGCTTTATTTAGTGTTAGGCACACACCTAGAGGGAAGCATTCACTGTCCCCATATGAGGTTCTATTTGGGACAGCACCCAGACTAGGTTGTTATTATCCGCAGCAGTTGCAACTTCAATCCGATGTTTTAGTAGACTATGTAACTGAACTTGCAAGTGTCCTAAGCAAAATACATGCCCAAGTTTTTTCTTCAATTCCAGATCCCGAATTGGATACAGGTTCCCATAGCCTACTTCCCGGAGATTGGGTCCTGGTCAAGAAGTTTGTGCGGAAAAATACCCTGGAACCAAGATTTGACGGTCCATTCCAAGTTCTCCTGATTACCGCAACCTCCGTCAAATTGGCCGGTAGGCCAAATTGGATCCACGCTTCCCACTGCAAGAAATCTCCTGCCCCAGAGGAAGCGAATATCGCACAAACATGTATCTCTGGTACATCTTCTCCTTAATTAGCCTCATGGAGGCCCAGCAAGTAGCCATTACCAAAGACATTAGTGGGTACACCTTCTGGTATAATTCATCGTGCACCCAGGTGGCTACTTATACCTTTGACTATTGTGATATTGTAGAATGCCCATTTCCCACACCACAAATCCAGAGCATCTATAGAGATATCCCTCATTCGAAAGACCCATATGTTTGTGTAGTTGACAAACAATGGGGGCACAATTGTGATCATTGGGGGGCGGCGGGATGGAATGCCGGGCCTGCCTGGGGTTACAAACCAAAAAGTGCCGTATCTAAAGTAGATGATCATGGTAGATCCCTCCTCCAGAGGATGACTTTGAGAAAGCCTGGGGGGAGTACACCAATGAAATTAATTCTTAACATTGAGCATCCAAGCCCAACAGATGCAGACCAGTATGTGATGGGAATGTATTGGAAAAAGGGTTCCTATAAAAAGTTAGGGCATTTCTACCTTAAAGATATGTGCAACTCTTCTGAGTGGCAAGGGGCCACCCATATGGTCCCTAACCCATTAAAACCTCATATCCAGACCTTTCAAGACATGATGGCCATTGCTAACCCCACTTTTGAAGATACCATGGCCGCTGAAACAGGTTTTAATGATGTAAATCTATGGTTAGAATGGATGAAATATAATGCCAATAAGCATAATAGAACTGCATGTTATGTGTGTGGCGGTGCCCGGCCTCACCTGGGTACCGTGCCTTTAATCCTACCAGTAGATATAGAAGAATGTGTTTTAAGCCTTTTTGCCTATCACTATAATTTTAACAGGTCCATATGTATTGCATGGACAAAGGAGTATCCTCTCCTAACCCAGGATGTCAAACCCCCAGATGGTATTACAATATATAAAGGTAATTACACTTGCTATGCCATGAACGATGGGATTGGTAAATTTGTGGGTAACTTTCCCGAAGGCTATTGTGCTACATACCGAACTGTTCCTGTACGTTTACTGCAGCATCACACTAGGTCATTAGGAGATATTTACTGGTTGTGTGGGGATTTACAGTTAAGATCCAGAATGGACACAGCGTGGTGGGGGGAGTGTACTTTGACTAAGGCCATTATGCCTATACACATTATCTCTGACACACACCTCAACACCCATGGGCCCAGCCACACTAAGGTTAAACGTGAAGCCCCAGTAAAAGGAAGTTTTGACCCTCACATTTACATTGATGCCATTGGGGTGCCTAGGGGGGTACCCAATGAGTTTAAAGCAAGAGATGAGGTTGCTGCAGGATTTGAATCAATTTTTACCATAGTTACCGCAAACATGAATTTAAACTGGATAAATTATATTTATTACAACCAACAGCGTTTTGTTAATTACACCAGAGACGCCCTCCAGGGGTTGGCCGAACAGCTGCAGGCCACATCCCAAATGACTTTCCAGAATAGAATGGCCCTAGATATGATCTTAGCCGAGAAAGGAGGGGTTTGTAAAATTTTGCCCGACACCATGACATGTTGTACATATATCCCAGAAAACACAGGCCCTAATGGTAAAGTTACATTAGCCATAGAAAAATTAAATGACCTGTCTGAAGAATTAAAAAGGAATTCTGGGATAAAAGATCCCTGGGAAAGATGGTTCGGTTGGATGACAGGATGGCAAAAGGCTTTAATGCAGATTGGTATGGCTATACTAATTTTTCTTTTTATTTTTGCTCTTCTCTTTTGTTGTGTCCTCCCATGTCTGAGAAAATCCCTCATGAAGACTGTTGACCAAGCGGCCCCCACTTTCACCCATCTCGAAGTTGATGACCAAGACTTCCAAGACGTCAACTCACCCTGTCTGCCGCTGCAAACAATCCCTTTTGTTGATAAAGTGCAGGAATTCTAGGAAGGGACTAGCTTAGGGACAGCATCTGTCAGTGAATGGTAAAGGCCCCGTGCGGAGAAGTGGTGGGTTAGCTGCCATGGGATACCCATGGGTGTGAAGTGTTCGAGAGCCATACTGATGGATGAGTTAGCCTATTAGGGTCAGCTCTAGGGACAGACTTGCACTTTGCATTAACACCTAGCTAGCGGCCACGGGGTTTCTGTGCCTTTGGGTTAACACGTCTTCTGATACTAACATAATAAAGTTTTTATCTCTTAGAATCTAACATTTCATAGGGGGGACTGATGTGGGATTATTAAAAAATCCTTATTGTACTTGTATTGAATTATTGTACTAACTCCATTTTAACTTTATACTGTGATGATCCTCCATTTTGTCCTCTTAACCTGACTTCTTCAATCCTCCATTTTGTCCTCATGACTTAACTTGTTCATTTTAAAACTACATTACGTGACTGAACTTCTCAACCCAATTAGTACAGTAGACAAAGACTGTGTTTTCCTGCAAGGACAAATACCAGGAGGTGCTGGTTACTCCTTAAGACTTGCTGGCTACTCCTTAGAATTTGTAAGATAGTATAGTTTGAAGGCCACAGAACACAGTAGTAATGAAATGTTCTATTCATAAGAGACCTTGCACCTGGACATAAAGCCTGATATCATTGACCGTGTAAAATGACGCTTAGGACCCCCATATCCCCACCCGTGTCCAGAATAATCCCACCTCTGGTGGGTGGACACGGGACTAACCTCTTAATTTTTTGAACCAATAGGTAAGACACTAACACCGACACTTAACAATTAATCCAATTGATGATGTTTATTTGCTGATATTCTAATAATCAATGATGACGCAAAATGCCTCTTAAAAGGGCCTGCGCGCCCGCTTTTTCTTCACTTGCCAATAAACTTTCTCGAAGTTATTTTAACCTGAACCTTGCGTGTCAGACTTAATTACTTCAGCGTATATACGCAATTTAATTTTATTGATTTGGACAGGAACAGATAGACATTTGAACATTTTGGTTTACTTTCAAAAAGTACCATAACAACATCAATCGTGACAACATATCTGAGGTTTCTGCTACTACATGTGCAGAAGGTGGTGTGTATTTATTTAATGTTCTTAAATCAATTGTTAATCTCCAGGAATTTGTTTCTTTTTTCAACACTGGCCAAATGTTGCTGTTACATAGACTATTTTCTTTCTTAATCACCTCTCTCTGTTCCAAATCATTAATGACTCTTGCAATAAAATCAATTGAATCTGGGGGTAATCAATAGCACTGGTTTCCTACCCTGAGCATCTTTCCAAATAGCTTTGTTTCCCAAATCAACAATCCAACCTCTTCTTTGCATTACATCTGTGCCTATGCTATTATCAACATTTTTGCAGTACCAGATATCAATTTTTGTTTTTAAACACTGAGGTATTTCTAAAGTAACATTATTCACTAATGTTGCTATAGATCCTCCACTTCTGTCAAATCCTACAATTGTACATATAGGTGCACTTGGTGATAAAGGTAATTGTAAACTTGTTATACTTAGTTAAGCTCCAGTGTCAATTAGAAATTATGTGTCATAACCTTTTAAAGAACATTTCATAGATGGTCTACCACATCCATCTAAATTTAATTGAGCCAAAAATTCAAGTGGACATGGCCTGATTCCTTTAGCTTGTCATTGTGAATTTAAAATGTAGTCAGCCTCATTAGACATGTTAAAAATCACACCCTGTCTGTCTCCTGTATTTGAGGAATCTACAATTTCTCTCAATTGCCTTATCAGAGGAGTATATGGCGAATCTCTGGTGTTCTCTATATTAGGATTATTTTGAATATATCCATTTGATTTGCCATGATCCCATTATTGTAAATCATAAAAATATTTCCTGCAGTTTCTTTTTATATGGCCTTGCTTATTGCAATAGAAACAGACAAGACCATGTGTCAAGTTTTTTCATAGTGTGAGTGGGAGTTGTTAAAAGTTTGGTCTTCTCTTAGCTTTGTCTGTGATCTAACAGCTGCAGGAGGCGAGTAAGGGGGGCTCTTCCTGACGCTGGGCTGTTCCTCTCTCCTGTCTCTTCTAATTGCACAGACAGATTTTTTTTAACAGTTTGTTGTCTGGATTCTTTCCTAACCCTATCTAGAAATCTTGCTGCCTCTTCCATAGTTTGGCACTGTAGTGCACATGCAATTGATATTGGATCAAGATATTTACATTTTTTTATAAATGCATTTACCATAGATTTTGGTGTCTGATCATCAGGAATACTCATTGCCAACCTGTATGCAAGCTCAAATTTTAAAAGGAAACTGAATACATCTTCATTTATATTTGGTTTTAATTGTTCTAAAATCTCAATATCCACATGCTCATTTCCTGTTGTTAATCTTATTAATTGTGTCAATCTATTTCGTTCATTCCCATGGACCATTTCACCATCATCATCAGACGGGCAACTGATGGGTGGTGTCAATCGACGTGCAATGTATGTTGGAAGCCATATTTTAAACAAATTATGTTTAGATACATTAGACTCAAATACATCTGCATTACCAAAGGCATCCATTGATGGATTATATGGAGGAATATCTTTGGTAACTTTCATGAGTTGCTCTTGAATTTTTTATTTCAGTTTTGCAGCCTTATCTAACAATTTTCTACGTTGCAAATCAGACTGTGATTATATTTCTGTAACATCAACTGGCTCTGGTATCAAATTATGATCACTCCTTGTAATTACACACAACTGTTTGGCTTCAGTTCTAAGTTTACAAATCAGTTCAGATTTAAGATCCAAATGTTCTTCCAAGTCACAAACATTTGCCTGAAGTCTATCAGATTTAGTACATTTAATTTCTGTTACACATACAGATTTATCTTTAATATCTGTCTGTGTACTTTTTAAATCTTGCACCTTTACTTGTGTTGGTACTTGCAAATTTGTTGGAGCCATTTCTGTTCTAAGGATCATTGTGTCAAATGTTTCTACTAATTTGAAAACATTTCTAATCTTCTTTTTCATTTCATTTAAACATAACAGTTTATTATCAATAGCTGAATTTGCTTGTTTACACTGCTCATCCAAAATTGCCCACAATTGACTATCTGCATAGCAGCTATTAAACACAAAATCAAGTTGACTTTTCTCTGCAATATCAGTAACAAAATCCATTATTACTCACCAGACAAGATAATCTTTAATGCACCACACCGCCTGCCTTCACTCGTACTGCTGCGCACTGTGGATTTTCTTCTGGACGCTTGCCAATGCCTGCCACATGCTTGCTTGCAGAATGCATGTAGTAACTTGTGCTGCTTTCTTTATAACACGTGCTTTTGTCTGTTGTAGAAAATAATCTTGGAACAGTCTTTGTGATTTGAAAAATCCTTGTCTTCTGATAAATACACACGGTTCTCTTTCTGTTTCTGTCTGCACACACTTCAATTCAAGATGCTTTCACAAATAATGCTTTGCTCTGTCATGTCTCTTTCTTCCTCTGCTAATCTCCCCCCCCCCCCTTAATGGAAGTGTGAAAAGACCAGAAAAAAATGTCTGGCTGGCTCATCAATATTATAACTGGTCTGTGTTTATTTCGTTGAATAAGTCTTTTATATGTAGATATTTCTTCTTGGGTGAAAGGCTCGCTACATTAATATACATCTATATTAATGAAAAGTACTAATACACAATCTGACGTTCTTTATAAAAATATGCATTTATTCTACTTCAACAGCAAACAATAATATAATTAACAGATGGTATTTCTTAACGACGTTACAGGTTTTATGGTGTTTTCAAAAGTTACCGAGTCAAATATTCATTTTTTTCTCATTGAAATTCGCCAGGTTGGTTATGTTGCCTTTGAGACTATGTGGTAGCCCAGGAATGAGAATTACCCCTATGATGGCATACCATTTGCAAAAGTAGACAACCCAAGTTATTGCAAATGTATGTCCAGTCTTTTTAGTAGCCACTTGGTCACAAACACTGGCCAAATTTAGTGTTAATATTTGTTTATGTGTGAAAAATGCAAAAAAATTATTTGAACTGGCCAAAATTCAATTCAAAAACGTAACCAATCAATGTAAAAAAACGGAAAAATTTAACATGCTATATTTGACCCTGTAACTTCCCAAAACACCATAAAACCTGTACATAGGGAGTACTGTTTTACACCTGAGACCTCGCTGAATACAAATATGTGTATTTTATTGCAGTAAAAGCAAACAGTATTATGACATTCACAGTTAGAATGTCTAAACTTTTTTTAAATTATTATTTTCTCCCATTTTTTTTTATATTTTATTCATATTAAATTATGTTTTATACCTAAATATTTGATGTTAAATGAAAGCCCTGTTTCCCCTGAATAAAATGATATATAATAAGTGTGGGTGCACATAATATGAAAGAGGTGAATTACGCCTGAACAGACAAATAGTGCAATTTCAAGTTTTTGTTTACGATTTGTGTTCATCACAACGTGTACATTTGGCTCAGTCCTTAAGGGGTTAAAATGGCTGATGGTCTGTTATTTTAGCCATAACAATATTAAATCGCCACTATTTATTGAGTGAAAAGATAATTTATTTTCATACATTTCTCCACTTTTTAGTTATGTATTTTTTTTAAATAGTAAACATTAGCTGAACATGCATTAATTAATTTTGGTCAAAATAATTGTAGATTACTAGCTTTTATGAAGAAGTAATCTTAATTTTAATAATGACAGGAGGGAAATGTTTTGCATTCTCTCTTTACTGCACATTTAGAGCAGCAAAACAACAGTAAAGTAAACAACCAAGCTTATGTCAGACCTTGTAGAGGTAGAATAATGTCAAATCCAGATAATTGTAAACTCGTTAAACATAAAATAAATGGAGCAAGTTGGTTAAATAGCTGTAGAAGTTTAAATAGCAAAGCTATTACTTTAGTAGAGAGATGTTAGGAGCCTAATAATATTAATCACTGAAAAATAGTAGAGGGTAACCCTAATTAACAAAGGTTAAATTGAGGATAGATATTACTCCAGATAAGAAGGTAGTAGGGAAATACAACTTAACTTTTATTCTATATATACTGTTAAAATAAATTACAGCTATAACAGCTATATAAAAACAAAAAACAAAATCACACAAAATCAAAAGAATAAATCGACTCAAACAGAAAAAGAAAATCTATAGAAACAATCAATAGAGATAGAGCCACTCTATCTCTATCCTGTAAGCCAAGCATGTCAAACTCAAAGGCTAGTACAGGCCAAATAAACAAGGTTTAAGTTTATGTGGGCCGCAAAAAAACAAAAACGTAAATTTTCGCATAAACTTACGTTTATTTTGAAAAGTACTGTATAAAACAAACCCGTCATCCTCCTCTACTAAACCTCAGTCCCCCCTTTACTAAACACCAGCACTCCCTCTACTAAACTCCATTCTCCCCCTCTACTAAATCCGAGTCCCCCCTCTACTAAATCCCAACACCCCCTCTACTAAACCACTGCCCCTGTTTAAAAAAAAAAAACCCACAATATTAGCCAACAAGCAGACTCCACTCACATTGCCGTTACCAGTATGCGACTCTGCAGCCCAGCCTCTGGTATACCCATAATGGCGCCATACGCACCCTGTGTCACCCTGTTCCCGTCCGGACTGACAGGAAGTGCACACTGAGTGCTCACTTCCTTTTAGTCCGGCCGGGAACCGTAAACTGAATCTCCTGTTACCGCGCAGTACCCAGCCGGACTGACAGGAGGAAGAGGAGCTTGGCCACGCTACAGGGAAGGGGAAGTGAGAAGAACATAGGGGGGGAGTAAGAAGGACATAGTGAGGGAGGGAGGGGGGTAAAAAGAAAATGGGGAATGGGGAGTAAGAAGGACACTGGGAGGGGAGTAAGAAGGACACAGGGAGGGGGGAGGGTAGTATGAAGGACACAAGGAGGGTGGGAGGGGAGTAAGAACGACACAGGGAGAGTAGTAAGAAGAACATGGGGGGAGTAGTAAGAAGAACATGGGGATGAGTAAGAAGAACATGGGGCAGTAAGAAGAACATAGGGGGAGGAGTAAGAAGAACACAGGGAGGGGGAGGAGTAAGATGAACACAGGGAGAGGGGGTTGAGGAGATGAAGAGAACACAGGGAGGGGGGAGGTGAGGAAAGGGGAGATTAGGAGAACACAGGGGGTGAGGAGAAGGGGAGAAAAGGAGAACACAGGGAGGGGGGTGAGGAGAAGGGGAGATGAGGAGAACACAGGGAAGGGGGAGGTGAGGAGAAGGGGAGATGAGGAGAACACAGGGAAGGGGGTGAGGAGAAGCGGAGACGAGGAGAACACAGGGAATTTTCAATTGTTGAAAATGTTCAAATTTTATGCACATTATATGCAACTGCAGTATTTGCACTATAAACATTTGTTATTTATGCACAGTATATGCAACAGCAGTATTTGCACTGTAAACCTTTTTTATTTATATAAAGTGTGGGTGAACTTAAACTGTATGGCTATGCTGTGGTTCCTGTAGGCTTTGCGTGCGTGGGGGGGGGGGGGGAGGGGTCTCCATGTCCATTTTGCTTGGGGCCCCCAAATTCCTTCAAACGTCCCTGGTCTTTTGTAACCAAGTAGTGGGAGGTTTGTCAAGTTCCAGATGGCTATGAACCAGTATATCTCTGTGATTTTGTGCTCTATGTGATGTGATGCTTGTTTATTAGGGTAAGTTGTTAGCTATATCTCTATCATGTTGCAGAATTGGCCAGTTGTGTGTAAAAATCTTCCTAATGGGATCCCATCGTTGGTCAAAAGTACCGTTGCATCATATTATGGGTTTGTTTGATTTAGGTATTGTTCTTAGACTAGTAGCTCTGTCGATCTTACATACTTGTTGGAAGAACTTTTTTAGAATTTTATTGGGGTATCCCTGCTGTTTAAAGCATATCCTTAATTCATTAGCTTCTTTTAAGAATGCTTTTTCATTTGAGCAGTTCCTCTTTGCCCTCAAGTACTGTCCATGGGGAATGCCAGCCTTCATTCTGTAGGGTTGGTGGCTATTCTAGTGGAGCAGATAGTTAGAGACTGTAGGTTTTCTATATAGCCCTGTTTAAATTTCTCCACTTGGTGACAGTTTAATGATAAGATCTAGGAATTTCAAACTGTTTTACTAAATTACGTGAGGCAATTTTAAACCGATGGTATTGGTATTTAACATGATCACCATCTCTTCAAAGAGTTTTTCAGAACCTGTCCAAAATAATAAGATATCGTTTGTATAACAATCCCTACTAGATACATACTTAGCAAATTTTGTGGCCATTGCTTCTTTGAGGATGGTTGCCTGTCACCAGCCTAGGTATAGGTTGGCATAGATAGGGACACAAGCTTTGTCCATAGCAATGCCCCTTATTTGTAGGTAATAACTACATTGAAGACAAAGTAGTTATGAGTTAGAACAAACTCAAGTAAGTCTATAAGAAAATATCTTTGTATCAGGGAAAACCTCTTTGAGCGATCCAAAAAGTAAGTTGTTGCCTTTAAGCCCATTTCATGCGGGATATTATTTTACAGTAACACCACATCTAGGCTAGCTAGAAGTGTGTAAGGTGGAACCATCAAATTTTCCAGATTTATGTTTAGTATCTTGAATCGGTATCGGTAGTTCTGTGACCAAAGGATGTAATGTAATGTAAACAGGATAGGGGACTAGCTCTATTCTTTCCCAGGGACTGGACAACACACAGTCCTAGAAGCTTTGGTCCTTACAAGGACTTTTCCCACCGAATCCTCCATGAGCTGGAACAAGGTGCTGAGCAGTGATTATAGCACTTCACATAGTATAGACGACACATAGTTCTGGGAGAATAACTAATATTAATGAGCCAAACTCTGCCTTTTACGCACAGACCCCAGCAGTGGGTCTCCATTGTATTCAGGAGAAGCCCCTCCCAGGAATCTCTGAGCCTGGGAAATAATTTGGTTAAAGACCGGTAAGCTACATATCTCCCAGGAACAGAGAGTCACAAAAATATGAAAACATAAAAGTACCCCAAAACATAATAATAACATGAGAAACCCCACAAATAATACATATTTAAATAGCCCTGATCTGAGCGCCCAAGATCTCCAAATAGCGCTCAGATCCATGCAGTATAGGGGCAACGTCACTGTGTTAAAATTCTGTCCGGCCACACACATGGTCCTATATCCAAAATAGTCCCAGGATGGTTGTTGCTTTTGCTGGTCAACTTTCAGAAGCACCTGCAGCTACAATACGGGGTGCTCTGCCTGGCTCTTAGGTAGCATTTGTTCCACTTAGTCTCAGACACCTTCCCTCTAAAAAGTGCTTTCAAAAGTGGTTCAAAACCGCAAACCAAGTTGTCCGGGTACCGCACAGTCACTTCATGCCAAAAACAGTTCCATAACATTCGCGGCTAAGTCCAGCTAAGGTGACAAGGAACCCACAAAGTCCTCATGCCGAATTTAACTCAATAGATGTCGCCGCTGGGACTATTCGTGGGTTTGGTTCATGCGAACAGCCCCCAGAGATCCATCATTCGGTTCTATTCACTTGAAGGGAAAGTGCCGAACCAGGGGCACCCATTGAAAGCTGCTAATGGCGACTGGGCAGGGTAACTCCTAAATGGTGTCCCAGACCTGGACCATAGTCAGTGGGCAGGAGGCTTTCACACTCCTCCAGGAGTCGTGGCAGATGTACGTGGAAAGGAGCGTTTGTCACACTTTGTTTGTCAGATTTTTATTTACAATTAGTTCCTCCGTGGTCCTCTGTCTGATATGTTCCCCATCGTTTCCGGGCTCTCTAGCATCCCCTCTGAGGGGCTGGCCAGTCCTGATCTAAAAAAGACCCTGAGGCTATTATAGTCTCTATTGGTGGAGGTGAATTCAAAATTTACATTGTTTTATCCTAGCATCTAAAAATGCTCTTATAAGGTTTCTAGAAGAATCGGAATCAGTCCAGTCCATATTTCCTGATGTTGAACTGTTTCTTTTGTTAAAGGACCCCTATAGTGCCAGGAAAACAAACTCATTTTCCTGGCACTATGTAGTCCTTAGGTCCCCCCACCATCATGGTCCCCCTCTGCTGGACTGAAGGGGTTAAAACCCCTTCAGCCACTTACCTTTATCCAGCTCCCTCTGCGCTGGTGACCTATCCTCCCCCTCCGCATTAAAAACGCCCATAGGAAAGCATTACGCAATGCTTTCCTATGGACCTCAGCGTCTTCTCACTGTAATTTTCACAGTGAGAATGAGGGAAGCTGCCTCTAGTGGCTGTCAGGGAGACAGCCACTAGAGGTTGAATTAACCCTCAGTGTAAACATAGCAGTTTCTATGAAACTGTTTTCAGCTGCAGGGTTCAAACTAGAGGGACCTGGCACCCAGACCACTTCATTGAGCTGAAGTGGTCTGGGTGCCAATAGTGGTCCTTTAAAACGTCTCCTGTAGTTCGGTTTTACTCTGAATATTTTTCCTTATCTAAAATCTCAATGGTCACGTTGGAATTTCAAGTGTTTCCAATTTTCAGTGTATTTTTGTTTCTATAAAGGAATGATTTGAATTACCTTGAATTTCCTTAAACTGTTATATTTTTTTCTTTGAGATTTTGATTTACTGTTTCAAAATTATCTTGTTAAATTTCGACCAGAAAATGCATTCATTTATGTGAACAGTCCAGTAAAATACGTTCCATTCATTCAACCTTGCTTCAGTGTCTACTTTCTCAGGGGTTGCGATTTCAGGTCTCAAACTCCTTGGTACCAGTTTTTGATCAACATATTGTCTTAAACTTGCCAGTTCCCAATAACCTTTAATTTCTTCATTGTATAATTTTTGAGCAGAGAAGAAAAGTTAATATATGTCATTTTAAAGTCTGTCAGTGAATTTAACCCCTTCCTGACCGCAGACATATCAGGTACATCCGACAAAAAACGGTCCTTATGGACCTCAGACGTACCTGATATGTCCGCGGCTATTTTGAGCGCTGGAAGCGATTGTGCTAGCTTCCAGTCGCTCTGATAGGATTGCAGTGATGCCTCAATGTTGAGGCATCGTGCAATACTGTTCATTTCTGGTGATCGCTCCCCCCGGAGCGATCACTTCCGGGTTGCTCCACATGGTACCCAGCAGTTAAGCAGAGCATCAGAAGCCATCGGGTAGGCTTCAGATGCTCTGCAATCTTTGCATAATCTTGAAACCCAAAGGCTCTTTTCAGAGCCATTAACCCCTATATTGCCAGTGATCACTATAATCACTGGCTCTTGCACAGCAGCACTTTTTTGCTGTCTGTGCATTTTTTTAGGGGTTAATTTTTTGTGACTTTTTCTTTTGTGAGACCCAAAAGCTCTTTTCAGAGCTATTAACCGCTGTCCTGCCAGTGATCAATGTATAGATCACAGACTCTTGCACAGCAGCACTTATTTTGTTGTCTGTGCATTTTTTTAGGGGTTAGTTTTTGTTGTTGTCACAGGGGTCACAGAGGTCATATAGCGCTGAGCAGGCGTATGCGATCCTTGCGCTAGTTTGTGACGCATCTATGTCAGACTCTGACCCTGACTTTGACCCTGGCAGGTGCTCAGATACTTCATCACTAGATACAGTAACTGCTGCTAGTGATGTATCTAGTTATGTTGTATCTTTGCCTGCTAGTCCCCCTGCCAGAAAGAGACGTGCTGCTCCAGCTGGCAGTACTGCTGTGGAGTGGCCAGATATCCCACCCTTTACTGCAAATCCTGGCATCAATTTGGATGTCGCAAGATTTAGGCCTCAGCAGTTTATGAAGCTGTTTCTGGGCAATAATGTATTGGGGAACATTGTTGCCCAAACTAATTTATATGCCGATCAGTTCTGTGCTGCAAAGCAGCAATGGGCCCCCATCGATGTGCCAGAATTTAAAAGATTCTGGGCATTGACTATGCTGATGGGCATCATAAAAAAGCGTGGATGAATCTCTGATGAAGCATAAGGGAAGGCTGGGATTCAAGCAGTATATTTCTTCCAAGCGCTCTAGGTATGGTGTAAAGGTGTATAAGCTCTGTAATAGCGAGACATGGTTTACTCAGGTCTTCCGGGTGTACGAGGGAAAGGATAGCGACCTTGACCCTACAGGTTGCCCAGAACATATGGGAACCAGTGGCAAGATTGTCTGGGACCTGATATTCCCCCTTATGAACCATTTGTATACTGACAATTTTCTATACAAGTGTCCCTTTGTTCAAGCTACTGTACTGTTTTGATAAAGTAGCTTGCAGTACAATCAAAAAGAACAGCACAGGTTTCCCAGGACAACTTGCATGCATCCGGCTACGAAGGGGGGAGACCTCAGCTCTGCGCCAAGAGGAGCTGTTGGCAGTTAAGTACAGAGACAAGAAGGATGTGTACCTTCTTACCACCATCCACACTGAGGGGACTGTGGAGGTCTCTGTACGTGGCAGAGCTTAGAGCACAAGGAAGCCAGTGTGCATCAAGGCCTATAACTGGTATCTGGGTGGGGTTGATCTGGCAGATCAGCTGCTGCAGCCCTACCTAATTATACGCAAGACAAGGGCCTGGTATAAATAGGTTGCAATATACCTAATGCAGATTGCAACCCAAAACGCTTTTTTGTTGTTCAAAAATGCAAACCCCGGGATGCAACAGTTTCAGCTCCAGATCATTTTGGGGATTTTGTACCTTGATGCACCTGCTCCCCGGGCGGTGATGGGAGAGAGCAGAGTTGGGGCTACACATTTTATTTTTAAAATTCCCCTTTAATGCGGCAAAGCAGAATCCCCAAAAGAGATTGCCCTGGACAGCCTGGACTCTGCATTGGGGACTGCTTCAAACAATACAACACATACTGGTCCGTTTTTTATTTTTTGTACTTTTAACCTATGCATGGAGGGCATGTACTAAGGATGCCTTGCAAAACC
Organism: Pelobates fuscus; assembly: GCF_036172605.1. Classification (NCBI taxonomy): domain Eukaryota; kingdom Metazoa; phylum Chordata; class Amphibia; order Anura; family Pelobatidae; genus Pelobates; species Pelobates fuscus. The sequence continues at coordinate 403,083,649 of NC_086317.1, forward strand.
TGGAGTGTTTTGTTGCAATAACCAACAACAGGCTCTCCTAAATCACAGTCAAAAAGCAGTGTGTGTGTCAAAATGAAAATTGAAAAATTACCACACTTTCTCCAATTTTTTGACTAAAACAATTGCATCAAAGGCACCAAAACACTCCATATACAATACTGTGGGATGTCAACTTTTCAAAGATATGCAAAATAAATTTGGATATCTGAAAAGGCCCCCAAAAAGAAGATAGGCAAAGAAGATATGAAAAATTCGAAAAACACATGTCAGATGTTTGTCTTTGCACCCCCCAAACAACCCAACAAACCTATGCATAAGTAGAATCACTGTACTCAGGAGCTGAACACATATCGGGGTGATCTTTGGCAGTAACACCTAACAGGAGCTGAGAATCCATGCCTAAAGTAGAATGTGTGTGAAATATAACACAAACAAAATGACTACCCAAACGTTTGACAGAGACTGGTGGTAGAACTAGTGCATGGAAAATGTTAAAATACCACCATTTGAAATACCCTAGGGGGTCTACTTTTCAAAACATATGGTTTGATGGGGGTAAATTACATTGTCCGGCTTCATAAATGTCCCAAATGGGTGCATGATGGCCAGCTGTGAAAATTCCAAGTTGGAAAACTGGAATGCGCACCCTCCAAATAATGTCTTTCAGCCCCCAGAGAACCCAACGCACCTATACATGGATGGTATTGCTGTACTCAGGAGATGTTGCTGAACACATATTTGGGTGTTCTTTGGCTGTAACACCTAACAGGAGCTGAGAATCATTTTTTCATCATATTTTACTTTTTTTTTTCTAGTAAATTATATGATATGATGAATATAATGGTATCTTTAGAAAGACCATTTAATGGCGAGAAAAACGGTATATAATATGTGTGGGTGCAGTAAATGAGTAAGAGGAAAATTACAGCTAAACACAAACACCGCAGAAATTTAAAAACAGCCCTGGTCCTTAACGGTAAGAAAATTAAAAAATGGCCTGGTCACTAAGGGGTTAATGAAAACACAGTGTTCATGTCGCTGGATCCAAAATCTGGATTTATTACATTTGTTAGGTATGATGACATTATTATATACAAAATACAGGGTAATTACTATTTGATTATTGATAGAAATTTAGGATGGCTCTACAGAGAATGGGTATTGAAACCCTAGTGTAAACACTTGTAGCGGAATAGTAGTATTATCCACGGTATCTCCGCTGGTAGACAGGATGAAGTAGGTAAAATGTAGGTAAAATGCAGGTAGCGTAGTTAAAATCCTTTTCTCCCAAAAACTAGACGACACATAGCTTGGATGTTAAAACACTGGCATCTCACCAGGCTGAGTCAAACTCTTTAATGATTACAGCTTCCTTTAAGCACAGACCTCCGCAGGGGGGGGTCTGCATTCCACACCATACACTTCCCTTAGTCCCAGGCAGGAGGGGGTTGGGTTACAGACAGGGCCGTCTTTAATACTGATTGGACCCTGGGCAGGTATTTGCTTGGGCCCCTTAGGCATAGCATGCATTCATGCACTCCACCCCTTCACAAAAAAACAAACAAACAAAAACACACTCTGCCGCACTCAAAAAGACAAAATACACACACTGACACACATACAGATGCAGACACTGACATACATAGGGATACACACATACAGAGGTACAGACATACAAAGACAGATACACATACACACAAGTGCATACACAGACACACATGCAGATACACATTTACACACATCTAGATACACAGATGCACTGATACACTCACTGACAAACATGCAGATAAACAGACACACTAGCACACATACAGATAAACAGACAAATACAATGACAAATAAGCAGATACACACAATAACATACAGATACATACACGGACCCACATGCAGATACACATACACACAACAACATACATATACAGATGCACAGATATACACACTGACATACACTAACACACAGACACACAGACACACACACTGACACACATGCAGATACACAGACACAGAATGATGCAAATTTAGATACACACACTTACACACATACAGACAAACATTTACATGCACAGATACACATAAACACACACACACAGATACACATACAGACAAATACACACACAGATAAACATACAAACAAACAGATACGCATACAGACACACAGTTACACACGTACAAACAGATACAAAGACACAGGCATACGAACACACAGATACACATACAGACACACAGATACATATACAGACACACAGATACATATACAGACACACAGATTGGCATACGGATACACAGATACACATACGGACACACAGAAAGACATACAGATACACAAATGGACACACACACAGATACAGACACACATGCAGATACACATAAAGACAAACAAACAAACAGATACACAGACACACAAAAACAAATACACATAGAAACAGATACACAGACACACTTACAAACAGATACACATACAGACACACATACAAACATGCAAAATGTACATTGTTTAGTCACCCTCCTGTGACTCCCCAGGGGTCCAGTGGCTGCCTCAGGCTGATGAGTGTGAGATCTGACTCCCTTCTCCTCCCGCGTGGCGCTCGGTGAATGCTGGGAGGCAGTAACCTCCTCCCAACATTGTAACATCATAGGGTCACGCTTTTAAAGCGCTGCAGCGCTGACCGGGCCCCCAAAAATACATTGCCATCGGGTGGCCCTTAGATGCACTGATACACTCACTGACAAACATGCAGGTAAACAGACACACTAGCACACATACAGATAAACAGACAAATACAATGACAAATATGCAGATACACACAATAACATACAGATACATACACGGACCCACATGCAGATACACATACACACAACAACACACATACATATACAGATGCACAGATATACACACTGACATACACTAACACACAGATACACAGACACACACACTGACACACATGCAGATACACAGACACAGAATGATGCAAATTTAGATACACACACTTACACACATACAGACAAACATTTACATGCACAGATACACATAAACACACACAGATACACATACAGACAAATACACACACAGATAAACATACAGACAAACAGATACGCATACAGACACACAGTTACACACGTGCAAACAGATACAAAGACACAGGCATACGAACACACAAATACACATACAGACACACAGATACATATACAGACACACAGATACATATACAGACACACAGATTGGCATACGGATACACAGATACACATACAGACACACAGAAAGACATACAGATACACAAATGGACACACACACAGATACAGACACACATGCAGATACACATAAAGACAAACAAACAAACAGATACACAGACACACAAAAACAAATACACATAGAAACAGATACACAGACACACTTACAAACAGATACACATACAGACACACATACAAACATGCAAAATGTACATTGTTTAGTCACCCTCCTGTGACTCCCCAGGGGTCCAGTGGCTGCCTCAGGCTGATGAGTGTGAGATCTGACTCCCTTCTCCTCCCGCGTGGCGCTCGGTGAATGCTGGGAGGCAGTAACCTCCTCCCAACATTGTAACATCATAGGGTCACGCTTTTAAAGCGCTGCAGCGCTGACCGGGCCCCCAAACATACATTGCCATCGGGTGGCCCTTAGATCATGGGCCACCCGATGGGCCCCCTCATCGTGTGGGCCGCGGTGGTAGTTCCACATGGGCCGCGCGCACCACGGCAGCCGGCGGACTAAAGGGGCAGCTGCTTTGGGCCCCCTAGGATGACAGGGCCCAGGGCAGCTGCCCCTTTTGCCCTGTGTTAAAGACGGCCCTGGTTACAGATAGCCATCTCCTGCCTTTGGAGATACCAAGCAGTACACAGGAATACACTTTACATCACATTACTTTCAGGGGAGGTTACACTTTAAGTGGCTGGTTTGGCCACAGATAGGAATAGCAATGCAGTAATAGCAAGATATATACAAGGACATTCTGTAAGTGGCTAGGTTTGCCACAATGCTCCCCCAGAACCAAGCCGGCATACACAGTCTGATCCCAACGGATCAGCTAGGGGATGTCCGGAGGGGTACTCACAGATCACTTTTCAAGTTCAGTTTGTCTGGATAACCCGTCGGCGTTGCCATTTTGCTTCACATGGCGGTAGTGGATGGTTCAGCCACACCAACGGGTTGTGATCTGTGAGTAGCGAGAATGGTTGTCCGTACAAATAGGGCTGCAGCTTCGTGAGGGCCCACACCACGGCCAGGCATCAGAGACTGTCTTATCATTGAGCCTTCGATAGTCTACACAGAAGCGGGTGGTCCCATCCCGCTTCGGGACCATAACTACTGGGGGGGCCCATGGGCTATCAGAAGGTTCTATAACCCCCAATTGTAACATTTCCTCGATCTCCTTACACATATTCTCTTTTACAGACTCGGGGATGCGGTAAGGAGGTTGGCGGAGGAGTGTCTGCCCTGGAGTTTCTACACGGTGCGTGGCTAACTGGGTATACCCAGGGAGGTTAGAAAAGCTTTGGGCCTGTGCCCGTTCCTGGGTACTCAAGTGCTCCCCTAGCTGTACTGCTTCCCGATCCTCATTTTGGCCTTCTTTCTCTAGGAGGTCTGGGAGGGGCAAATTATCAAAATCCTCTGCGGCAGTGGCACAAAGCGCGGTCACCTCCTCTGTGCGCTCGTGGTAAGGCTTCAGCATGTTCACATGGAGCATGCGTCTGCCCCCTGCTCCAGCGCACGGGCCAATTACATAGGTGGTATCGCAGATTTGCTCTACCACCTTGAATGGGCCCTGCAAGGAGGCCTGCAGCTTGTCATTAGGGACGGGTCGTAGGATTAGCACCTTCTGCCTGACCTGAAAGCTGCAGTCCCTGGCCCCCCTATCATACCATCTGCACTGTCTTTGCTGGGCCGCTTGGAGGTTGGTACGTACGGTCTGGGTCAAAGCCTCCAAGCGTTCCCGGAACTCTAGCACATAGGATACAATAGGGGTACCATTGGTGGTCACTCCCCCCTCCCAGTGCTCTCTGATTAAATCTAGGGGGCCCCTCACACTCCTTCCAAACAATAATTCAAAGGGAGAGAACCCAGTGGATTCTTGGGGAACTTCCCTATAGGCGAACAGCAAGTGAGGTAAAAACCTCTCCCAGTCCTTCTGCGTGTCTATGAACGTCCGGATCATCTGTTTAAGTGTTCCGTTAAACCGTTCACAGAGACCGTTGGACTGAGGGTGGTAGGGCGAGTTAAGGATAGGTTTTACCCCACAGACCTTCCAGAGCTGGCGGGCGACCCCTGCAGTGAATTGGCTACCCCTATCCGAAATAATCTCCCGTGGAAATCCCATGCGGGACAAAATTAGCATAAGGGCATCCGCTATGGTCTCTGCATGTACATTCGTTAGAGCCACCGCCTCGGGGTATCTGGTGGCGTAGTCCACTACGGTCAAGATGTACTTCTTGCCAGAGGGACTGGGTTTTTTCAGGGGTCCGATTATGTCCACCGCTACACTACTAAAGGGCTCTTCTATTATGGGCAGGGAATGGAGTTTGGCTTTGTAGTGGTCTCCCCTCTTCCCTACCCTCTGGCAGGTATCACAGGTGTTACAGTATTGCCTAATATCCTTGGAGATACCTGGCCAGAAGAAGTTCTGCGTCAGCCGATGTTTCGTTCGGCTGATCCCTAAATGACCGGATAAGGGTATGTCGTGCGCTATGCGCAGTAACTCCTGTCTATACTTTCGAGGCACAATCAACTGCTTTATGGGTATGGGAATAGACCCGGCTACTACCTTCTTTGCATACCGGTATAATAACCCTTGATCCCAAGCATATCTCTCTCCTTCTAAACCTGCCTGGTTCTTGTCTATTCAGTCTTTGTAAACCTGCAGGGATGGGTCTAGAGCGACCTCGCTACCAAATTCTAGGGGGGCATCCCAGGGAAGGGCAGTGTGGTTATGGGGTTGATTGCTTACCTGAGCCTCAGAGTCACTGGATGGGGCCGTGGTGCGGGCCTGCTGCCGGGTGATGACTGGGTAGGCCTCCTGTACAGTGGTTCGCGGAACAAAAGCGGAGGTGAGCTCCCCCAAGTCATTTCCCAAAATAACATCTGCGGGCAAGTCTTGCATCATCCCCACCTCCACATTCCCTGACCCCGCTCCCCAATTCAAATGTATCTTGGCAGTGGGAACCTTGTACATCGCTCCCCCTGCCACCCGTACTGCTACACAATCCCCAGTAAGCTGGTCCTTTGGGACACGGTGGTTTCGGACCAAGGTGATGGTGGCCCCAGAATCTCTCAGTCCCTCCATACGCTTCCCTTCTACGTGGATGACTTGGCGGTGGCTTTGGCGGTTATCGGACGCCGCTTGGACGGGGTTAACTTCATGGAGGGTGCCTAGAGGTTCCTCCACCTGGGTGGCTGTGGAGGGCTGGATGAATGATTCATTCTGATAGCAGTGTACCGCAGCCCGAGAGCCAGGAGGTCGGCCTTGGTTGGACCATGATTGTCGTGCCCTGCCTCGGGGGCATTCTCGTTGTACATGCCCCTGTTGGTTGCAGGTGTGGCATCTGATGTGTGCCCAGGTGTGGCATCAGATGTGGGGGTAGCCCGTCAAAGAACTGTTCCATTACCATTAACTGGAACAGGTCCTCTAGGGTGGTGACTTGAGTGGCTTCCAACCACCCTTTTGCAGTTCGTTGTAGGCGGTGTGCCCATTCTGTGTGCGTGTCTTTGGTGAGCTTTTTAATGTCTCGGAACTTTAGGCGGTAGGCCTCTGAGGTAATCGCATACCTGGCTAGAATGGCCTCCTTCACCTTTGCATAGTCTGTACTGTCCTCATCTGGTACGGCACGATATGCCTCTGCTGCGTGACCAGATAATCTCCCTGCCAGTAGAGGTACCCTATCCGCCGCACTGATGTTGTGCAGATGGCATAACCTCTCAAAATCTTGCAGGTAGTCATCTACCTTGCCGTCCGCTTCCGTATAGCTTTTAAACGCTTGGTACGGAATCTTGGCCTTCCCCTGGGTAATGTGGACAGGCGTTGGAGCTCTCTCCCCGGCTTGCTGACTTGCTTGGTGTTTGACCACCAGGTATTCTTGCACGTCCGCCATCAGTCGGTCTATTATTTCTCTCGTGTGGGGCTCTGGGTAGTAGGCTAGTCTGCCCTGTAGCTCCTTGTCAAATTCACTGCGTTCTGCCTCCTGTGGGGCTGCTGCAGGGGTTGCTCTGTCTCCCTCCATGAGCTCTGCCACAAGCGTTGCTTTTGTCTTATTGCTGGCGTTTCTTCCCCTTGCTTGTAATAATTCTTTCAATGTAGCTCTTTTCAATGCTGCATAGTTTGCCTCCATTCACCAATCGTTCGTATACTTCGACATATTTACCGAACACTGTATCCGTTTTATCCGAATGGTTTGTTCCGTTGTGCTGCTGCCTCTCCTCTTTATTTGTGTAGTTTCTGCCGAACGTGGATTTGCTGTGTGGTTTTAAATCCCATCGCTTGCCACCAATTGAGGCGGAGTAGTAGTATTATCCACGGTATCTCCGCTGGTAGACAGGATAAAGCAGGTAAAATGTAGGTAAAATGCAGGTAGCGTAGTTAAAATCCTTTTCTCCCAAAAAACTAGATGACACATAGCTTGGATGTTAAAACACTGGCATCTCACCAGGCTGAGTCAAACTCTTTAATGATTACAGCTTCCTTTAAGCACAGACCTCCGCAGGGGGGGTCTGCATTCCACACAATACATTTCCCTTAGTCCCAGGCAGGAGGGGGTTGGGTTACAGATAGCCATCTCCTGCCTTAGGAGATACCAAGCAGTACACAGGAATACACTTTACATCACATTACATTCAGGGGAGGTTACACTTTAAGTGGCTGGTTTGGCCACAGATAGGAATAGCAATGCAGTAATAGCAAGATATATACAAGGACATTCTGTAAGTGGCTAGGTTTGCCACAACACTAAAGATAGTTAAAGAGAGAAAGAAAGGTTAGGCACTACTATATATGTGAAATTCTCTGAAAAAGGGTGGATAAACCCTAAACTGTAACTATCAATAGAAAAAAAAACAAAACAAAAAAAACACAAAAAACCCCACAAACAACAATACCAGAGGAGAGTTCCTAGAATAGGAACTGATGTTTCCTACATAACCCTGTATAAAGAGTTAAAACTAAACTTTTAATGTTAAAAATAAAATCTTAGAAATAACGATAAAAACAAATGACTTTATGCTGATTCACTTGCTTGCTAAGCTTTGATTGGGGTGTTATTAGTTTTTATCGTTATTTCTAAGACTTTACTTTTAACATTAAAAGTTACATTTTAACTCTTTATACAGGGTTATGTAGCAAAAAAAAATAAAGAATTTAAGTGTGTGTATGTACTCCCTTAAAACACTGCTGGGGCATTACAGAGACCAAAGGGCATCATCCTGTACTCATAGTGACCACTCCTGGTGTTAAAGGCAGTCTTCCACTGATGACCCTCTTTAATATACACTAGATTGTAGGAACCCCGGAGATCCAGCTTAGTAAATACTGTAGCCTGTTTAAGTCTATCAAACAATTCCGTTATCAATGGAATGGGATAGGCATTTTTGGTTGTGATTTTGTTAAGACTCCTGTAGTCGATACATGGTCTTAAATCACCCTCTTTTTTAGAGAAGAGGATCTCCTTATAAACCCTTTCTTTAATGATTCCTTGATGTACTACTCCATGGCAAGGTTCTCTTGGGGAGACAAAGGATACACTTTCCCCTTGGGAAGTATAGAACCAGGTAGTAAATCTAATTGAACGGTCTATGGGGTAGTAACTTCTCAGCTTCTGTTTTGTCAAATACTGCTCTTAACCCCTTAAGGACCAAACTTCTGGAATAAAAGGGAATCATGACATGTCACACATGTCATGTGTCCTTAAGGGGTTAATGACATGTCCTGAGGAGGTATTGATACCGGAGAAACTGACGGAAGCCAAGCACAGAGAGATGGACACAGGTTTCTTCAGGAAGGAAGAGATTCTTTATTGGATCACCGATCGGGACTCAGAGGGACTAGCGTCACCAAAATACAGCAAAGTCTGAGTCCTGAATACATAGAGTACATTCCTTATATAGCACTGTAGCTCCTCCCACAATTAACTACACCCACACATACCCTTAACCTATTTAATGAATAGAGTCTAAACTCATCCATCCGGTCTAACCACGTGGCTCATCTGATACAAAGGAGAGGGACGCGTAATTCCAGTTCTTACATTCCTGCACCTGGTCAGTACAGTGATGACAGTATCTTAACTAACTGATACTACAAACACATATACATACATATGCCTTGTGGCAATCTTAGCCTGCTAAACTTGTATTTTACTGGAATTACATCACAGTATAACTGTAGTCAAATGTCATGGCTTACCTTAGTTGGGAGTCCGGTAGGCAGAGATTTCTGCTCACTCTATCAATTATACACAGGCCAAGGTGGTCAGGTAAGAATTCACCTGGCCTGTGAGTCAGTGCACGGGTGAGAACGCCGAAAGCGTGCACAGACTGCAGCAGCTCTGATATATCTGGGTAGTTTTACAGGAATTTCTGCACCACCAAATTCAGCACATGCGCCAGGCAAGGGATGTGCGTCACACCGGCTAGGCCCAGAGCTGCTACGAGATTTCGCCCATTATCGCACACCCCCAGGCCGGGCTTGAGGCTCAGTGGCAACTAACCACTAATCGGTCTGTTGTTCCATTCCCGTCCACAGCTCCTGCGCGATGTGGGTTTTTCTCCCCAAACATATGAGTTATAAAACAGCCTGCTGTCGTTTCCCCCTGGCTGTGCTGAAGTTAGTGGTGTAGGTGTTACGCTGACTGGATGAGGAGGTGGTAGAGGAGGAAGAAGCGGAATAGTAGGAGGAGGAGGCAACGGGAGGCAAAGAGAAATGCCCTGCAATCCTCGGTGGCGGAAGGACATGCGCCAAACTGCTATCCGCCTCAGGCCCAGCCGCCACTACATTTGCCCAGTGTGCAGTTAGGGAGATATAGCGTCCCTGCCCGTGCTTAGTGGTCCACGTATCAGTGGTTATGTGGACCTTGCTGTGGTGAAATTAACATCGCCACTTGTGCCTGGATAGGACTGCTTGCCAGCCTCTTGCCATGTGATTATGGTCCCTGGGAGGTTTGGCCCTTTAAATACAGTATTTGGGCATAATGGATTTTTATTGTGCTGCTACTGGCCCTTTAAGAACTCTATGTGGGTATATTGAGACTTTTTGGGACAATGACCCTTTAAGACGGTGTCCCCAAACGTTTAATATACTGTGTTCCTGGCTAGTGATGTACCGAACTGTTCGCCGGCGAATAGTTCCTGGCGAACATAGCATGTTCGCGTCCGCCACCGCGGGCGAACACATGCGGTGTTCGGTCCGCCCCCTATTCATCATCATTGAGTAAACTTTGACCCTGTACCTCACAGTCAGCAGACACATTACAGCCAATCAGCAGCACACCCCCCCTAGCAGACCCTCCCACCTACTGGACAGCATCCATTTTAGATTAATTCGGAAGCTGCAACCATTTTTTTTTTTCAATTTAGTATTTTTTTATTTTTTATTTTTTTTAGTGCATATAAATGTTACAAGCAGATACTCCCCCCAGACACTCTGTATTACTGCAGATACTCCCTCCAGACACCCTGTGTTACTGCAGATACTCCCTCCAGACACCCTGTGTTACTGCAGATACTCCCCCCAGACACCCTGTGTTACTGCAGATACTCCCCCCAGACACTCTGTGTTACTGCAGATACTCCCTCCAGACACTGACACAGAGCAGAATAGGGACTGTTCCCCCTACATAGGGTCACTTGGCAGATATGGATTGACACCTATCCTAAGGATCCCTGATAAACACTGACACGGAGCCCTCCATGGGTGAAGATGGATTAATTTTTTTTTGCGCTCTGGTTTTTTATTTTATTTTTAAGTTCGACGGGTATGATGGCTTTTTATTTGGCCTTTTTTGGGGCTGAAAAATGAAGATTTTAGAAAAAAGAAGACGTTGAATAGTAAGTTGAATTTTACTTTACAGGGTAGTAATTTTATTCCCCCATCACTATTTTTTAGGGTGAGGGGGGTAGGTAGGGGCTTTTTTATTTGGTTGTGTGACTAGGGGCTTGGGGACCCCTAGTCACCTTTGATGGGAGAGGGGGGGATTTTCATTTAGGGCCCCCACCCGCAGCTCTACACACACTATACACACTCTACACACACTATACACACTCTACAGACACTGCATACACTCTACACACACTGCAAACACTGCACACACACTATGCACACACTGCACTCACTGTACACACACTGTACACACTATACACACACTGTACACACTATACACACACTGCACACACTCTACACACACTGCATACACTATACACACTCTGTGCACACTGCATACACACTGCACACACTGCATACACAATACACACACTGCACTAACTATACACACACTGCACACACTATACACACACTGCATACACCCTATACACACACTGCATACACCCTATACACACACTGCATACACACTATACACACACTGCATACACACTATACACACACTGCACACACTATACACACTCCACACACTATACACACACTATACACACACACTGTACACACTATACACACACTGTACACACTATGCACACACTGCATACACTATGCACACACTATACACACACACACTCCACACACTGCATACACACTGCACACAATATACACACACTACACACACTGCATACACACTGCACACACTATACACGCACTGCGCCCACTATACACACACTGCACACACTATACACACACTGCATACACTATGCACATACTGCACACACTACATACACTATGCACACACTGCACACTTTATACACACACTGCACACACTATGCACACACTATACACACACTGCATACACTATACACACTCTACACACACTGCATACACACTACACACACTGCACTAACTATACACACACTGCACACACTATACACACTCTACACACACTATACACACTCTACATACACTGCATACACTCTACACACACTGCAAACACTGCACACACACTATGCACACACTGCACACACTGTACACACACTGTACACACTATACACACACTGTACACACTATGCACACACTGCATACACTGCACACACTCTACACACACTGCATACACACTGCACACACTGCATACACACTGCACACACTGCATACACAATACACACACTGTACTAACTATACACACACTACACACACTATACACACACTGCATACACCCTATACACACACTGCATACACACTATATACACACTGCACACACTATACACACACTGCATACACACTATACACACACTGCACACACTATACACACTACACACACTATACACACACTATACACAAAATATACACACACACTGTACACACTATACACACAATGTACACACTATGCACACACTGCATACACTATGCACACACTATACACACACACACACTACACACACTGCATACACACTGCACACACTATACACACACTACACACACTGCATACACACTGCACACACTATACACACTGCACACACTATACACACACTGCACACACTATACACACACTGCATACACTATGCACACACTGCACACACTATACACACACTGCACACACTGCATACACTATACACACTCTACACACACTATACACACTATACATACACTGCATACACTCTACACACACTCCACACACACTATGCACACACTGCACACACTGTACACACTGCACACACTATACACACACTGTACACACTATGCACACACTATGCACACATTGCACACACTGCACACACTGCACACACTGCACACACTCTACACACACTGCATACACTATACACACACTGCATACACTATACACACTCTGTGCACACTGCATACACACTGCACACACTGCATACACAATACACACACTGCACTAACTATACACACACTACACACACTATACACACACTGCATACACCATATACACACACTGCATACACACTATACACACACTGCACACACTATACACACTACACACACTATACACACACTATACACAAAATATACACACACTGTACACACTATACACACAATGTACACACTATGCACACACTGCATACACTATGCACACACACTACACACACTGCATACACACTGCACACAATATACACATACTGCATACACACTGCACACACTATACACACTGCACACACTCTACACACACTGCATACAATATACACACTCTGTGCACACTGCATACACACTGCACACACTGCATACACAATACACACACTGCACTAACTGTACACACACTACACACACTATACACACACTGCATACACCCTATACACACACTGCATACACACTATACACACACTGCATACACATTATATACACACTATATACACTGCACACACTATACACACACTGCATACACACTATACACACTACACACACTATACACACACTATACACAAAATATACACACACTGTACACACTATACACACACAATGTACACACTATGCACACACTGCATACACTATGCACACACTATACACACACACACACACACACACACACACACTACACACACTGCATACACACTGCACACAATATACACACACTACACACACTGCATACACACTGCACACACTGCACACACACTGCACACACTATGCACACACTGCATACACTATGCACACACTGCACACACTATACACACACTGCACACACTATGCACACACTGCACACACTGCACACACTATACACACACTGCATACACTATACACACACTGCACTAACTATACACACACTGCACACACTATACACACACTGCATACACACTATACACACACAGCATACACACTGCATACACACTATACACACACTATACACACAATATACACACACACTGTACACACTATACACACACTGTACACACTATGCACACACTGCATGCATTATGCACACACTATACACACACACTACACACACTGCATACACACTGCACACAATATACACACACTACACACACTGTACACACTGCACACACTATACACACACTACATGCACTACACGCACTGCATACATACTATACACACACACTATACACACACAGCATACACGGTATATAGAGGGAGCCATGTTACTCTGTATATAGAGGGAGCCATGTTATTCTGTATATAGAGGGAGCCATGTTTACACGGTATATAGAGGGAAGTCATGTTACTCTGTATATAGAGAGGAGCGATGTTTACACTGTATATAGAGGGGAGCCATGTTACTCTGTATATAGAGGGAGCCATGTTACTCTGTATATAGAGGGAGCCATGTTACTCTGTATGTAGAGGGAGCCATGTTTACATGGTATATAGAGGGAAGCCATGTTACTCTGTATATAGAGGGAGCCATGTTACTCTGTAAATAGAGGGAGCCATGTTTACACGGTATATAGAGGGAAGCCATGTTACTCTGTATATAGAGGGAGCCATGTTACTCTGTATATAGAGAGGAGCCTTGTTTACACTGTATATAGAGGGAACCATGTTACTCTGTATATAGAGAGGAGCCTTGTTTACACTGTATATAGAGGGGAGCCATGTTACTCTGTACATAGAGGGGAGCCATGTTTACACTGGATATAGAGGGTAGCCATGTTTACACGGTATATAGAGGGAAACCATGTTACTCTGTATATAGAGATGAGCCATGTTTACACTGTATATAGAGGGTAGCCATGTTACTCTGTATATAGAGGGGAGCCATGTTACACTGTATATAGAGGGGAGCCATGTTTACACGGTATATAGAGGGAGCCATGTTACACTGTATATAGAGGGAGCCATGTTACTCTGTATATAGAGAGGAGCCGTGTTTACACTGTATATAGAGGGGAGCCATGTTACTCTGTATAAAGAGAGGAGCCATGTTTACACTGTATATAGAGGGAGCCATGTTACTCTGTATATAGAGAGGAGCCATGTTTACACTGTATATAGAGGGTAGCCATGTTACTCTGTATATAGAGGGGAGCCATGTTACACTGTATATAGAGGGGAGCCATGTTTACACGGTATATAGAGGGAGCCATGTTACACTGTATATAGAGGGAGCCATGTTACTCTGTATATAGAGGGAGCCATGTTTACTCTGTATATAGAGGGAGCCATGTTTACACGGTATATAAAGGGAGCCATGTTACTCTGTATATAGAGGGAGCCATGTTACTATCTGAGGTGGTTAACTATGATTGGCCCTGGCATGTTTGTTAGTCTGGCCTGCATGGTTGTCTGGCATGAATAAAAGTAGCATGTTTCAACTATATTAGTAGTTAGACTAGTTTGCACTAAAACATGTGCGAATGGGGAGTTTGCGGTTGTGCAAATGGACTGTTTGCGGTTGTTTGCGGTGCGTTAAACGGGGAGTTTGGTCTATCACTGTGAAGCGGGCGTAACCCTTACACTACCTGATCGATACAACATCATACCTGATGTTTTAAAGCACGTTATTCCAAACAATTTAGGAATGTTAGGTGATTTCTGCCCTTTATGGATTAAAACCAGACTCTGCATCAACTGTGTAATTTTCCATGGGAGTTTTGCCATGGATCCCCCTCCGGCATGCCACAGTCAAGGTGTTAGTCCCCTTGAAACAACTTTTCCATCACTTTTGTGGCCACAAACCGTCCCTGTGGTTTTTAAAATTTGCCTGCCCATTGAAGTCAATGGCGGTTCGCCCGGTTTACGAACGTTTGCGGAAGTTCCCGTTCGCCGTTCGCAAACCGAAAATTTCGTGTTCGCGACATCACTATTCCTGGCTTTCTCCAACTTGGTTCAGTAAATGGGGCTTACTGAACCAAGTATTACACAGGCGGACCACCCAGAAGTGGAAGCGTGCAGGCAATTTACCTCCCAGGCTGGAAGCCTGCTGTAGGTAAATTGCCGACCGCTGGGTGGCCGCCGTTCGTACATATTTGTTCTGCCGAACGCAGTCAGCGGTGTGTGCAGCCAAATTCATGGAACTGAAATCGGCTGCACATTTCAACGAACACCGCTGACCCTTACCTTCTTCTCCACTGAGTTTGCAGCCGCAGAGACTAAGTCCTGTTCGGTCATTTTTTTCAGTGTGAAATAAAACGACCGCACAGCCCAAATCTATGGAACTGTTTTGGGCATGAAAATGTGCTTGCGGTCAGTCATAAAGGACTTCCAGCTAACTTTTTAACCCCTGGAAGTAATTGGCTGAATTTTGGATATGTGTGTAATTAAAGTGTGCTGAGTATTAATATGAAGATTGAATGTATATTTTTAAAGTTACAGTACATGAGTAAAAAGTGTATTTTTCTTGCCTGTGATAATTACTTTAACCCATTGTGGTTGTTTTACAAAACCCTGTGGGCGGTACTATGTGTGTAGAATGGGGGTAAATGCAGAGTGTTTCATTAAAAGCTTCAGTTCTTCTTCACCCTCAATCTGAGTTCTATCTCCTGTTGGGGGAATCGGCTACAAGGGATTGCTTTGCCCGTCGTACTCTCTTGCTATAATCACAGAGCTCTTGTAAGAGCTGTTCTGTTCCTGTTACGCTCTCTGGGGAAAGAGAGGTTCACCCACTGGAAGCTGGATCCTGGCCTTGGGTCCAGGGTGGGTGGAGACGGCGAAACCCTGGCGCAGCTGCATCGCTGGAAGTGGGGTCTGCAGTGCTGATGGTGTCAGTTGGAGTGCTTGGAGTCCTCAGGAAGCACTAGGATCATCGATTGGCGGAGGTACTCAGTCAGAGTGCCAGCGGTCCATCACACTTGCCACAGATGGCGTTGCGCAGTGCACACCTGATTTTGTCCGCCAATTGGTTGTGCAGGGAAGGGATGGCTCACCTAGAAAAGTAGTGGCGGCTGGGACAGCCACCGCCATCAGGTTTTTAAAACTGTCCGTCTCCACCAGACGGAATGACAGTATTTCAAAGGACAGGAATTTTGAAATGCTGGCATTCAGGGCCAGGGATCGCGGGTCGGTAGGGAGGTACTTCCTCTTTCTCTCCAGTGTTTGGGAGATGGACAGCTGAACGCTTCCATGGGACAGTGTAGAGATGCTTGGGGACGGTGGCGGACGTGGTGGCGTTGCTGCCACATCCTCTGTTTGCGGGGTGGCAAGTGCCACTGTAACTCCAGAGGTGGAGGAAGAGGCCGAGACAGCAGCAGAAGAGAAAGCAGGAGGAGCCTAAGACCTTTCTTGGTTTTTGAGGTGCTTACTCCACTGCAGCTCGTGCTTTGCATGTAGATGCCTGGTCATGCAGGTTGTGCTCAGGTTTAGAACGTTTATGCCTCGCTTCAGGCTCTGATTGCACAGCATGCACTGTGTCTTGTCGTCAACACATTGTCTGAAGAACTGCCACGCCAGGGAACTCCTTGGAGCTGGCTTTGGTGTGCTCGGTCCCTGGGTGCGGTGGGCAGTTGCAGGCGTACTGTCTATGGGACAGCTGCTCCACTTTTGCAGCCTGCTCCCTCTTATGCTGTGCTGGTGCCTCTGTGCGACCACCCCCTATTTCTCCAAACTGCACACGTCACTTGATTCCATGTGGGGTCTAGGACCTCATCATCCTCCACATCATCTTCCACCCACTCCTCAACCCTGCCCTCCTTGCTGGTCTTCACAAAGCCACAGCAGTTGGCACCTGTGTTTCGTCATCATCAGAGACGTGATGCGGTGGTCCTTGCATGTCCACATCCTGAAACATAAGTGGTTGTGCATCAGTGTACTCAATCTCTTCCACTTCTAGGGTAGGGCTAGGTGGATGGCCCACGGAAACCCTGCCAGCAGAGTCATCAAAAAGCATAAGAGACTGCTGCATGACTTGTGGCTCAGACTGCTTGGCTGATTTGCAAGGGGGTGAGGTGAAAGACAGATGACCATGGGCTGCAGGTGCCAACTCTAAGCTTTCAGCAGGGAACCAGGTGGGAGACAATGTGAAGGAACTGGAGGCACTGTCAGCCATCCAATCTACTATCACCTTTACTTGTTCTGGCCTCACCATTCGTAGAGCGGCATTCAGGCCTACCAAATAATGCTGAAGGTTCTGTCGCCTACTCGCACCTGAGGAAGGCGTTTCACTTGTGCTTGTAGCTGGCACAGATCGACCACGTCCTCTCCCTGCAACAGGAGCTCCACCAACACCAGCAGCACCACGACCAGGGCCACGTCCCTTATTTGACACTCTCCTCATTCTTTGCGTTGACCCACCAAACTAACAGATGGTTTATGTCAGGGGACAATGTAGCCGCCAATATTCAACAATTAAGTTCACTGACAGTAAGGCAGTGCCGGTGTCCTAAAGAGAAAAAAATTCTAGAGGTCACACAACACTGTGACAGGCGTAATTAATACAGTTACTTCATTGTCTCAAAAAATGTGAATTTGTCAAACAACAATGTAACAGTAGTATTTAACGGTTTTATTGGACTGCAAGAAATGCACCGCAGGTCGCAAATGTACTATTTAACACAAAAAACTGATTTTTTAAACCCACAATATAACAGTAGTATTTAAAGGTTTTATTGGACTGAAAGAAATGCACCGCAGGCCGCAAATGTTCTATTTAGCACAAAAAAGTGTGATTTTTTAAAACCAACAATGTAACAGTAGTGTTTAACAGTTTTATTGGACTGCAAGAAATGCACCGCAGGCCGCAAATGTACTATTTAGCACCAAAAAAATTTGAATTTTTCAAAGTGCGATGTAACCACAGTATTTGACGGTTCTATTTGACTCTCAGATATGAAGTGCATGCCCCAAATGTACTTTTTAACACCAAAAAAATATGAATTGGTCAAACTGCGATGTAACAACAGTACTTGGCGGTTGTATTTGACTTTCAGATGTGAAGTGCACACCCCAAATTTACTTTTTAGCACAAGAAAAATGTGAATTGGTAAAACTGCGATGTAACCACAGTATTTGACGGTTCTATTTGACTCTCAGATATGAAGTGCACGCCCCAAATTTACTTTTTAGCACCAAAAAAATGTCAAACTGCAATGTCACAGCAGTATTTACAAATGCCTAGATGTTGCCCACTGAGCTACCAGAACAGGATTAATGTAATGTGCCTGGCAAACATGCAGTTGCAGGGCAGGGTACAAAAATGTAGTAGCACCCACAAAAATAATTGCTGTAGTTTGCAGATTCAACAACAGAATTATTTCCTAATCTGTCCCTCACAGCTGCAGCATCCTCCTCCCTACACTAATAAGAGCTCATGTGACTCCAGTGGGTCCAAGCACCCCCCCTCCCCCCCCTCCCTCCCTCTGACACAGTGGGGTCTATGCTAGTCGACAATCCCTAACAGTTGGCTGCGTATGAGCCTGCTCAGCCAGATGTACGTAGCGCTCCACACATAGCGAATCTATACGCACAACTCCTCCAAACCCCTAAGGAATGATCCACACCCCCTATGGAACCAATACGTAGCGCCTATACAGGGGCCCCTCAGCCTCCACCAACCAAACGTAAGCTGACGAACAGCTTAAACCCCCTAAGCACATGCCTAGACTCTCTCAGACAAACCAACACTACACACCCACCCAATCTAGGCATACCTGACTAACATATAAGATCTATAAACATAACGCAAATCTCCCACTGGAGATTCTTTAACACAATCCCATTATACAAACCACTAAATGTAAAAATGTGCTAGTTTAACGCATAACGTACCTATGTTCAAATACTATTGCGCTTGTGGAAGCTGTTGTGGCTATGCAAGCACTGCTGTAAATCCCATGCACAATAAAAATAACGAATTTAAAATATAGACTATAGAGAGAAAGCTAAAACAAAACAAAATCATTCAAGAATAATCTTTATTAGAATGTGGGTTGCAAAAAAAAAAAAAAAGAATTCCATCTGCATTGTTAAAAATTCACAACATCAATGTGTCAATAGTGTTTCTTAACAGAATTTCAGCTGCAACTGGTTTAGAGATTCTGAAATAGAAAGTAAACATATTTATCAGTCAAATAAAATACATGTTGTACCACTAATGTCTTCTACAGTGGATGCTACAGGTCATGCAGTTAGTATAAACACAGTAAAGTGAGCAGTAATAAATGCTGGATTCATTTAGATGTTGTTTTGATAGAGAAAGGACAAAGAAAGCCTTTGTTGAACATATAACAAGATAGAACAAGTACTCACAGCATTGATCCAGGAAATAAAAGTAGAAACTCTGGTGAAGATAGTAGGTTTGAGATATGTGTTGCAACCTGAAGACGATCCAAAGCTAGTTACACCATGAACTTCGTAAACTCCATTGACGACACAGTTGAGGGGTCCACCTGAATCTGACTGTAAATAAAAAATTAAAATAAAGTAGTTGAACATAAAGAAATGACATACAGTCATGATGAAGAATAGTTTCTTAAAGGGACACTCTAAGCACTAGCTTCATGTAGTGGTTCTAGTGCAATGAGACTTTCCCTGCGGGCACAGCTATGGAAACACTGACGCTTCTGAGAAAAGGCAGTGTTTATATTGCGTTCTAAGGTGACCTCTAGTAGCTGTCTAGTGGCTTTCACTCAGACAGGTACAACAGGTGCTTCCTTCTGCAATCCTGCAATCTTTGAGGAACCAATGTTTTGTGTCTTCACACTCTGCATGAAGAGATGCTGATTGGCGCACGTACATTAGTCTCCACAATTGTTCCGCTTGGGGCAGAATTGGATTGGCTGAGCACATCACTGTGATGGGGTGCTATGGTAAACTTCTTGTTTAAGCTTTTAAGGGATGCCCAGAAAATTGCAGAGACAATGTTGGAAATACAGATTATTTTAATTACAAAAACAAGTTGAAACATAATTTATTGAATAAATGAGTGAAAACTATCAGACATTAATGGAACCATAAATTGTCATATTTAAAGTCATTTCAGATTTAAGAAAAGTAAAAAATTCTGAGCTGTGTAGTGATCATCAAGTAGGTTGAATTCTATGTAAGGTTTTTGTGCCCCCCTTCCCCTAAATGCTTTGTTGCTTTTAGAGTTTTTAAATCTTTTTTTTTCCTTTTTGCATTGTTGACGCATCACCTTACATCTCTTTGAAGAGAGGAGATTATTAATTCATTTATCTATTTTACAATATATTCATCTTACATTGCATGCGTCATGAATTCCATCACCACCAGCACACAACATCGAGGAGTTGAGTACATTATTCCAATAAGAGCTGCTGTTGCATGTTGGGTAGTCTACTATAGGCAAACTGGCCTGCTGGAGAATGATGGCCAAGGGTCCCCCGGCTGTAAAGAAAATAAATGTTATTGTTTCACACAGTTAACAGGAAATAAGGACGTTGTGGTGTTACAGAGTGTGTTATATTATGATATGATAAAGACAAAAAAATAATAATTATTTGCAGGGTTTATTTTGATAATTTGCATAATCAATCAAATTGATGTTATAGTCTTAGTATTAGAATCTAGTTAATAGCAAGTAATAGTATATGAATATAAAAACATTTCAATGTGAAAAAGCTGAAAAATTTAACATGCTATATTTGACCCTGTAACTTCCCAAAACCCCATAAAACCTGTACATAGGGGGTACTGTTTTACATGTGAGACTTTGCTGAATACAAATATGTGTATTTTATTGCAGTAAAAGCAAACAGTATTATGACAGTCACAGTTAGAATGTCACGTAGAACTAAACATTTATTTTTAAATTCTTATTTTTCCCATTCCCATTTTTTTTTTATATTTTATTCATATTAAATTATGTTTCATACCTAAATATTTGATGTTAAATGAAAACTCCTTTTCCCCTGAATAAAATGATATATAATAAGTGTGGGTGCACCTAATATAAAAGAAGTGAATTACGGTTGAACAGACATGTAGTCAAATTCCAGGTTTTGTTTTGATCACGTGTACATTTGGCTCAGGGAGCTAAAGCTGCTTTTATTGTTATAGTAGGGTATATTTGATATTAAAACACAATAATGTTTATTTACCATACTTTTCCTGTCTGGAGCCTTGTGAAAGTGATGACTAAGGAATAATATCCCCTAGAGAGTCACCACTGTGTTACATATTCTAACAGATGTTTTAGGGCTCTTTTCATGAGAATGAGCCTTTACTTATCATCTTTATACACTGATCAGCCACAACATTAAAACCACCTGCCTAATATTTTGTAGGTTACCTCATGCTGACAAAACAGCTCTGATGAGTGCTAACAAGACTTAACATAAACATAGAGAATATAAAATATGACGGCAGATAAGAGCCATTCAGCCCATCTAGTCTGCTCAATTTTCAGCCCAATCTAGTGTTTTATATGTAGGACAGCCTTATGCCTATCCCACGCATGCTTAAACTCCATATTTTTTATCATATTCCCCCTGTCTTGCCTTTGCTCCAAGCTATACATGTTAAAAACCTTTAACCTTTACTCGTAAGTTTTGCCCTGCAATCCATGAACCAGTTTAGTAGCCCTTTTTAGCTAACTTACTGCTCAATCTGCCCCATCCAGTTATAATGCATTCATTAGTGTTAGTGACGTCTCCTTCACTGGGCAGCTTTGCCAGCTGTACGGTGCTGTCCAGGATGGCGTTGGAGGCTAGATGAAGGATTGCAATATCATACCTGTAAAGAAAGGAGAAATCATACATAGAAAGAATACGTATATAAAAAAGCAGAAATGAGGGGCGGAGCTTGACTGTCATGGGGATCGGACGTGTCCAGCAACAGCTCCCATGTCTGGACTTGATTATTGGGGACTATTTCCAGTCTACTTATCTGTAATGCATACTGCCAGCAATCATCTTGTCTGCGAGACGACGCTGCACCTAGGGGTACCTATCCCCAGTGCCTCCATCGCTGAAATGCCCGCCATGAGGCTTGTGGCGTACTCGTGTGAGAGCCGTGGAGAGACGGCCGCTCTCCTGGCTCACAACACGAACGGGTGGTCGCCATCTACCGCTACCCCCACTATGGACCGGCGGGGGTTATCTAATCCACTCCTTATGCCCTGCTAGACTATCAGTAGCCTGCTCAGTATGAGTCCCGACTGCAGCACAAGCTTCCAAAATTGGACCAAGCACATTGAGCGCGAGCTCCTGCATCCTGCACCAGCCCCCCTGCACACAACAGACAGCCTTACGCAACGCATCGATGTAGCCTTCAACCGCTTCTGGGCACAATTAGA
The DNA here is from genome assembly GCF_036172605.1 of Pelobates fuscus. NCBI lineage: Eukaryota > Metazoa > Chordata > Amphibia > Anura > Pelobatidae > Pelobates > Pelobates fuscus. The sequence continues at coordinate 403,106,920 of NC_086317.1, forward strand.
GGCTCACCTTCTGTTGGAGACGGCTCGGAGCAGAGGGAAGGAGCATGGTGGAGGAGAACAGGGTGTCAGCAGACCCCTTCCGGGCACACCGATTAAGCACCAGCGTACGACAACTTTCAAAGGTCCATCCAGGCTGAGAGTCAAACGGGGAACACTCCCCCGGCATCACCCACAGAGGCTGAAGCCCCAGTGCCGCAGGTGGCGAAGCAACACCAGGAGCGGCAGCTACTCCCATTACGGGAAGGACCTGGACTCTGCCATGAGGTCCCAAGTCCATGGAACCATGATGCAGGCCCTCATCACGGCCTGGAGCAGCAGGGAAGCCCCTCTCTATGCCTGTGTGTCAACACTCCATGGGTGTCCCTACCGACCTCCGAGTACTGGCATTGACTGATGCAGGCAACTGTGTCCTGCAGTCTGCTAAAAGGCGATTACCATCACCTTATAACCCGGTACCATTATTCCTAGTCATGTGCTTAGCTATAGCTAGCCATGTTTTTTTTTTTTCTTTTTCTCTCGTTATACCATCGGAAGTGCTGAGGGGGACGGGGCAACACAAATGGGGTTACCCTTGAAGCTGAAAATAAAGGCTCTAGAGTGGGGTGACACAGTGGTAAACCTAACTCGTACGTCTTACCTAGCACAGTATACCTAGTATGTTATGCCATGGCATTTCTAGCGACACATAAGCCTATCCTAGAATGTTATTTCATGACGTCTCTAGCTACACTGCAGTCTATTTTGCTTGTTATTTTATGACAGTTCTAGTGACAAACAAGCCTAACCTAGCATGTTATTTAATGATGTTTCTAGCTACACATCAGTATATTAACAGAATGTACCCATGCGAAATGTTCTGTTTTTCTTGTGTTTTCCCAATTCTTGTTCCTATTAAATTGTGTATGTCCGCTCTACTGCCCAAGGTGAAATGTGTGATGCTATGCCTGAGGATTGCCGTTAGGGTACCTCAAGCCTGCCTGTTATAATCTAATGTACTGCAAAAATACAAAAAATAAATAATAATAAAAAAGCAGAAACCCTTACAAAAATTAATACAAATAATATGTGTGTATATATATATATATATATATATATATATATATATATATATATATATATATATATATATATAATATCCCTATTGTGTTCCTCCTCCAAATGTGTTGTTGTTGTTTTTTTTATTACATCTAAATTAAGTTGGCTATTATCAACTTTAAATATGCGAGAAACTTTTTTTTTTAATTGAATCTGTTTTTACTGTTATTTAGGACTGGCTAAAAACGTTGTTATTAATTTCAGTACTCACCCAGCTACTACATCGGCAGGGTTCCACTTAGCGTGTAGCACAACCTTGGATACAGAGATGATTTGCTCAGTTCCTTCATATACTGTGCGGTCATGCTCTCCAAGAACCACACGGTAGGATCCACCTCTGTACAAATGGGAGAAACAAAATACATAATTTTTCAAGGTAATTATCTAGAGAATGACTATATAAACTGAATGGTCTAAATCAGGGGTGCCCAATAGGTAGATCCCCAGATGTTTAAAAACTGCAGCTTCCATGATGCTTTGTCATTCTAAAGGAATGCAAAGCATCAAGGGAGTTGTAGTTTTACAACATCTGGGGATCTACCTATTGGGCACCCCTGGTCTAAAGTTACTCTGTTCAGGGAAAATCCCACATCTGGTCTGTAGGTTGAGGGAACAGGTTGACAGCTGGTGTTCTTGACTGCACCCCACCCAGCATTTATTTTCTTTTACTTCTTCTTCTAAGTGACATTACTGTGAATAATGTCTTCATGGTTTAAGCTATAGTACAACACTAATGGAAAATATTCCATCTGTTCATGCACATGTTTGGCATTTCTCCATTAGATGTCCAAGCAAGGATGGACATGGTCATGACATGGCAAAGTCATCACAATACAGAAGAACATGGAGGTAAACCAATCCTTTAATCACCTCAGCTGTGTAATTCACTCCAGTAAATGGAAACGCTGAAATTGTGTTTACTGGGTTAAAGGGACACTCCAGGCACCCAGACCACTCCTGCTCATTGGAGTGGTCTGGGTGCCAACTCCCACTACTCCTAACCCTCAAGTGTAATTATTGCAGTTTATTATAAACTGCAATAATTACCTTGCAGGGTTAACTCCACCTCTAGTGTCTGTCTACTACACAGCCACTAGAGGGCACTTCCTTATTTCTAGCACGCTGTGTGAGGACCTCCAGCGTCGCCGGTCGGTGGGCCCCGGCCGGTGGGCGGGATCAGTCTCGCCCACCGGCCGACGGAGACAGTAGGAGGAGCGACGCGGAGGAGGAGACAGCGACGAGGGACATCGCCGCTGCCTCAGGTAAGTGACTGAAGGTGTTTTCACCCCTTCAGTAACCGGTGATTGGGGGGTGGGAGGGAGAGGGAACCTGCAGTGCCAGGAAAACAGATTGTTTTCCTGGCACTGGAGATTCCCTTTAAAGATACAAAGAACTGTAACTTCTATGGAAGTGACAAATCCTCTTTAAGTCTGCCTTGTGCACCACAATGCTGCAATTAAAAGGGTATTGAAACATACATAAGAAGAACTGCTCAATTTTTTATGTATTATCACCAGCATCCAGGTTCTAGTGCTCTGCTCAACTGTAGTGATGTCACGAACATAACATTTTCTGTTCGTGAACGGCGAACGCAAACTTATGCAAACGTTCGCGAACCGGCGAACCGGGCGAACCGCCATAGACTTCAATGGGCAGGCGAATTTTAAAACCCACAGGGACTCTTTCTGGCCACAATAGTGATGGAAAAGTTGTTTCAAGGGGACTAACACCTGGACTGTGGCATGCCGGAGGGGGATCCATGGCAAAACTCCCATGGAAAATTACACAGTTGATGCAGAGTCTGGTTTTAATCCATAAAGGGCATACATCACCTAACATTCCTAAATCACAATGGATATGGATTGACACCTGACATATGACATGTTGACACCTTGACATATGGATTGACACCTGTCCTCAGAGACCCTGATACACACTGACACAGAGCAGAATAGGGACTGTTCCCCCTACATAGGGTCAATTGGCAGATATGGATTAACACCTGTCCTCAGGGACCCTGATACACACTGACACAGAGCAGAATAGGGACTGTTCCTCCTACATAGGGTCACTTGGCAGATATGGATTGACACCTGTCCTCAGGGACCTTGATACACAATGACACAGAGCAGAATAGGGACTGTTCCCCATACATAGGGTCACTTGGCAGATATGGATTGTCACCTATCCTAATGATCCCTGATACACACTGACACAGAGCAGAATAGGGACTATTCCCCCTACATAGGGTCACTTGGCCGATATGGATTGACACCTGTCCTCAGGGACCCTGATACACACTGACACAGAGCAGAATAGGGACTGTTCCTCCTACATAGGGTCACCATTTTTAGCCCAAGGCAGCTCATCTCATCAGGCCTTTTTTAGTCGAATGTATCGCCCACTGTCAGTACCTTCGGGATCCATCCCTCATTCATCTTAATAAAGGTGAGGTAATCTAGACTTTTTTGACCTAGGCGACTTCTCTTGTCAGTGACAATACCTCCTGCTGCACTGAAGGTCCTTTCTGACAGGACACTTGAAGCGGGGCAGGCCAGAAGTTCTATCGCAAATTGGGATAGCTCAGGCCACAGGTCAAGCCTGCACACCCAGTAGTCAAGGGGTTCATCGCTCCTCAGAGTGTCGATATCTGCAGTTAAGGCGAGGTAGTCTGCTACCTGTCGGTCGAGTCGTTCTCTGAGGGTGGATCCCGAAGGGCTGTGGCGATGCATAGGACTTAAAAAGCTCTGCATGTCCTCCATCAACAACACGTCTTTAAAGCGTCCTGTCCTTGTCGGCGTGGTCGTGGGAGGAGGAGGATTACTTTCACCTCTTCCCCTGTTAGATTCCCGTTGTGCTGTGACATCACCCTTATACGCTGTGTAAAGCATACTTTTTAATTTATTTTGCAAATGCTGCATCCTTTCCGACTTGTTGTAATTTGGTAACATTTCAGCTACTTTCTGCTTATACTGGAGGTCTAGTAGCGTGGACACCCAGTACAGGTCGTTCTCCTTCTGCCTTTTTATACGAGGGTCCCTCAACAGGCACGACAGCATGAAAGACCCCATTTGCACAAGGTTGGATGCCGAGCTACTCATTTCCCGTTCCTCCTCCTCAGTGATCTCAATGAAGGTATGTTCTTCCCCCCAGCCACGTACAACACCATGGGTACCAGATAGATGACAACGAGCACCCTGGAATGCCTGTTTTGGTTGGTTTTCCTCCTCCCTCTCCTCAAAGCCACATTCCTCCTCTGACTCCTCTTCCTCACAATCCTCTTCCAGCGTTGCCGCAGGTCCAGCAAGCGATGCTGATAAGGCTGTTTCTGGTGGTGATGGTGACCACAACTCTTCCTCTTCCTCTTCACGCTCATCTATGGCCTGATCCAGCACTCTTCGCAGGGCACGCTCCAGGAAGAAAACAAATGGTATGATGTCGCTGATGGTGCCTTCGGTGCGACTGACTAGGTTTGCCACCTCCTCAAAAGGACGCCTGAGCCAGCAGGCATTGCGCATGAGCGTCCAGTAACGTGGTAAAAAAATTCCCAGCTCCCCAGAGGCTGTCCTAGCACCCTGGTCATACAAATATTTATTAACGGCTTTTTCTTGTTGGAGCAGGTGGTCGAACATTAGGAGTGTTGAATTCCAACGTGTCGGGCTGTCGCAAATCAAGCGCCTCACTGGCATGTTGTTTCGCCGCTGGATATCTGCAAAGTGCGCCATGGCCGTGTAGGAACGCCTGAAATGGCCACACACCTTCCTGGCCTGCTTCAGGACGTCCTGTAAGCCTGTGTACTTATGCACAAAGCATTGTACGATCAGATTACACACATGGGCCATGCACGGCACATGTGTCAACTTGCCCAACTTCAATGCCGCCAACAAATTTGTTCCATTGTCACAAACCACTTTGCCGATATCCAGTTGCTGCGGAATCAGCCACTTTTCCACCTGTGCGTTCAGGATGGACAGGAGTGCTTGTCCGGTGTGACTCTCTGCTTTCAATCAAGTCAAACCCAAGACGGCGTGACACTGCCGTATCCGGGATGTGGAATAGTACCTGGGGAACTGGGGGGGTGCCGTTGATGTGGAGCAAGACGCAGCAGCAGAAGAGGACTCAGCCGAGGAGGTTATGGAAGAGGATGGAGTAGGAGGAGTAGAGGAGGTGGCAGAAGGCCTGCCTGCAAGTCGTGGTGCAGAGCCACGCTTGGCAGCCATCAGCAGGTTTACCCAATGTGCAGTGTAGGTGATATACCTGCTCTGACCATGCTTTGCAGACCAGGTATCAGTGGTCAGATGGACCCTTGCCCCAACACTGTGTACCAGACATGCCATTACTTCCTTTTGCACAATCGAGTACAGGTTGGGGATTGCCTTTTGTGCAATGAAATTTCGTCCGGGTACCTTCCACTGCGGTATCTCAATAGCCACAAATTTTTAGAACGCCTCAGACTCCACCAGCTTGTATGGTAAAAGCTGGTGGGCTAATAGTTCAGACAAGCCAGCTGTCAGACGCTGGGCAAGGGGGTGACTTTCTGACAATGGCTTCTTATGTTCAAACATGTCCTTGACAGACACCTGACTGTGGGCAGATGAGCGGGAACTGCTCAATGCGAGAGACGGAGTGGCGGATGGTTGAGAGGGGGCAAGGAGGACAGCAGTGGTTGACGTGGCTGAAGATGCTGGACCAGGAGGAGGATGGCGGCTTTGAGTTTGTGTGCTGCTTGTACTCATGTGTTGATCCCATAGGCGTTTGTGATGTGCCAGACGCTTGCAGACAACTAACTGCTAGTCAATCTATAACAGTGAAAAACGTTTTTTGTTTTTATAAGCACGCTATTGTGACACCAGATATGAGTGTGAATGTGCACTGGCAGAGGATGGCAGAGTACACACTGTTTGCCTGACACACAGATGCTTGCAGACAACTAACTGCTCTTCAATCTATTACAGTGAAAAAAAGTTTGGGGATTTTTAAATGCACGCTATTGTGCCACCAGATATGAGTGGCACTGTGCACTGGCAGAGTACACGCTGTTGGCCTGACACACAGACGCTTGCAGACAACTAACTACTAATTAATCTATTACAGTGAAAAAACATTTTTTGTTTTTAAATGCACGCTATTGTGCCACCAGATATGAGTGGCATTGTGCACTGGCAGAGTACACGCTGTTGGCCTGACACACAGACGCTTGCAGACACCTAACTGCTATTCAATCTATAACAGTGAAAAAAAGCTTTTTGTTTTTAAATGCACGCTGTTGTGACACCAGATATGAGTGGCAATGTGCACTGGCAGAGGTTGGCAGAGTACACGCTGTTGGCCTGACACACAGACGCTTGCAGACAACTAACAGCTAATTAATCTATTACAGTGAAAAAATGTTTTTTGTTTTTAAATGCAAGCTATTGTGACACCAGATATGAGTGGTGGCACTGGACAAGTGGGCACAGTATCCACTGTGAGCCTGACACACAGACGCTTGCAGACAACTAACTGCTATTCAATCTATTACAGTGAAAAAAAAGTTTTGCGGTTTTTAAATGCACGCTATTGTGCCACCAGATATGAGTGGCACTGTGCACTGGCAGAGTACACACTGTTGGCCTGACACACAGACGCTTGCAGACAACTAACTGCTAATTAATCTATTACAGTGAAAAAAAAAATGTTTTTTAAATGCAAGCTATTGTGACACCAGATATGACTGGTGGCACTGTGTCAGGCTCACAGTATCCACTGTGAGCCTGACACACAGACGCTTGCAGACAACTAACTGCTAATTAATCTATTACAGTGAAAACATTTTTTTTGTTTTTAAATGCAAGCTATTGTGACACCAGATATGAGTGGTGACACTGGGCAAGTGGGCACAGTATCCACTGTGAGCCTGACACACAGACGCTTGCAGACAACTAACTGCTCTTCAATCACAGCTCTTCAATTACAGTGAAAAAAGTTTGGGGATTTTTAAATGCATGCTATTGTGCCACCAGATATGAGTGGCACTGTGCACTGGCAGAGTACACGCTGTTGGCCTGACACACAGACGCTTGCAGACAACTAACTGCTAATTAATCTATTACAGTGAAAAAAAAATTTGGGTTTTTAAATGCAAGCTATTGTGACACCAGATATGAGTGGTGGCACTGGGCAAGTGGGCACAGTATCCACTGTGAGCGTGACACAGAAGCTGGCAGGCAACTGCAATTAGATTACACACAAAAAAAGCAGACTGATGTTCTAGCCCTTAAAAGGGCTTTTTGGGGTGCTGTCCTTACAGCAGAGATCAGATGAGTCCTTCAGGACTGTAGTGGACACTGAATACACTAGCCTAGCTATACATTTCCCTATCAAATGAGCAGCAGCTACACTTTCCCTCCTCTATCTAAGAATGCAGCTTCAGAATGAATCTAAAATGGATGCTGTACAGGAGGTGGGAGGGTCTGGAAGGGAGGGTCTGCTGCTGATTGACTGGAATGTGTCTTCTGACTGTGAGGCACATGGTCAAAGTTTAGTCAATGTTGACTAATAGGGGGCGGATCGAACCACGCATGTGTTCGCCCACCGTGGCGAACGCAAACACGCTATGTTCGCCAGGAACTATTCGCCAGCGAACAGTTCGGTACATCACTACTCAACTGCTCAAAATGCCAGTTAAGGATGCAGTATACATAGCCTGAATGGAATGTTGCAGAATTTTCATTAAATGTTTGAGTGACATTACTTGCATCAAATTCATCAAGTGCACAGTGAGTAACTGGGTCAGTTGCTCTTTTATTGGGTATTTATTGAAGGCATATAAACTGTTGCAACTTTGATAATTTGTACAGTATTATTATTTATCATTTAATTTAAGTAAATGTTTTATACATGCATATTTTATGTCATTTTCTATTATTCTGCATTCTGGATTCAAGTTTTCATTCTCTGTGTCTTGTGTATCCCCCATAGTTTGCAAACAAACATGTGATAGACAATATTGGGATCCATTATTCAAACTGTTCTAAGAAAAAGCCCAGTGCCTTCAATCCCAGTACTACTTTTATATAGGTATTAATTGCACCATGCTGATAAGGGCGGAGGGATAGTCATCCAATCCACACAAATGTATATAAATGAAGCATATAGACAATTAAATGATACGAATGTGTACGAGAAACTCCCCTCCGACCCTATCAAACAAATTCAAAACACTTTTATACAATTTTTAAATAATGGTGTAGTTTTAGGTATTTTAAGTAAACACGAATTTAATTTTTTAAACAACAAATTCCCTATCACTCCAGTTATATACTTTCTCCCGAAAATTCATAAAAATGAAACCTCCCCCCCAGGAAGACCTATTGTCTCCGGCATAGGTTCTCTCTTATGTAATCTCTCTCAGTATATAGATATCCTTTTACAGCCTGCAGTCAGACTCATGAGATCCTACCTCCAAGATTCCATGGCTCTTTTAAACTTTTTAAACAATTTTACATGGAAACCCAATTTTATATTAGTGACATGCGACGTTCAGTCACTGTACACAATTATACCCCATGATATTGGCTGTCAGGCTGTAAGAAATATACTTATTGATGAAGGGAGAATTGCTGACAAACAAATTGAATTCATTTTAGAAGGTATTAATATTATTCTAAAAAATAATTATTTTTGGTTTTTAAATTCATTTTATCTTCAAAAGAGAGGAACTGCTATGGGGACTAGGTTTGCTCCCAGCTACGCAAATTTATTTATGGCAGATTGGGAGTCCGAAGCCATTTTTAGCAATCACGCTTGGAGAGCAAACCTAGTCTCCTATTTTAGATATATTGACGACCTTTTTTTTATCTGGGATGGCACCGAAGATGATCTTAACTCTTTTATTACTAATTTGAATAGAAACAATAGAGGTATAATTCTTACTCACGAATACAGTAGAGATCAAATTAATTTTTTAGACCTGAATATCTTTATAACAAATGGAAAACTAAATACAAAGACGTTTTTTAAAAAAGTCTGTGCAAACACTGCTATAGACAAAAGTAGCTGCCATTACCAACCCTGGTTAGACAGCGCTCCGAAAAGCCAAATACTCAGACTCAGAAGAAATTGTTCAGAAATTACAGATTTCAATATGCAAGCAAATCTACTAAAAGATAAATTCGTTGAGAAAAACTATCCTAAAATAGAACTTGAGAATACCATCAGGGATATCCAAAAAAAAGATAGAAATGAACTCTTAAAATATAAACCCAAATCCACAGATATGACGATGCCATTACCAATTATTTTTAATTTTAATAATAAAAGCAACAATATAAAAAAGGTTATAAGAAAACACTGGCACCTTTTGAAACAAGATGAAATACTAAATACAATTATACCTGAATGTCCAAATATCATATTTAGGGGAGCACAAAACTTCAAGTCAATTTTAACTAAGAATTTTACTAAAGAAATTAAAAAGACCCCACCAGTATCTCTCTTTCCTCAAATTAAAGGTTTCTGTAAGTGTAAAATGTGCATAGTCTGCAGAACCACCGACCCCAATGTCCCTCAGAAAGTTATTGAATTTACATCAAAAAGGACAAACAAGGTTTTTAAAATAAACGATTTTATTAATTGCTCTACAAAAAATGTTATATATCTGCTTGAGTGCCCTTGTGGCCTCCAATATGTTGGAATGACCACAAGGTGCCTAAAGACGCGCTTAAGCGAGCATTGCAGAAACATCAAAAATGGATACCTGAATCGTTCAGTATCCAAACACTTTATTATGCATAACAGAGACCCTAAAATGTTAAAATGTATTGGGATAAAAAAATGTGTTGTTCCATGGAGGGGTGGTAATATTAAAAAGATTTTAGGTAAAAAAGAAATGGAGTGGGTTCACACACTCCAAACCCTTGCCCCCCATGGTCTGAATGTTGATTTTGACTTGTTTAACTTCTTATAATTATTCACACTGCTGCTACTATTCCCTTTATTTATATTGTATTCTCTCTGGATTTTATCAGATTTTTATAGCTGCCACTTTAAGCCATCTTCTACTCCGTTTTGTATTTCCCCTTTTTATTCTCATCATGCCTGGTCACACTGCTTTAGGTTATCGGACATGATGTATTTTACAAGAGGTGTTTTTATTTATATTTATTCAATTATCATATATATTTCATCTATTTTATCTTTCCCCATCCCTCCAGCCGGCCGCAGCTGTGTGCGAGCCGACCGGCACTTTGTTTTCGGTTTCTATGACAACGGCTACTACCCGCCGCGTCATAGACCCAATTTCCCTCCCATGTCGACAGCCGCAGCCTGGTGCGAGCCGTCGTCCCTCCCCTTCACGTCAGCCGCACGTTAGAGTGCGTGCTGACGTGATTCAGACCGCGCCCCCTTCCCAGCCGATTTCCTATTAGGACGCCGGCAGCTGCGCAGTGCTCGCCGGCGTCCGACTACACTTCCCAATACCCCCCTGGTTGTTTATGCCGGTCATGTGACCGAGCTATATTCAATACATGTTTTTGATTTTCTTCTGTTTAATAGTTCGTTTTACATATTTATTAGTACACTGTTGCTGCAATTATAAATTGTAACCACGTCATAACTGATTTTAACTGTTTCTAAAATGATTTTTTATATTAGTTCTTACTCTCTCTGTGATTGGTTGCCTAATTTTTGGCGCCAATTTTAAAGTATTGTATTTGCTATTTAATGCTCTTTCTGCCAGGTATTAGGTTCTCTTTTCCCATATTGATAACGCCGTATTGGCGAAACGCGTTTATGGTTATAATATTATGTATTTTAAATATTAAAGTATAATTTGTTACTTTTAATTGTATTTTTTTAATACATATTTATCCACTTTTTACCTGGCATTTTAATCATCACTCTGGACTCCAAGTAATCCTAGGTGGGGATAATACCACCAGCGCTATCAAAAGAGAGCAGCTGTTCTGCTCCCCCCTTGTGAGTACCCATTTTATTTCTTTATTTTATAATCAGCTTTTTATCCAGTGTGCACTATTGGTTGTTTCTTTGTACCCGAGTGCCTATTGTACCAAGAACGGAGGAAATTTCCCACAGACGGAGGATACCCACTGTATATCCCATAAGCGGGGATCATACCGCTGAACGCCCTTTCCACCTGAGCTGGTTTTAGCTCTCTCAAATGTGAGTTTACATTCACAAGTTTTATATATTTTATTCACTTATATTTTAACTTACTACACTATCCGGCTTCCTGTATATACCCTTTTTGTCTCCTATATTTGAGTGGATCTACAAGGAAGAATCAAACAAGGACATTTATTGCAGACTGAATACTGCCGTACTAGACGACTGCACGGGACACTCTTAGATAAGACTTTCTCCCTTTTATCCATCTATTTTATTTGGACTATATTTTTTTGACTGTTGTTAGGCGCAGCTTTTATTGTTTTTTCTTTTTTGTTATATCTCCCTTAAGGGTTTTAGAGGGATTCCCTTATCAAGTTGCTGCCTACTGTGTTATCCAGCGCTCACTCATTGTTTTGTCTTTTATTAATTGCACCATGCCTTTACCAGGAGCTGGGAAAAAATGGATTACGCAATAAGAAAAGGTGGCCATTTAGGGAAGTAATAAATGAAAATAAAAAGTGTGTTCCCACTAACTTTGGCTAGCATATTTTTGTATTAGGTCACCTTTGCTTTCAGAAACTGTTACCTGTCTACACAGTGAGCAGCGGTCAACACACGGTTTTCTCGAATCAAGGAACCTCCGCACGAGTGAAGCCATTCACCATTTAAATAAAACTGGAGAGATATCTGAGTGAAGGGAAAAGATACAACATAAATATGATCAAACAAATTAAATGTATATATAACATGAATATATAAGGCATTTACATAAATAATAATAATTTTATATATATATATATATATATATATATATATATATATGCAACAACATGCTGATATACTTTTTGGAGCAATTAATGCTGTCTGCACCAGTTGGAGGTGTAAAGTGCAAACTCCATGGGTCCCTCGACATTATAGAGGGCTGGCAGGTGCGGGAAATATTTGATCTCCCCACTAACCATGGAGCTCCTTTTTGGGCCAGTGCTCAGGTAGCACCAGCTCTCTATGAGTTTGTCAGGGATATCCTTTGATCCTCCCTGTCGGCCTTGGTCCATGGTCTAAATGGCCTAGGGAACATTAGCCTGGTTTGCCAGTCCGAGCCTCTGCTGTGAAGAGTAACTGAGATTTAATGAAGACAACACTTACCTGCCAAGGCCATGAATTTCTGAAAACATCAGTTCCTCCTACCACACGGGTATTGCTGTTCCCCAAATACTGGAGGTCATCAGCACAATGTCCTAGGAGAGTATAAATCATTGCAAATATTATCATCACCTGAATTTAAATAACTATACCTGAGGAATATTTGAAGGTGGGTCTGTTCTTTCCAAAAACATTCTAGGTTTCTACACTGATCATAATAAGATCAGTAAATTGTGGGCAGTGACATGTAATAATGGGCATATTTACCATTAATTATTTGTCAAATGTTTATTACTCTAACCTTAAGTTTGCTTGTCCTGTTTGTTCCAAATGTATTTCATTTAAGAATTAAGGAGGCCATTGTGCTCTTGGGAACCTTTAATGCAGCTTTTTGTAGCCTCTCTCAGATCTTTGCTGTATCTTAGCTCTGCAAGCAGTTCCTTTGACCTCGTGGTTTGGTTTTTACTTTGAAATGCATTTACAGCAGTGAGACCTTATATAGACAGGTGTGTGCTGAATCATGTCCAATCATGTCAGATGATTTTGCCACATGTGGACTCCAATCAAAGTGTAAAAACATTTCAAACATGAGCCAGTGAAATGGGAAGCATCTGAATTTCAAGTGTCCCAGAAAAGGGTCTGGATCTTTGTGTCAATATGATAGATATTTCTGTTATTCTTGCTGTCAAGAATGTGTTTTTTGCTTTGTCATTATGGAGTATTTAGAGTAGATTGATATAAAATTAAAAAAAATAATTCAAACAATTGTAGCGTGAGGCTGCAACATAAAATGTAAAAAAAAAAAAAGAGGAAAAAAATAAAATAATGGGGTCTGAAGACTTTCTGAGTGTAGGTAGAGGTAGATCCTGACTTGTTGAGAAACATTTGTATGAAGGCTGTCAAAGTACAACAGGAGTATCCCACAAAGTCCATTACAACGTGAACATCATAATAATGACTTACCAGAAAGGACAAGAGCTGAAAGTACAAGGAGTCTCAACATCTTCGAAGAACCACTGATTAAATTGTGCAGAAATACTGCTCTGTGCTCTCTCTTTATATACCACTTCTGCAAGTGATATACCGCATTCATTTCGTAACCATACAATAGTGGGACTAGTTACAGATGTTAAAAGTTTAACAGGTGGCAAATTGTCTATTACATCTTCTCAATTACTATTACATTTTCCTTCAGTATATTTGTAGAGTTATTCCAAGAATACTCAAACAGGAAACAATTAAGCAACGCCCTGATATATATTTAGAGGTTGTTGAGATAGATTTTTGTTTTAAAAACAAGCTGACCTTTTCCATATCATATTATTGTGAAACACTTCTTTTAGTGTATCAGCTTCAACTGGATATACCGTTCACTTGCTAGCTTTTTCTACTTACTAAAGTTTCTCTTATTTAGGCATCAATTAATTTTAATTTTGTTAGAAAGATTCCCACATTATTTAATATTTTTGGATAAACCTTTCAAATTATCTTTTTCAACATATCAAAATATCAAATCAAATGCTATATATAAAAAATCAATATATATTAAATAACATCAAAATATTACAAACATTTAAACATACTATTAAATCCTTTAAAAGGTTTATCCAAAAATATTAAAAATACTAGATTATTTGTAAAATGTACCTAACGATATTAAATCAAAGCATTAGTCCTCAAATTGTTATAGTTACAACATTTTTCATAGATTAATGGTGATTTCTGTAGAAAAATTATTTGAAAAGTTTTAGAATGGAATAATTTCTGATTCTCAGACATGTGCAAGGCAATAATATATATTTCCGTTTGTTCTGAATTTTTTTTTCAGGAAAATAGTTTCGGATCATCTTATTTGTTCACACATCTGATTGGTTCGCCAGAAATGCGTTAAAATTTTTTGTTCATTTAACCAATTTCATTCCACTTTTGGTCTCTATAGAAATTAATCATATGTGTGATACAGGATAAATGCAATATGAGAGCAAAATATTACTTTTAATGCAATTTCATACACATACTCACAGTCAGATAAAAAAGAATGATTTGTGTAATAGAAATCTTAAAATATTAATTGGAAACTGAAAAATGTTTTATTTTATGTAATATTACTAGTAATAATAATGATAACATATTCTGCTTCAAAGATAACATAAGATGAAGTAGGAATTAATTGCATAATAAAAAACTGAATACATTAAATGAAAACTGCTAGTAATATTATTATTAATAATAATAATAATATAAAATTATTCTACAATAATAAACATTTCCAGTATTTTGTTATTGTAGAAAAAAAAAATATCTGCTTTCCCATTCAGTCTGACCTATGAACGTTATTGCAAAAAAAGGAATACAATAACTTCTACGCTTCTAAGATCACCCAAGCTAATCAGATTCCAGATTTGCTTTTCAAAAAAAGATGATGACATCGCTACTTGACCTTGTCCTTTTGGCTAAGACCAAGTCTAGTCCCCCGATCCGTGCCCCCCCTACTGATCCATGCCCCCCACCCCAGACACATACATACACACAGACACATACATACATACAGACACATAAACAGACACACACAGACAGACACACACATAACTCCCCGACAGACACACAGACACATATATACATACATACATACACACATGCCTACAGACACACACATACATACAGACAGACACACAAACCCCCAACAGACATACACACAGACACATACATACACACATACATACAGACACACACACATACAGACACATACATACAGTATGTATGTATGTGTCTGTATGTGTGTGTGTATGTGTGTGCGTCTCTGTATGTGTGTGTGTCTCTGTATGTATGTGTCTGTATGTGTCTATGTCTGTATGTGTGTGTGTTTGTCTGTATGTATCTGTATTTCTCTGTATGTATGTGTGTGTGTGTCTGTATGTAGATTAGGTAAGTGAGAGATGGGGGTGCAGTGTGTATTTGTGTAGTGTGTATATAATGAATGCAGAGTGTGTTTGTGTAGTGTGTATAGTGAATGCAGTGAGTGTTTGTGTAGTATGTATATATAGTGAATGCAGAGTGTGTGTGTTTGTGTAGTGTGTATATAATGCAGAGTGTGTGTTTGTATAGTGTGTGTGTGCAACGGACCGTTTCAGCAGACAAGGGGTTAAACCGACGTTTAGAAGATCTTCCCCTTCCAGAGATACAGGCACAGCTACTGCAGAACACCCGAACTGGATACGAAATAGCACTCCAACTCCCGAACTGGAACCTTACGAATAGCTGCTAGCAGATGAACAGGAAAAGCAGACAATCAGCTTACACTCCTGGCAATCAGTCTCTAACAGCATACAGTAAATCCCCCCAAGAACGAGACAGAGCTCCGTGTTGAGAGTCAAGCAGTGGTCTGTTTAATGGCACACAAAGAACCTTCTTTTATGACAGTTTCCCTTAGGTAGGACCACCCACAGGGTGTTACAAAATAACCAATCATACACGTACATTTCAAAAGACACTCCCAGCATTTACACACAAAATCCTCCCCTCTGCCTGTGATACAATTATCTTATACATAAGAAGATGCAATTATCACAGGCAAGAAAAATACAGTTTTTACAGCATATTCATAACTTCTAAAATATACATCACATTCACATAAATTATATATTCACAATCAATCCATTCAGGGGAACAACATATCAAAAAATTGCATGAATCAGACCAGGGGTTCAGAAGTTAGTAAAGTATATTTTGGGGCCTGGCTGGCAGCATGGCTATCTGGCCCAAACCGGTTTTACAGAGCACTCTATCCTGGAAACAATGAGGGAAATAATCCAATTATATCCAGGGATAGAGGCAGACTCCATTGAGCACATGTTACCAGGAAAACACAAAAGGATACAAAAATACATTATACAATAATACTTGAAAAGAGAGCGCAATATGAAAATAAAATAAAGGACCTGTATAAAAAGTCAATATATAGCTTAAATAATACAATGAATATGGTACCTTCTGGTACTCAGACAATGATAGCTGCTAAAACGAAAAGAATTCTCCCAGATTCTAAAAAACAAATTGGCATATGAGTTTCAGCGCTAAGTAGATATTCCCCTTCAAAAATAAAAAGGGTGCATTAATATGTAAAAAAATATATAAAAAATCATATAGATCAGAAAAAAGAAAAAAGAAAAAAATGTCCAAAAGTTCTGTCTATAACAAAGTCCTGAACAAGAGTCCAAATTTCGTGATGGTTTGCAGGGACTCGGTAATGAGTGGAGATACCTTAGAAAAACGGAAACAGGGAAAGATACATAGCGTGATACTGTATCAAAAAATATTTATTGTCCAAAATACAGGAACAAAATAGAAAGGATCCCCCCAACATAAAACTCTTACATAGAATAAAATATAGTACTCATCGTGATATGTAATGCAGAAAAAAGATCTGTCCCAGCGGCTCGTGTATTTCCCTGTGACAGCTCCTCTCCGGTGCACTCGGGTAGGCTGTCGGTAATGTGTTCAAAGGGAAAACGCTAGCTGGAAAATCCTGTATTTTGGACAATAAATATTTTTTGATACAGTATTACGCTATGTATCTTTCCCTGTTTCCGTTTTTCTAAGGTATCTCCACTCATTACCGAGTCCCTGCAAACCATCACGAAATTTGGACTCTTGTTCAGGACTTTGTTATAGACAGAACTTTTGGACATTTTTTTCTTTTTTCTTTTTTCTGATCTATATGATTTTTTATATATTTTTTTTACATATTAATGCACCCTTTTTATTTTTGAAGGGGGATATCTACTTAGCGCTGAAACTCATATGCCATACAAAAATACATAACTCCTATCATACTGAATTGAACGGGCCAAATCTCCCAGGGTCCATAGTCACAGGGCAAGAGGCGGGCAACCAGGCTCTTCCAATGCAATGTGGCGAGATTGGTCTTGTCACAGTGTGTATATAATGCAGAGAGTGTGTGTGTGTTGTGTAGGTATATAATTTGTGTAAAATGGGGGAAGGAAGGGCTTTTTTTAAAAAAAAATTAAATGTTTTTTTGTTTTTTTTAGTCCCCCCTCCCTGCTTCTTACCAGGGAGGGGGGATATAGTATTCCCTGGTGGTCCGGTGGCTTGGAAAGTACAGTGGGGGCCCAGCAGCAAGTGCTTACTTACCATTACAGTAGCTCCCTTCTGATTGGCCATTCAGCGGCACCCATGCCTGAAGTCAATCTGCACTTCCTGACACTCCGTTTCAGAAGCTGAATACCATTGAGGGACCTGGAGATCTGGAGCTGGAGGAAGCCTTTGGGTTTAAACCACTTGAGAGCAGTTTAACCCCATAAAGGAAAGAGAGCACCCAGGGGCTTCCTGGCATCATAGCATTTTCATTTAGATGAAGTTGTTATGGTGACCAGAATGTTCCTTCAATTTGCTTAAAGGAACACTATAGTGTCAGGAATATAAACATTTATTCCTGACACTATAGTTGTGAAAACGCTATTCATCCTGGCTTTATGTGATAATGACTATGCCCCTTCCCTTTCATGACACTGTCAAAAAGGGACCAAGCATGGATGTCATTACAGTTATGCCCCCCCCCCCGAAAAATTCCTGCGGATGCCCATGTATATATATATACACACACACAAGTTGTGTTTGAATATTAGCATGTTTTTGTATGGAGTGTGTGTGTAAATGTTGGTGTTTGAATGCACATGTGCATTTGTTTGTAGTGTATACACAGACAAATACGCTGACACACAGATACACACACTGGCACACAGATCCACACACACATATATACCCACACAGACACTCACACAGATACACAGGCACTCAGACATTGACACAGAATACACACACAGATACACACACTGATACAAAAGCACACAGATACACGTACACAAAGATAGACGCATACAGACATACGGAAACATACTGACAAACACACATACATACTAACAGAGACACATACTGAAACTGACATACATACACATACTGGCATACTTACTGACACACACACATACTGAAACAGACATACAGACACACACACACACACACAGACACATAGTAACATACATACAGACACACACATGCATAAGGACATACAGAGACATACATACATACATGCATACATACAAACATACATACTGACATACATACAGACACACATGCACATAGAAGCATACCAATAAAAGCACTATAGAATTTGTTGGCACTATATAAATGATAATAATAATAATAATAATAATAATAATAGTGATGTCGCGGACACAACATTTTTGGTTCGCGAACGGCGGACGCGAACTTCCGCAAATGTTCGCGAACCGGCGAACCGCCATTGACTTTAATGGGCAGGCGAATTTTAAAACCCGCAGGGACTCTTTCTGGCCACAAAAGCGATGGAAAAGTTGTTTCAATATACTAACACCTGGACTGTAGCATGCCGGAGGGGGATCCATGGCAAAACTCCCATGGAAAATTACACAGTTGATGCAGAGTCTGGTTTTAATCCATAAAGGGCATAAATCACCTAACATTCCTAAATCACAATGGATATGGATTGACACCTGACACATTGACACCTCGACATATGGATTGACACCTGTCCTCAGAGACCCTGATGCACACTGACACAGAGCAGAATAGGGACTGTTCCCCCTACGTAGGGTCACTTGGCAGATATGGATTGACACCTATCCCCTCCTACATAGGGTCACTTGGCAAATATGGATTGACACCTATCCCCTGATACACACTGACACAGAGCAGAATAGGGACTGTTCCCCCTACATAGGGTCACTTGGCAGATATGGATTGACACCTATCCTAAGGATCCCTGATACACACTGACACAGAGCAGAATAGGGACTGTTCCCCCTACATAGGGTCACTTGGCATATATGGATTGACACCTGTCCTCAGGGACCCTGATACACACTGACACAGAGCAGAATAGGGACTGTTCCCCCTACATAGGGTCACTTGGCAGATATGGATTGACACCTATCCTAAGGATCCCTGATACACACTGACACAGAGCAGAATAGGGACTGTTCCCCCTACATAGGGTCACTTGGCAGATATGGATTGACACCTGTCCTCAGGGACCCTGATACACAATGACACAGAGCAGAATAGGGACTGTTCCCCCTACATAGCGTCACTTGGCAGATATGGATTGACATCTGTCCTCAGAGACCCAGATACAAACTGACACAGGGCAGAATAGGGACTGTTCCTTCTACATAGAGTCACTTGGCAGGTATGGATTGACACCTGTCCTCATGGACCCTGATACACACTGACACAGAGCAGAATAGGGACTGGTACCCCTACATAGGGTCACTTGGCAGATATGGATTGACACTGTCCACAAGGACAAGCTGCAGGCTTCCTGGCAGGGCCCATACAAGGTGGTAGAGCAGGTTTGTGATACCACCTTTGTGATTGGTGCGGTCACAGGCACGGGAGGCAAGCACATGCTCCATGTGAACATGCTCAAGCCATACCACGAGCGCACAGAAGAGGTAACCGCGATCTGTGCACCTGCCACTGAAGATTATGATAATTTGCCACTCCCAGATCTCCTAGACCAAGAGGGCAAGAGCGGAGACCTTGGAGAAGTACAGTTAGGAGAATGGTTAAACCCCCAGGAGCGAACCCAGTTTCAAAGACTAATCCAGGACAAGGGGGCCAGGTTTTCCAACCTACCTGGGTACACTCCGTTAACCACTCACAAAGTTGAAACCCTAGACCAGACCCCCCTTCGCCAAACCGCTTATCGCATACCCGAAGCAGTTAAAGAAAATATTCGGAAAGAAATTGAGGAAATGATGCAGTTAGGGGTGATAGAACACTCTGACAGCCCCTAGGCCTCCCCGGTAGTACTAATACCGAAATGGGACGGCACGACCCGTTTCTGTGTAGACTACCGGAGGCTAAACGATAAAACAACCTCAGACGCCTACCCTATGCCCCGGATAGACGAGCTCCTAGACAAAATGGCCAGAGGCCAGTACCTCACCACAATAGATCTGTGCAAGGGGTACTGGCAAATTCCATTAGCCGAGGACGCCATCCACAAGTCGGCATTTGTCACCCCGTTTGGCCTGTATCAGTTTAAGGTCATGCCATTCGGGATGAAGAATGCCCCGGCTAACTTTCAGAGGATGGTAGATCGGCTACTGGATGGGTTTCGGGAGTATGCCTGCGCCTACTTGGATGATATAGCCATTTTTAGCTGCTCCTGGCCCGAACACCTGACCCACATAGGAGCCGTACTAGACCGGATTAGGGAGGCCGGACTGACCCTAAAGCCCAGTAAGTGCCATATAGGAATGGCAGAAGTTCAATACTTAGGGCACAGAGTCGGGAGCCTGCTACAGAAACCAGAACCTGCTAAAATAGAGGCAGTCGCCAAGTGGCCAACCCCCCGCACTAAAACCCAGGTCCTCGCATTCCTGGGTACCACAGGGTACTAGAGGAAATTCGTAGCTAATTACAGCACCGTAGCTAAACCTCTCACGGATCTAACACGTAAAAACCTCCCCAAGATAGTAGTATGGGCCCCAGAGTGTGAACAGGCCTTCCAACAGCTCAAGACGGCGCTCATTAAATCACCTGTACTTTCTGCTCCTGATCCAACTAAACGCTTTCTCGTCCATACAGACGCTTCTATGTTTGGATTGGGAGCAGTACTGAGCCAAGTCGGAGCAGATGGCGGTGAGCAACCCGGAGCTTATCTAAGTCTGAAACTTTTGCCCAGGGAAGTAGATACACTGCCATTGAAAAGGAGTGCCTGGCGGTGGTGTGGGCCCTCAAAAAGCTGAAACCTTACTTGTATGGACAACCGTTTACCTTACTCACCTATCACAACCCGTTGGTGTGGCTGAACAGGGTGTCAGGAGACAATGCCCGGCTGTTGCGCTGGAGTTTGGCGCTACAGCCTTTTGACTTTACAATTCACTATCGCCCTGGGAAGCAAAATGGCAATGCTGACTGGTTATCCAGACAAACAGACCTTGAACAGTGATCTGTGAATACTCCTCCGGAAATCCCCAAGCCGATCCTGGCCGGCTTCAGGACGTCCTGTAAGCCTGGGTACTTATGCACAAAGCATTGTACGATCAGATTACACACATGTGCCATGGACGGCACATGTGTCAACTTGCCCAAATTCAATTCACTTTGCCGATCTCCAGTTGGTGCAGAGTCAGCCACTTTTCCACCTGTGCGTTCAGGGCGGACAGGAGTGCTGGTCCGGTGTGACTCTCTGCTTTCAGGCAAGTCAACCCTAAGACGGCGTGACACTGCCGTATCCGGGATGTGGAATAGTACCTGGGGAGCTGGGGGTGTGCCCTTGATGTGGAGCAAGACGCAGCAGCAGAAGAGGACTCAGCCGAGGAGGTTATGGAAGAGGATGGAGTAGGAGGAGTAGAAGAGGTGGCAGCAGGCCTGCCTGCAAGCCGTGGCGGTGTCACCAACTCCTCTTCAGAGCCACGTATTCCATGCTTGGCAGCCGTCAGCAGGTTTACCCAATGTGCAGTGTAGGTGATATACCTGCCCTGACCATGCTTTGCAGACCAGGTATCAGTGGTCAGATGGACCCTTGCCCCAACACTGTGTGCCAGACATGCCATTACTTCCTTTTGCACAATCGAGTACAGGTTGGGGATTGCCTTTTGTGCAAAGAAATTTCGTCCGGGTACCTTCCACTGCGGTGTCCCAATAGCCACAAATTTTTTGAACGCCTCAGACTCCACCAGCTTGTATGGTAAAAGCTGGCGGGCTAATAGTTCAGACAAGCCAGCTGTCAGACGCTGGGCAAGGGGGTGACTTTCTGACATTGGCTTCTTACGCTCAAACATGTCCTTGACAGACACCTGACTGTGGGCAGATGAGCGGGAACTGCTCAAGGCGAAAGACGGAGTGGCGGATGGTTGAGAGGGGGCAAGGAGGACAGCAGTGGTTGACGTGGCTGAAGATGCTGGATCAGGAGGAGGATGGCGGCTTTGAGTTTGTGTGCTGCTTGTACTCATGTGTTGATCCCATAGGCGTTTGTGATGTGCGATCATGTGACTACGCAAAGCAGTTGTACCTAGGTGGGTGTTGGACTTCCCACAACTCAGTTTCTTTTGGCACAGGTTGCAAATGGCATCGCTGTTGTCAGAGGCAGACACACAAAAAAAATTCCACACTGCTGAGCTCTGCAATTACGGCATTCTGGTGGTGGACACAGCATGCGTTGATTGGCGTGCCGTCGGGATGACCCCGGGTGCCGATGCATGCTGTCTGACTGTGCCACTAGCTCCTTGCGATGACCTCCCCCTGCTTCCAACTCATCTCCTCCTCCTCTCTGTCTCCCCATCTGAACTTTCGCCCTGTTCTTCTTCTTGCCGAGCGGGCACCCACGTGACATCCATGGACGCATCATCATCATCAACTGCTTCACTTGTATCTGACAACTCAGCAAAGGAAGCAGCAGCGGGTACAACATCATCATCATCACACCGTACGTCCATATGTGTAATGCTGCCTGCCTGAGATATATCCCTGTTATCTACATCCTCTGGCAATAATGGTTGCGCATCACTCATTTCTTCAAACGGATGTGTAAATAACTCCTCTAACATACCAAGTGAAGCGGCTGTGGTGCTAGTGTTGGTGGTGGCGGCAGGCGGGTGAGTGGTATCTTGAGAGGTGCCCGAAGCTAAGCTGGAGGAGGACGGTGCGTCAAGGTTCCGAGCGGAAGCTGTAGAAGATTGTGTGTCCTTTGTTAGCCAGTCAACTATGTCATCAGAACTTTTCAAGTTCGGGGTACGTGGCCTCTGGAAACTGGGCATTATTCTAGGGCAAAAGGGAATCACAGCACCACGACCACGATGGCCCCTGCGGGGTGGCCTGCCTCTGCCTGTCATTTTTTTTTTGGATTAGTGTTACTATGCGTGCAAGCTACTGTGAGACCAGATATGAGTGGCAATGTGCACTGGCAGAGGTTGGCAGAGTACACGCTGTAGGCCTGACACCCACTTGAAGACAACTAACTGCTATTCAATCTATAACAGTGTAAAACTGTTTTTCTTTTTAAATTCACGCTATAGTGACACCAGATATGAGTGGCAAAGTGCACTTGCAGAGGTTGGCAGAGTACACGCTGAAGGCCTGACACCCACTTGAAGGACACTGACTGCTATTAGCTTACAGTGAAAAACTTTTTTGCTTTTTAAAGGCACGCTATTGTGACACCAGATATGAGTGGCAAAGTGCACTTGCAGAGGTTGGCAGAGTACACGCTGAAGGCCTGACACCCACTTGAAGGACACTGACTGCTATTAGCTTACAGTGAAAAACTTTTTTGCTTTTTAAAGGCACGCTATTGTGACACCAGATATGAGTGGCAAAGTGCACTTGCAGAGGTTGGCAGAGTACATGCTGAAGGCCTGACACCCGCTTTAAAGGACACTGACTGCTATTAGCTTACGGTGAAAAACTTTTTTGTTTTTTAAAGGCACACTATAGTGACACCAGATATGAGTGGCAAAGTGCCCTTGCAGAGGTTGGCAGAGTACACGCTGAAGGCCTGACACCCACTTGAAGTACACTGACTGCTATTAGCTTACAGTGAAAAACTTTTTTGCTTTTTGAAGGCACGCTATTGTGACACCAGATATGAGTGGCAAAGTGCACGCTGAAGGCCTGACACCCGCTTGAAGGACACTGACTGCTATTAGCTTACAGTGAAAATCGTTTTTGCTTTTTAAAGGCACGCTATAGTGACACCAGATATGAGTGGCAAAGTGCACTTGCAGAGGTTGGCAGAGTACACGCTGAAGGCCTGACACCCACTTGAAGGACACTGACTGCTATTAGCTTACATTTCAAAACTTTTTTGCTTTTTTATAATTGTTTGTCAGGTCTAGGCGTGTGAGAATTTCTGAGAGGTTAGGGCATTGTGGTTGTTTCCACTTGTGCGCTATAGTAATTTTTGCTGCTATGAGGCAGTGTGTGAGTATGTGTAGCTCATCTTCTTTTAGGGGATACGGAAATATATGGAGTAGGTAGCATTCTGGGGATTTTGGTACCTGAATTTTCAGCTCTTTATGGAGAAACTGTTCCAATGCGTTCCAGAATGGAGCTAAAACCGGGCAGGACCAAAACACATGTAATAGTGTGCCTTCGTTGCTCTGGCATCTCCAGCACGTGGAGGTCGAGCCTGGGTATATGTGTGCTAGACGCGAGGGAACTAAATACCACCTCATCAGTATTTTGCAAAACGCTTCTCTATGGGCCATGCTGTGTGTGGTCCTCTTTACCCTAGTCAATGCCGCCCTCCATGTACTTTGGCTAATTTGTATCTGTAAGTCTTTCTCCCACGTGCTCATATATGGGGGGCTGTCTTTGGTTACCAGTTCCATAAGAGACGAGTAGCAGAAAGATAATGCTTTAGCGTTTCTTAGTTTTCCCTGGCATTTGAGTACAAATTGTGGTAACGGGTAGTGTCTATCACTGTGTAGTTTACGGCCATGTAATATGTTTTTTATGCGCAGGTATGTAAACAATTCCCTCGATGGGAGGTTAAATGATTGCTGTAGCGCTGGGAAGGGCATCACTCCCTCATTGTCGTATAGTGCACCTATATGGATAATGCCATGTCGTGTCCATGTGTCAAGGCAAATGTCTGTTGTGTGGGGGGTCATAGTACGTAGGGGGGCAGCGTGCATAAGGTCTTTCCCAATCCCCATTTTTATAACCGCTTGTCTCCACGTTCTGAGTAGCAGTTTCGTGGGTGGAAGTATATCCCTGTCTTTCATCTGTCGTTCCGAGTGTGTCCACAGGGCATCTGTTATCGTGCCGTGGGCCATGCAGGCATTTTCTAAGTTTAGCCAGATGGGGGAGGACGTGCTTTCCAGGATTGTTAAGCCCTGTGCCATAATGGAGGCTTTATAGTATAACTGAATATTGGGGACGCTTAGGCCGCCTGCTAGGAAGGGTCTCCAGGTCATTTTCTGCGATACGCGGGGGGGTTTTCTCTTCCATATATGTGCGTTTATAGTTGATTGGAATCTTTTTATTATCGCATTCGGGATCGCTATAGGTAAAGTGCGAAAGAGGTATAGGATGTGTGGTATGATCATCATTTTAACAGTGTTTATACGACCAAGCCAGGACGTCCCTTTGGCGTCCCAGTGTTTGAGTTGGAGGTCCAGTTTGTGCAGCAGGGGCGTGTGATTAACCTTAGTCACTAGCGAAGGTGTGGCAGGCAGTTGGATACCTAAGTATGAGATTGATGTCCTGCGCCAATCGAATGGGAAATCAGTTTTAAGAGCTTGTATGGTGCAGTGTGGCAAGCGGATCGCTAGGGCCTGTGATTTTTTTGCGTTGTTTCTATAATAGGATACTCTACCGTATTCGCCGAGTAGTGTCATTAGGTGTGGGAGGGACTGAGGTGGGTCAGATATGAACAAAAGGATGTCATCTGCGAATAATGCAATTTTCATGGTCCCTATTGGCGTGGCCAGACCCTGGATTGAGTCTTGTGATTTGATGAGCCTGACCAGCGGTTCTAGACATAGGATGAATATTAGCGGGGAGAGGGGGCATCCTTGTCTTGTGCCATTAGTTATTGGAAATGGCCTAGAAAGGAAGCCGGTATTGTACACTTTGGCCGAAGGGTTTGAGTAGAGGGCCAGTATGCTCCTTTGAAATTGGGGGGGAATCCCATTTTGGACAGAACTGCGCTCATGTATGTCCAATTTAGGCGATCAAACGCCTTTTCCGCGTCTAGTGCCAGTAGTATGCCCTGTTGTTGGGTATGTTGTGCCCATTGGATTAGGTTTAAAAAATGGCGTGTATTGTCTCCCGGTTGCCTAGACGGAACAAACCCTGCTTGTTCCGGGGAGACCATGTCTAGTAGCATCGGTTAGATGCGTGTAGCTAGTAGTTTTGCATATAGTTTGGTGTCTGCATTTAATAACGATATTGGCCTTAGGTTGGCACATTCTGTGGGAGTTTTCCCTGGCTTTGGAAGTGTTATTACATGAGCTAGGAGCATCTCTGCTGGGATGGTCCCTGTGTCTTTGATGTGGTTGAATAGCCTGGTGAGGTGTGGCGTGAGTTGTGTGGCAAAGGTTGCGTAGAAGGAATTGGGAAACCCGTCTGGTCCGGGTGCTTTGTGTTTGGGGAGTGAGTTGATGGTTTTGTGCACTTCCTCCTCTGTAAATGGTGCTAAGAGAGATACTAGTTGTGTATCTGTCAGACGTGGCAGGTCTGCATTGTTTATGAACTCATGGATTTCGTCTATGGAGGGTTGGTGGGTGTCTTTTGCATGTTTTAAATTATAGAGCACGTCATAATATGATGCAAGTTCTTCCACTATGTCTTGGGGGTTATAGAGTTTCTCGCCAGAGGCCGAGGTCATGTATGGGAGTTTGGATTGTAGGTATTGTGCTTTTAGGCGGCGAGCCAATGATCTGCCTGCCTTATTACCTTGCATGTAGTGGGTTAGGTTGAGTTTACGCATTTGTTGTTCCAGTGAGTTTAGGGATATTGCATGTAACTCTGATTTTATTTTGTTGGCTAGGGTAGTTAATTTCTTGGATGGATTGGTTTTGTTTTTGGCCTCCGTTCGTGTGAGTTCCTCTAAAAGTTGTGCCTTTACCTGATTGCCTTTCCTTTTGCGGAGCGCTCCTGCTTGTATTAAGA
The DNA here is from genome assembly GCF_036172605.1 of Pelobates fuscus. Lineage (NCBI taxonomy): Eukaryota > Metazoa > Chordata > Amphibia > Anura > Pelobatidae > Pelobates > Pelobates fuscus. The sequence goes on from NC_086317.1 coordinate 403,133,947, forward strand.
GACCTCTAATTACTGCTTTGAGAGCCAGCCATTGTGTCGAAATGGTTGACTCGTCCTTATCATGTACTGCATAGAATATCTGAATTGCGTTGGCTAGTTTTGTTATGAGTGCTTTCTCATTAAGTAGGGAGTCGTTTAACCTCCACGTACTCCTTCCCCTTGTGGGATATAAAGTTCTAAATGTGGTGATAACCGGGGCATGGTCTGACCATGTCCTGTTTCTAATCTCCACGTCCTCTACGTTTTGTAATGTCACTGCATCGACCAGGCACATGTCTATGCGCGAGTACGTGTGGTGTACGGGTGAGAAAAAGGTGTAATCTCTCCCGCTAGGAAAAAGATTACGCCAAGTATCATAAAGGTCGTTAGTGTGTAGTATTGCGGAGAGTTTGCGGCTCAAGGATGTGGCGTGTTGTAGGGGTTTTTTACCTTGCGCCCTCTGAATATCCAGATTGGGATCCAGAGTGCAATTGAAGTCCCCACATATTATAGTGTGGCCTTGTCTAAGTTTAGCCACTTTGTTGAATGCTAATTGTAAAAAGGGTGCTTGAGCTTCATTGGGGGCGTATAAGGAGCCTATCGTGATCATTATGCCATTTAGTGTGCCCACTAAGATTAATAGTCTGCCCAATTTATCTTGATATATCCCTGTCTGTTGAAAGACCCAGTCTTGGTGAAACAGTATAGCGACCCCTTTGGACTTGTTTGGGGAGAATGCATGGAAAATTTGTGGATAGCAGGTTGGTTTGAAGGCCGGGGGGTTGTGCGCGCTTAGGTGAGTTTCCTGTAGGCAAATTATTGCAGCCTTGGAGTCGTGTATTTCCCTCATGGCTACGTGTCTCTTGAATGGGCTGTTCAAACCATTTACGTTCATGGAGAGGCACTTAAATTGGTGTGTCATATCAGGGAAATGGAGAAATCGTTATTATAGCTGTATGTCGCTGGGGCTGGGGTTGTAGTGCCATAATGCCACCATCCGCCTCGATGATAGGCGAGATTCGTGTAATATCTATAAGAGTTGTCTACCAGGTATCTAAGCTTTGGTAATCCACCTTGGTTGTGGGACAAGTAAAGGTTAGGGATTTTGGGGGGGGAAGCAAAGGGAAGGGTGACAGAGACAAAAACATAAACATTACAAATAAGGTATGTACAGAATCCTCTCCATTGAGAGTTAACCTGTGGATGAGCCGGAGAATACATTAGCGTACCTCCAGTGTACATCCTAATTGGGGAACGTGTGGAGCGAGCGTGCTCCCGAGCCATAGTAGTATCAGCGAAGAACATAACATCACAAATTGACATATGGGATAGTTTGACCGGAGAACTATGTAATTAGCCCTCCAGGTATGCAGAGGCACTGTATCAGAGTCATTATGGGTTATCTATCCTAGTCTCTCTGCATAGTGGGGAATGGTAATAGGTTTGTCTGTGTAGGTAACTTTGGCGGTATTCCTTTTCTATTGTCTATCGTAATTTTTTTTTTTGTTTGTTTGTTTTTTATTTATTTATTTATTTTTTCTTTGTTTTGGATTTTTTTTTTTTTTTTGCTTACTTTTTTTTTTTTTTTTTCTTCTTCTTCTTTTTTTTTTTTTGAAATGGAGAGAAAATAACTTTGCCCGGACTAGTAACTGTCATTCTCAACTCCCTGGGGGCTAGTTTACGTGAGTGAGGTACTGTGGTTAGTAGGCTTAGACGGCCTGTATGGTCTCATAGTTAGAAGTGGACTTGTCTCCCACTCTCATGGTCACCTCGTGATGTAAGATGTGGCCCAAGGTAAGGAGACCCTGTCCTCCCGCCCCGTCCCCATGCAGCAATTGGTGCCTATCGGTGGCCCCTACGTGGTCATAAGCACCTATGTAGCCCAGCAGTGCCGGTGGTCGTGGTGCCATATCGTGTGGTGGTTCTGTGGGACGAAAGCCGCTCGCGCCCTGCATGCAGGAAGGGGGAGCGGTGGGTGGGTGGTGTTGGGGGCCCACTTCCTAACCCCAGTACCCCCAGGGATTCAACATTAAAATAGGGACACTCTAGTATCTGAACGTTAATTGGAAAATGAGCAATTTTATACATTTTATGATGCAACAATGGTGCATAAGTAATACTACCAGTCCTGTAGTCAGCTATAAATCGAGTAGCATGAAAAGACAGTTTCGCGGTCACTTTATGAGCGAGTCCTCGGATAGTAGACCTCTTGCTTTTTCTTTTTTTGTTTCTATGAAAGTTCTTTTGTAAGTTCTTTTATGCTGGTGACGTGTGTCGGGTTAGCGCCTGGGTTGGCCCACCATCTTCCATTCCGGACGGAATCGCTGCTGGGAGGCCTCTGGAGGAGCGGACGGGCCCTGAGGGTCCCAAAGGCCCCATTCTTTCAGGACGGTAAGACCGCGGTCAGGATCTGCCAGTGTGTGTAGTTTTCCTTCCTTCCAGACTAACAGTTTCGTAGGAAATCCCCATCTGTAAGCTATTTTGTTGTAGTGTTGTTGTAGTGTTTTAGTGATTGTGGAGAAGTCCCTGCGGCGGGCCATAGTCATGGCCGACAGGTCAGCATACAACGCAATGCCATCATAGGGTGCAGGTAGGTTGGGTGTTGATCTAGCCGCCTGGAGGAGAGCGTCTTTTGATTTATAGTGATGGAAACGAGCGATCACATCGCGTGGGGTGTCGGGTGTGAGGCGTGGCGGTCTCGGCAGGCGGTGAACTCTGTCAAGTTCCCAGGCCGTGCTGCTGATTGCAGGAGCTAGCGTTGTGCACATGTTGGTGATATATTCATGAAGTTTGTCCGACGGGATGTTTTCTGCTATTCCACGAAACCTCACATTGTTCCTTCGTGATCTGTCCTCCATATCTGCTAGTTTCTGCCACAATTTCGCATTATCAGCTTCCAGTGCTTGGAGCTTGTCTGCTGCTGCGTTGTGGGCTGAGCAGAGCTCCTCGGTCTTCTGTTCTAAGTGGTCAGTGCGGTCCCCCAGCTCTGCTATTTCTTGGTGGATGCCTGAAATAGCAGTAGTAAAGTCTTCCCTGATCGTCGCTCTCAGATCCTGGAGCATGGTTTTAATGTAGGATTTGGTAATATGCCCTTCCAAATCTGGATCTGGAGGCTGGTCGGGCTCCGTCGAGTTTCCTGAGGCCTGCGTTGGAGTCTCCGGTCCAGCGCCATCTTGGATTAGTTTATGGCGGTCTTTTTTAGGATTTCTGGACGGGTCAGTGAGCTTTGTCTGCTTCGAGGGAGACATCCTTTCGGTGGTTATATACCCCTGCATTCTCTTGCCGGTGTTTAGCGTTTGTCCGTGCTGTTTTGTCCGTTTTAGTTAGCTTTTTGGCTCGGTGACTGGAGGAGCTCTCACTCCATGCGTCCGATCAGGCCGGAAGTCGGACACGCCCCCCCTTTTTTGCTTTTTTAAGGCACGCTATTGTGACACCAGATATGAGTGGCAAAGTGCACTTGCAGAGGTTGGCAGAGTACACGCTGATGGCCTGACACCCAGACGCTTGCAGACAACTAACTGCTATTCAATCTATTACAGTGAAAAAAACATTTTGTTTTTAAATGCAAGCTTAAGCTATTGTGACACCAGATATGAGTGGTGGCACTGGGCAAGTGGGCACAGTATCCACTGTGAGCCTGACACAGAAGCTGGCAGACAACTAACTGCTATTCAATCTATTACAGTGAAAATAAATGTTTTGTTTTTAAATGCAAGCTTAAACTATTGTGACACCAGATATGAGTGGTGTCACTGGGCACGTGGGCACAGTATCAACTGTGAGCCTGACACAGAAGCTGTCAGACAACTAACTGCTATTCAATCTATTACAGTGAAAAAAAATAAGTAGTTTTTATGTGCAAGCTTAAGCTATTGTGACACCAGATATGAGTGGTGGCACTGGGCAAGTGGGCACAGTATCCACTGTGAGCCTGACACAGATGCTGGCAGACTAGTAACTGCTATTCAATCTATTACAGTGAAAAAAATTTTTTTGTTTTTAAATGCAAGCTTAAGCTATTGTGACACCAGATATGAGTGGTGGCACTGGGCAAGTGGGCACAGTATCCACTGTGAGCCTGACACAGAAGCTGGCAGACAACTAACTGCTCTTCAATCTATTACAGTGAAAAAATGTTTTTGTTTTTAAATGCAAGCTTCAGCTATTGTGACACCATATACGAGTGGTGGCACTGGGCAAGTGGGCACAGTATCCACTGTGAGCCTGACACAGAAGCTGGCAGACAACTAACTGCTATTCAATCTATTATAGTGAAATAATTTTTTTGTTTTTAAATGCAAGCTTAAGCTATTGTGACACCAGATATGAGTGGTGGCACTGGGTAAGTGGGCACAGTATCCACTGTGAGCCTTACACAGAAGCTGGCAGGCAGGCAACTGCAATTACATTACACACAAAAAAAAAAGCAGACTGATGTTCTAGCCCTAAAAAGGGCTTTTTGGGGTGCTGTCCTTACAGCAGAGATCAGATGAGTCCTTCAGGACTGTAGTGGACACTGAATACCCTAGCCTAGCTATCAATTTCCCTAGCAAATGAGCAGCAGCTACACTTTCCCTCCTCTATCTAAGAATGCAGCTTCAGAATGAATCTAAAATGGATGCTGTACAGGAGGTGGGAGGGTCTGGAAGGGAGGGTCTGCTTCTAATTTGCTGGAATGTGTCTGCTGACCATGAGGCACAGGGTCAAAGTTTACTCAATGATGACGAAGAGGGGTCGATCGAACCGCGCATGTGTTCGCCCGCCATGGCGAACGCGAACACGCTATGTTCGCCAGGAACTATTCGCCAGCGAACAGTTCGGTACATCACTACTGCTATTCAATCTATTACAGTTAAAAAAAAATGTTGTTTTAAATGCAAGATTAAGCTATTGTGACACCAGATATGAGTGATGGCACTGGGCAAGTGGGCACAGTATCCACTGTGAGCCTAACACAGAAGCTGGCAGGCAGGCAACTGCAATTACATTACACAGAAAAAAAAAAAAAAGAAAAAAAAAGCAGACTGATGTTCTAGCCCTAAAAAGGCTTTTTTAGGATGCTGTCCTTACAGCAGAGATCAAGTGAGTCCTACAGGACAGTAGTGGACACTGAATACCCTAGCCTACCTATCAATTTCCCTATCAAATGAGCAGCAGCTACACTTTCCCTCCTCTATCTAAGAATGCAGCTTCAGAATGAATCTAAAATGGATGCTGTACAGGAGGTGGGAGGGTCTGGAAGGGAGGGTCTGCTGCTAATTTGCTGGAATGTGTCTGCTGACTGTGAGGCACAGGGTCAAAGTTTACTCAATGATTATGAATGTGATGACCATGGCGAACGCGAACACGCTATGTTCGCCAGGAACTATTCGCCGGCGAACAGTTCAGTACATCACTAATGTGTATTCAGCAGACTGTCTGTGTATGTATTCAGCAGTCTGTCTGTGTATGTATTGCATTTGTTGGAGATACTAATAAATATAAGCTTGCATTTATCTATTTATATCCTTATTTAAAATTTGTATCATTGAACTCTCTGTATTGTTCGTCTTTTAAAACCAAAGTTGTTAATTAGTTTGGACAACTGTATGAATTGTTTTTTCTAAATTTAAACATCAGTATTCAGGTTTAATGGGCGTTTTGGCACTTTGAGGAAAAAAAAATTGGCATGTATTGCGGTTTTGGGCACTCGGCTCAAAAATGTTCACCATCATTGCCCTATAGAGATAATAAACAGTTTTGCAAATAATAAGAAAGCTAGAGATAACAGTATAGGAAGAATAATAAGACCGGTATAAAGAACAATAAGGTTTCAGGATAGGAAAATAACACCTTGTAAATAAGAGTAAGCAGCAATGTCCAGATAGGGGTTATGCAGGTTTGTATAAACCAGGTTGGCAGGATAAAGCAGATTGGAAGCAATCCAGGTGGGTATGGACCATGGTTGAACCAGGTTGGCAGGATAAAGCAGAGTTGCTGGCAATCCAGGTTGGTATGGAGCAGGGTTGAAAGTAAACCTGGTTGGTAGGATAAAGCAGAGTTGCAGGCATTCCAGGATGGTACGAAGCAGGGTTGTTAGTAGATCGGGTTTGGAACCAATGAAATCACAGGTTGTTTCACAGGAGCCAGGATCTCAAGTCTTTCAGTAAGAACATTAACTTCAATGTAAAGGCCACTTGGTTTATCAGGTGTGGCCTTTTATAGCATACTTGCTTCATGCTATGCAGGTGTGAGACTGAGGTGACTAGTGACTAGGGAGGCCACTAGAGGCGAGAAACAGGTACTGGATTTACAGGAACAGAAATAAACGAACATAAAACTTAGTTGCCAGAATAAGATCCTCACAGCATGTGGGGGTTTTGTGAATGTGAACCTAAGTTGCCCTTATAGCGTTCCTTTTTCAGTGTAACCATTACGTTGCAGCCTGCCACCTCTGCAGTTGGGTGTGGAGCAGTGAAGCGCTGTGTTATGTTACTCCGTCATCGTGTGCACTTGCCCAGTTATCCTACACTCAAAATGCAGATTGCAACAAACATACATGACCTTAAGGAGTACTAAAGTAATCGAAGTAGCAGATCTTAATACATGATAATTTTCTCATGCATAATGTGTAGTGATGTCGCGAACATAAAACTTCCGCAAATGTTCGCGAACGGGAGAACCGGGCGAACCGCCATAGACTTCAATAGGCAGGCGAATTTTAAAACCCGCAGGGACTCTTTCTGGCCACAATAGTGATGGAAAAGTTGTTTCAAGGGGACTAACACCTGGACTGTGGCATGCCGGAGGGGGATCCATGGCAAAACTCCCATGGAAAATTACATAGTTGGTGCAGAGTCTGGTTTTAATCCATAAAGGGCATGAAACACCTAACATTCCTAAATTGTTTGGAATAACGTGCTTTAAAACATCAGGTATGATGTTGTATCGATCAGGTAGTGTAAGGGTTACGCCCGCTTCACAGTGACAGACCAAACTCCCCGTTTAACGCACCGCAAACAACCGCAAACAGTCCATTTGCACAACCGCAAACTCCCCATTTGCACAAGGTTAGATACCATGTCCCGTTCCTTGTCCTCACTTATGTCATTGAAGGTCTCTTCCTCCACCCAGCCACGTACAACACCAAGGGTCCCCGAAAGGTGAAAACAAGCCCCCTGTATTTTTTTAAAAAAATGTACACTACTGTTACACCAGATATGAGTTGCACTGTTGTGACACGGTGCCCCGGCAGGTCCTGAAACGCACACGTGTGAAGGAAACTGACTGCTATTATTTCACAGTCAAATTTCTTTTTTTTAAATGCAAGCTGTTGTGACACCAGATATGAGTGGTGGCACTGGGCAAGTGGGCACAGTATACGCTGTGAGCCTGACACACACGCTGGCAGGCAGGCAACTGCAATTAGATTACACAGGAAAAAAAACAACAACTGATGTTCTAGCCCTAAAAAGGGTTTTTTGGGGTGCTGTCCTTACAGCAGAGATCAGATGAGTCCTTCAGGACTGTAGTGGACACTGAAAACACTAGCCTAGTTATGGATTTCCCTATTAAATCAGCAGCAGCTACACTGTCCCTCCTTTCACTAAGAATGCAGCTTCCGGGCGGGCGTGGCCTAGCTGTCATGGAGGAAAGAGCACTTCGTGTGAGCTCCCTCAATATCTCACTTTAAGCAGCTATCAACAAGCAAATTTCACCCCAGAAGGGGATGACCCAGCAATGTTGCTCCTACCTGACCGACCCGACATGCTTAATAGCAGTCAGCAACTCGACAGAGTCTTACTTACCTCCGCGTGGCAAGTGTGGCCTGGTGCTCACCAGGCGGGAGAGGCGGCCGATCTCCCGATCCTGGGATGCCCAGGAGCAGCTACTTCCCGGCAGGAGCTCCGTTATCCCCTCCCCCCCCCTCGGACCGGTGGGGGTTATCCCGGTCCACCCCTGAGAGGCTGTCTGGAGCTAATGGACGCACAGAGCACAGCCGCCCAGGCTGACATACTCATCTGCGACTCTCCCAATATGGCGGCAGCCGCATGTCCTCCTGGTACCAGCAAAGCATGGAAGGATATTGAGTCTAAGCTGGACAGACTCTTTAATCAATTTTGGAAGCAAATAACGAGCAGGAAGCCCCAACAAGCTCCACCACAGCCCCAACAAGCTCCACCACAGCTAAGCGAAGCAGTCCCCATTAAAAGCCACCAACGCAAAAGGCGTCGAAGACGGGACCGGAGGCACAAACAGAAAAGCAGAACCTGCCCCACGTCAAGCACTCACCTCCACCTTAAGCCACCAACATCCCGCACCGGACGTAAAGCACCACCGGGACAGATCCGACCACCCGACAATACAAGCTTCCAACACCTCAAGCCGCGAACCCGGCACTCAGCCAGAGACTTGCCTTTGTTGTTCCAAGTATGAGGGACTTCCAGGGTCTGCACCTGGCACCCAGAAGGGATCGGATGAGCACAAGCAGTAAACAGCAGCCTGCCATTCATGTCCCACTATAGCCGATCCTCCACACCCTGCCATTGATCACATGAACTGCTCTCTGCACTTAACTAATCGTAAAGTAGCAAGCGTTTAAACATGTCATTATTTCACCTCCTAAAGAGTTTATTGTCGTAGTTCCTTACATGCCTTTACCTTAACCTTTCATGTATTATGTTATTCACTATCCTTTCACTCACCTGTCCCTGGCAACACCATCATCATTACTTCCACCTTACTCCCCTCCCCTCTCTATTCATTCCATGCACATACCTTTCCAGCCTATCTCCACCAACTCCTACCAAATCCTCTACATACATACCCTCCTACAAAACTTTCAAATCCTACTCCCACCTTCACTTCCTTTCTATCCTTCTGCTCCTAGCAGCTGGTGATGTCTCTCCAAACCCCGGTCCCCTCTCAACAAACTCAGCACATACTAACCCAAGGATCCACACTAATCTCATACCCATCTCATGTTCCTCTAAATCCTCCTTCAATACTGCCCTCTGGAACGCACGCTCTGTTTGCAATATAACTAAATCCACTGCTGTCCATGACTTCTTCATCGCTCGTTCAATAGATTTACTAGCCTTAACAGAAACCTGGCTCTCCCCCTCTGACACTGCCACCCCTGCATCTTTGTCCTTCGGTGGTCTCCAACTTACCCACAACCCAAGAAACTCTGAATGTAAAGGTGGTGGTGTTGGGTTTCTCCTCTCCCCTCACTGCTCTTTTAAACCTCTTCCCACCCCCCCTTCCCTCTCTTTCCCGTCATTTGAAATACACTCAATTCGCCTTTTCAAACCCTTCTCTGCTAACATTGCTGTTATTTACCGTCCCCCTGGTTCCCCTCTTCTCTTCCTTGACCACTTTGCTGCCTGGCTACCCTATTTCCTCTCTTCTAACATTCCATCCCTAATTCTCGGGGACTTCAATATTCCTATAAACCCACCTTTGACCTCTGCAGCCACTAAACTACTCTTAATTACTTCCTCCCTCGGGCTATCGCAGTGGGCAAATTCTCCCACCCATGTAGCTGGCAATACCCTTGACCTAATCTTCACTTATGCATGTACAGTATCTAATATCTGCAACACTCCATATCCACTCTCTGATCACCACCTCTTATCATTTGCTCTCGCGTACCCCCTCACCCAACAACCTCAGCCTAACCCCCCTCAACTCAGGAGGGACCTTAATTCTCTTGATCTCCTACAGTTGTCAGCTGACAATGATTCACAACTGCTGTCCATCCCTTCCCTCTCCTGTCCTTCACTGGCCATCTCCATATATAACTCTACTCTTACATCTGCCTTGAACACTGCAGCACCACTCCAAACAAGCACCTCAAGGAGGACCCGCCCCCAACCATGGCATACTAAATCAACGCACTACCTGCAAAGATGCTCCCGTTGTGCTGAATGCTCCTGGAGGAAGTCTCGTACCCAATCAGACTTTCTCCATTATAGATTCATATTGTGTTCATACAGTGCAGCCCTTGCCCTTGCCTAACAGTCCTATTTTTCCTCTCTCATTAGTTCACGTTCCCGCAACCCCAGGCGTCTCTTTGACACCTTTAATTCTCTTCTTCGCCCTGCTGTGGCCACCCCCAAAACTAACCTTACTGCTGATAACTTTGCATGTTACTTCACTGACAAGATTGAACAGCTAAGGAAAGAATTCTCCCCTCCTTGCCTTTCTGTTTCTCAATCACACATAGATCATGCCTTTCCTAGCCTTCAGACATTCTCCCAAGCTACTGACCAAGAGGTGGCTGCTCTTCTTTGCTCCTCTTGCCCCACCACTTGCCCGCTCGATCCTGTCCCATCTCACCTTATCAGATCTCTCTCCACTTGTCTCATGCCTTCTCTAACACACATCTTCAACTGCTCGCTCTCTTCTGGCATCGTCCCTGCTGACCTTAAACATGCCACTGTAGTACCTATACTAAAAAAACCATCCCTCGACCCATCCACCCTCTCTAACTACCGTCGCATATCCCTGCTCCCTTTTTCCTCAAAGCTTCTGGAAAGACTTGTCTTTACCCGTGTGTCTCATTTCCTCAATTCCAACTCTCTCCTTGACCCCCTTCAATCTGGCTTCCGCCCTCTCCACTCTACAGAGACTGCCCTTATCAAAGTTACTAACAACCTAATCGCAGCTAAATCCAAAGGCCACTACTCCATACTAATTCTTCTTGACCTCTCAGCGGCCTTTGACACCGTTGATCATGCTCTCCTTCTTCAAACTCTTCAATCGCTTGGTCTCTGTGACTCTGTCCTCTCGTCGTTTTCCTCTTATCTCTCCCAACGCTCATTCAGTGTCTCTTTTTCTAATGATACCTCCTCCCCTCGCCCTGTCTTGGTTGGAGTCCCCCAAGGCTCCGTCCTTGGTCCCCTTCTATTTTCTCTTTATACTGCCTCTCTTGGCAAACTTATTACCTCTTTTGGATTCCACTACCACCTGTATGCTGATGACACCCAGCTATATCTCTCCTCCCCGGACCTCTCCCCTGCCATCCTGCAACGTGTCACTGCTTGCCTTTCTTCCATCTCTGACTGGATGTCCTCCCGCTTTCTGAAACTCAATCTCTCAAAAACTGAGCTCCTTGTTTTTCCTCCTCCTAATACCGATCCTCCTCTTTCGCTCTCCCTTCAAGTTTGTGGTACCAACATCAGTCCGTCCTTTCAAGCGCACTGTCTTGGCGTCATACTTGACTCTGGTCTCACCTTTGAGCCTCACATCCAGCATGTTGCCAAATCATGTAGATTCCATCTTAAAAACATAGCCCGCATCCGCCCCTTTCTTGCACCAGATACTACCAAGGAGCTTGTCCATGCTCTAGTAATTTCCCGCATGGATTATTGTAACCCTCTCCTGATTGGTCTTCCCAAAAGCCGTACTGCACCCCTACAGTCCGTAATGAACGCTGCTGCTAGACTGATTTTCCTCTCCAGTCGTTTCTCTCACACCTCACCTCTCTGCCAGTCCTTACATTGGCTTCCTGTATGCTATAGGAGTCAATTCAAGGTACTACCTCACACCTATAAAGCACTGAACAACTCTAGCCCCTCTTATATCTCCTCATAGATCCATAGTTATGTCCCTTTTCGTGGTCTCTCCGCTCTGCCCGTGATCACCTCCTGTCCATTGTCCGCACCCGTATGGCCAACTCGCGCTTGCAGGACTTCTCGCGGGCGGCTCCCTTCCTATGGAATAGCCTGCCTACCGCCATCAGACAATCCCCTAGTCTTGCATCTTTTAAGAAGTGCCTTAAAACCCATCTCTTTAGGAAAGCTTATGGCCTCCAAGACTAACCCCTACCTCACATACCTGTCTCTTGCCCTCTCCTAAAGGGCAGCCCACCTTATTTGATTGCAAATTCCTGTCCTAATGTGTTTTACACCCCACCTCCTATAGAATGTAAGCTCGATTGAGCAGGGTCCTCTTCAACCTATTGTTCCTGTAAGTTTATTTGTAATTGTCCTATTTATAGTTAAATCCCCTCTCATAATATTGTAAAGCGCTACGGAATCTGTTGGCGCTATATAAATGGCAATAATAATAATAATAATATTAATGGGGCGACTCACACTTGATTTATAACTAGTGGTGGAGCTGCTGATATAAATACACAGTTGATAACATGTATAATAAACATGACAGCCATCTTTCACAACAATGTACTGCTATATACTCATACCCTCAGTGCAACTAGCCATGATATACGCACGTTCAGCCTAGCATGCTCAAATATAACACACTTCTGTCTAAAAAAAAAAAAAAATAATACAAAAAAAAGAATGCAGCTTCCGAATGAATCTAAAATGGATGTTGTCCAGGAGGTGAGAGGGTCTGGGAGGGAGGGTCTGCTGCTGATTGGCTGGAATGTGTCTGCTGACTGTGAGGTACAGGGTCAAAGTTTACTCAATGATGACGAATAGGGGGCGGACCGAACATCGCATATGTTCGCCTTCCGTGGCGAATGCGAACAAGCTATGTTCACCGGGAACTATTCGCCAGCGAACTATTCGGGACATCCCTAGTCAGGATAGATGCCTCTGGAATGGGAGGTACGGGTTGAGATGGTACGCATACCAGTGTCTCAGGGGCCAAATAAGCATTTCTGGACAAAAGTGTCTGATGGGCCTGGGCAATATGGTCCATACGGTGATCCTGTTCTTAAAATCTGGCCTCATAGGAGGCCATTTGCTGTCCTAAACCTGAAGGGCCCATGTTCCTATCATAATGTCATGATGTAATACCCCAACACGCAGAGTTTAGGATAGCAAGGGACAAGACTAGGATACAACTTATTACCTGGACTTAGAATGGCCAGACTAAACGTCAGACAGAGATAAAGCGTAATCAGAAACGAGACGAGGTCATGGTAACAGAGAGACTATGAAAACGAGAACAAGCCAGAGTCAGGTAGATGGTAATCAGTCACACGGGCAAACAAGACAGGAAAGGGTTAAAGATAAATTCAGAGTCAAGAACAAAGCCATGGTCAATACCAAAATAAACAAAATAGATCAAGGAACGCACTAAAGGGTACTAACACAGAAACCACGATAGGACAAAGTGGATAGGGCTAGGGAAGTTTAAATATCCTTTAACATTTGATTGGCCCACGTCATGCCTACACCCCCAAAACGTTCGTGTGTGGGGGTGCTGGAATGACGTGGGCCAATGGGAGCCTGAATCAACTTTTGGCTCCCACTGCCCCTTTAAGAGCGAGCTCGTGACTCGAGCCGTGCTCCTAGTGCCAGGCGGGCCACGTGACCAATCACTGCGGTCAGTGCACGCGGCTAAGTCAGAAGAGGAGATCAAGCCGCATGCGGCTCGTGTGGAGGCAGGAGTGATCCAGCCACGCGCGGCTCAAGCTTAGGAGCCAGGTTGGTCCTAGGATAAGGTAAATACAGCCACAACCACTTATCCCAATCACACACCTTTCCTAACGTCCTATCCCATTAAAAGCATATTACCGCGTATTTAATAAAACAGATAGACCCCCTACTTCATCCAGGTTACCGATCGATGGTTCGATATTCTGAGCCCTCTCTGATTTACTGTACACGACTATTCGATATTCCCACAAATTTTATATAGCATTTTATGTTTGTTTGAGATCACCTTAAAAATATTGGATATCGCTAAAAATCATGATCACTATATACTTTCTCTACAAACCTCTAAAACGAACCAAACTACTCATCCATCCGCTATACCACTTTATCCCACCTAGAACTAGTGCCCAGTTAAAATACTTGACTCTTACTTACCCACACTCAGTCATGCCACACACATTTCACCACTACTCTCACTGAATCCCTCTGACTACGGCTAAATTCATCTTCTACATCAGAACACTACTCCTAAGATAGGGTTGTATCCATGTCTCGGGTCTTTCATTTAGAATAGGGGCAGCTTCGGTCTCCTTCAACACTGACACTCCAGTGCATATTATTAAAATATTGGGCAGATGGAAATCCTCAGTCTACAACCGATATATTCCTCATCCCGAGATGAGGAAAGCTTTTAAAAGTTTGGCTTTGTAAATTTGATGCAATAAGTGTGTTTTTCTTTAATAACTTTTCACCCTCTTTGCATGAACCCGATTTACATATATTACTAATATGTTTCTGAACATATATATTATATTATTCACTCACTCACTCTCTGGGCCGGCCTAAGACATAATGCTGCCTAGGTCCAACGATAAATGACTATGGGGGATAATGTATAATAAACACAGGTTACTGGCTATGGGGGGATAATGTATAATAAACACAGGTTACTGGCTATGGGAGGATAATGTATAATAAGCACAGGTTACTGGCTATGGGAGGATAATGTATAATAAACACAGGCAGGGGTGGACTGAGAACCCTCAGGGCCCCCGGGCACAATAAATCAAGGGCCCCCTTACAGGCCCCACCCATACTCCGCAGCAAGCGCCACCCATGTCCCGCCTCCATGCACCGCCTCCAGCCACACCCTACACAATCTTTAGACACAAGGAACAAAAGTGCAATAATCCCTTCGAGGCCCCCGTAGAGACTACGATTGAGGGCTAATGGGCCATGGAGGGGGGTCTTTCTAGCAGAGGCTATCTCAGTGTCCTTTAGAGAGTGTGTTAGAAAGCATCCCCTCCAAACCCTATTAGAGACTACAATGGAGTCTAATAGGCTTGGAAGGGGGTCTTTCTAACAGAGGCCATCTCAGTGTCCCTGCTGGAAACAGTCGCCTCCAGGCCCCTGTAGAGACTACAATTGAGGGCTAATGGGCCATGGAGGGGGGAGCATTCTAGCAGAGGCTATCTCAGTGTCCTTTAGAGAGTGTGTTAGAAAGAATTTCTTCTAGGTCCCATTAGAGACTACAATGGAGTCTAATGGGGCCTGGAGGGGGGGTCTCTCCAACACTCTGGTTCCTATTCACAATATAGCAACACAACATAGCTCGCTGATACCTAGGCCAAGTTAGCTCCTCTTACCTTAATTACTGTTGCTGGCTGGCAGTCTGTGGGCTTGCTGGAAGGCTGTGGGCTTACTGGCTGCGGCTGGCAGGCTGTGGGCTTGCTGGCTACTGCCGGCAGGCTGTGGGCTTGCTGGCTGCGGCTGGCAGGCTGTTGGCCTCCTGGCTGCGGCTGGCAGGCTGTGGGCTTGCTGGCTGTAAGCCTAACTGGTGGCCTGTGGGCTGGCTGGCTGGCTGGCCGGCCTGTGGGCTGGCTGGCTTGCTGGCTACTGGGGCACTTGTAGATTATTTAAAGAAATAATCCATGCACAATAACCACTACTGCTCTGTATAGTCGTTATGGTGCCAGGAGGGCCGGACCCCCCTTTCAGAGTAAGTAGTCAAACCGTTTAAGAACAGTTTGACAACTTACCTGGGGTCTGCTGGGATATGAGGCTGTAGTAGGGTATAGGAGCACTGGTGCAATGTGTAAGGGGTGCAGTGTGTGTAAAAGGTGCAGTGTGTGTGAGGGGGTGTAGTGTGTGAATGTGTAGGGTGTGGGGAAATGTGTGTATGAGGGGGCTGTGTATGTGTGTGGCAATGTTAGTATGGGGGGCTGTGTGTGTATGGGTGGGCAGTGTATGTGTGTGTGTGTGTGAGGCAATGTGTGTAAATGTGTATGGTGTGTGTGGGTGTATGGGGGCAGTGTGTGAATGTGTATGGTGTGTGGGTGTATAGGGGCAGTGTGTGAATGTGTATGGTGTGTGGGGGCAGTGTGTTTATGGGGCTAGAGTTCACTCTCACCACTGCGACCACCAGGAATCACAGTGGGATCACAGTGTTGAGAGTGAACTCTAGCCCGTAGCTCCAGGGCTAGAGTTTACTCTCGCAAGAGCCGTAACGTTGCCGTGGTAACCGTGGCAACGATCTGTGCTCGCGCAAGAAGGACCCAGAGGAGCTGCAGGCTGAGCTCCCGGGTCCTCTCTTCCTCCCTCCCCTGCCGGCTGCCCGCACGGTGCCTGCAGACAGGGGGGGGGCAATTGCCCTCCTCTTACTCCCCCCCTCCCCCTCCCCCTCCCCTCTTCTTACCCCTCCCCCCTCTTCTTACCCCCTTCTTACCCCTCTTCTTACTCTCCCCTCACTCTCTTCTTACCCCCTTCTTACTCTCCCCCTCTTCTTACTCCCCCCTCCCCCTCTTCTTACTCCCACCTCTTCTTACTCCTCCCTCTTCTTACTCCCCCCTCTTCTTACTCCCCCCTTCCTCTTTTTACTCCCCCCTCCCCCTCTTCTTACCCCCTTCTTACTCCCCCCTCCCTTCTTACTCCCCCCCTATTCTTACTCCCCCTTCCTCTTTTTATTCCCCCTCCCCCTCTTCTTACCCCCTCCCCCCTCTTCTTACTCCCCCTTCCTCTTTTTACTCCCCCCTCCCCTCTTCTTACTCCCCCCTCCCCCTCTTCTTACCCCCTTATTACTCCCCCCTCTTCTTACCCCCTTCTTACTCCCCCCTCACTCTCTTCTTACCCACCTTCTTACTCTCCCCCTCTTCTTACTCCCCCCTCCCCCTCTTCTTACTCCCACCTCTTCTTACTCCTCCCTCTTCTTACTCCCCTTCCTCTTTTTACTCCCCCTCCCCCTCTTCTTACCCCTTCTTACTCCCCCCTCCCTTCTTACCCCCCTCCCCCTCTTCTTACTCCCCCTCCCTTCTTACCCCTCTCCCCCTCTTCTTACTCCCCCCCCTTCCTCTTTTTATTCCCCCTTCACCTCTTCTTACCCCCTTCTTACTCCCCCTCCCCCTCTTCTTACCCCTTCTTACTCCCCCTTCCTCTCTTCTTACCCCCCCTCCCTCTCTCTTCCTACCCCCTCCCCTCCCTCTCTCTTCCTACCCCCTCCCTCTCTTCTCCTAACCCCCCCTCTTCTTACCCCCTCCCTCTTCTTACCCCCTCCCTCTTCTTAGCCCCCTCTCTGTTCATTCCCCCCTCTCTGTTCATTCCCCCCTCCCTCTCTGTTCATTCCCCCCTCCCTCTCTGTTCATTTCCCCCCCTCCCTCTCTGTTCATTCCCCCCTCACTGTTCATTTCCCCCCCTCCCTCTCTGTTCATTCCCCCCCTCCCTCTCTGTTCATACCCCCCTCCCTCTCTGTTCTTACCCACCCCTCCCCTGTAGCGTGGCCGAGCTGCTCTCCGGTCCGCGGTGCCCGGCCGGAGTGATAGGAAGGTGCACACTGAGTGTGCACCTTCCTGTCAGTCCGGCCGGGTACAGGAAACAGAAACTCCTGTTCCACGCGGAACAGGAGTTTCTGTTTCCTGTACTCGGTCGGACTGACAGGAAGGTGCACAGTGTGCACCTTCCTATCACTCCGGCCGGGCACCGCGGACCGGAGAGCAGCTCGGCCACGCTACAGGGGAGGGGAGGTGAGAAGCTGCAGCCGCCTGAGGCTCTTAAGAGAGCGCTCAGGCGGCTGCAGCATTTAAAGGGGCGGGCGGGCCCCCTGATGGTGGGCCCCCCTCCCGGCCGGGCCCTCGGACCATGTCCGAAGTGCCCGACCGGTCAGTCCGCCCCTGAACACAGGATCTGGCTATGGGAGGGATAATGTATAATAAACACAGGTTACTGGCTATGGGAGGATAATGTATAATAAGCACAGGTTACTGGCTATGGGGGGAGAATGTATAATAAACACAGGTTACTGGCTATGGGAGGATAATGTATAATAAACACAGGTTACTGGCTATGGGGGGGGTCATGTATAATAAACACAGGTTACTGGCTATGGGAGGGATAATGTATAATAAACACAGGTTACTGGCTATGGGGGATAATGTATAATAAACACAGGTTACTGGCTATGGGAGGGATAATGTATAATAAACACAGATTACTGGTTATGGGAGGGATAATGTATAATAAACACAGGTTACTGGCTATGGGGGGTAATGTATAATAAATACAGGTTACTGGCTATGGGGGATAATGTATAATAAACACAGGTTACTGGTTGTGGGGGGATAATGTATAATAAACACAGGTTACTGACTATGGGAGGATAATAATTAATAAACACAGGTTACTGGCTATGGGGGGATAATAATTAATAAACACAGGTTACTGGCTATGGGAGGGATAATGTATAATAAACACAGGTTACTGGCTATGAGGGGTAATGTATAATAAACACAAGTTACTGGCTAGGGGGGATAATGTATAATAAACACAGGTTACTGGTTGTGGGGGGATAATGTATAATAAACACAGGTTACTGGCTATGGGAGGATAATAATTAATAAACACAGGTTACTGGCTATGGGGGATAATAATTAATAAACACAGGTTACTGGCTATGGGGAGGATAATGTATAATAAACACAGGTTACTGGCTATGGGGGGGATAATGTATATTAACCCCTTAAGGACACATGACATGTGTGACATGTCATGATTCCCTTTTATTTTAGAGGTTTGGTCCTTAAGGGGTTAAACACAGGTTACTGGCTATAGGGGGATAATGTATAATAAACACAGGTTACTGGCTATGGGAGGATAATGTATAATAAACACAGGTTACTGGCTATGGGAGGATAATGTATAGTAAACACAGGTTACTGGCTATGGGAGGATAATGTATAATAAACACAGGTTACTGGCTATGGGGAGGATAATGTATAATAAACACAGGTTACTGGCTATGGGAGGATAATGTATAATAAACACAGGTTACTGGCTATGGGAGGATAATGGATAATATACACAGGTTACTGGCTATGGGGGTTTAATGTATAATAAACACAGGTTACTGACTATGGGGGATAATGTATAATAAACACAGGTTACTGGCTATGGAGGATAATGTATAATAAACACAAACACAAAAAAAGAAAAAATAATACAAAAAAAAAAGAAAAAAAAGAATGCAGCTTCAGAATTAATCTATATTGTATGCTGTCTAGGAGGTGGGAGGGTCTGCTGCTGATTGGCTGGAATGTGTCTGCTGACTGTGAGCTACAGGGTCAAAGTTTACTCAATGATGCCGAAAAGGGTGCGGACCGAACATCGCATATGTTCGCCATCTGTGGCGAACGCGAACAAGCTATGTTCGCCAGGAACTATTCGCCAGCAAACCATTCGGGACATCACTAATAATGTGTGTGTGTGTGTAGATATGTTCACAATATAGTGCGCTTCAAGCAGTGCTTGTAATTTTATAGTTTAACATATTTATTTATTTAGATAGTGCAACACATAAGATATACTAGTCCCACTTGAGAGTTTTTTCTAAAGATTGCATATATAAGCTTGATTGGAGATGTGATGCAATGCAATAATTCATACTGCAGTAATTCATACTGTCAAATACATATAATGAAATAGGTAGACTACATTTTACCAGACTCTAGTCATATATCATAAAACATTGCTTTATATTTTTCCATTCAAATATTCTTTAAATAACTGGATTATTTACTTGTTTGCTGCAAGTCCTTGAGGGATAAGTAACAATAATTGTTTTACCAAGAAGTTAAAAAAACATATTGGCACCTGTTGAACATGTAACATCTGTAATTATTCCCACAAGTGGATAATTAGATCATACATGGGCAACATTTCTTGATATATATAGAGGGAGCCTGGAGTAGAACTTCTGTAGGATTTGTATCCAGCATCCGGTGAACATGTTGAGGCTCCTTGTACTTGCAGCACTCGTCCTTTGCGGTAATTATTATTTTCTAACCACTATTATTAGAAACCATGCCGCTTCAATCCACAATCCATAAACTTTACCTATCGATCCTGTGCAAATCTTTCTCACGTGTCACTTCCACAGAATCTGGGACTTAATCTCATTTACTGCTCATATACTATGTATACTGACCGTTGACATATTTACTTGTGTTTTCAAAGTATGCCATGGGCAGCTTCTCTGCTACTTTAGTGAATAATATAATAACACCACTCTCACTATTATTTCTAGATCTAGATTTTGCGGAGTTTTTTTATTTTAAATCCCCGATTATCTGCTTATAGTGCATGTAGACATGTTAAGTCTGCTCTAATAAGATGATGACATCAGCCATTGTTTTTTTTACTGGGTCTCAGTTCCTAATAGAAAATTCTGCATTTTACATCATCTTCTAGGGCTTTTATTGGGTAACAGCATTTTGGGATATAGTTAGGACACTTTAAAGCAGTTATTGTTTCCCAAGTATGTAAATCTACTGCTCTATGGCGTTAAAAGGGCATAACCTCTCATTGCCAACAGTGGAGGGCACGGAATTAAAAAAGTGGAGCTTAATAAAGTCAAGGGGCAGGATAAGTTCTCTCCTAAAATCTAGTGTCTGGATATTTCTAAACTTTACCAGCTGTCACTGCTGGTCAACCATAGAAATGGCTAGGAATTATAAGAATATTTCCTTTATTTCCAGCTACAGCAAGATTTTAAGCTAAATTAAGTATGTCCTTTAACAAATGTTGTGAGAAAAAAAAGTTTAAAAGCAAAACACCAACAAATCTTAAAGCCAAGTCTGCGTGGACTCGGTTTACCAAAATGTTAAGATATTTTAACATATTTCCCAGTCTGAAAATGGAATGAAATTGAAATTGAAGAATCTGGAAAACTATTATGCGATTTGAAGAATATTGACTTAAATAGACAAGTAACAAGGTGAAGCAGGAATAAGACATAAATCAGAGACTAAAATATAAATATACTCATCTTCTCGTCAAAAATGTGATAGCCCATGCAGAGCACTTAGACTATTTACATCTCGATTGTTTGAACAGTGACTTTATGTAGTAACCCTAGATATGGCTTTGCAATGTGCTTATCATATTTATAGTTCTTTTATCTTTTTTACATATATATATTAGAGTAGGTTAAAATCACAAGTCTTCAAACATGAATGTATTAGTGTGAATTGCATGAGCTAACATGTTGTTCTATCCTAGCCTTTGTATGTTAATTTGTATGTCAAGCTGGGAACTCTGGGAATTTTGTGGAAACTTGATTTTATCGAGTTTCTGTGCCCAGTATGGACTTTTCAAAGACAAACCTGAGATAGGCAGGTTCCTCTTGAGATATTACACTTGCACTGTGGCGAGTTTGATCATGTCTGGTCTCACCGCTATCTTTTTGGTATCTAGCTATAAACATATTGATTTAGTTATTTTCTACTGTTTTTTGTACAGCTACCACATTTTATTGTCTTATTCAGAATGTCTTTACTCATCAACAGTTATATAATTACCTAATAGGTTGCACATAGTAAGTTTTTAAAGTTGTAATATTCAAGACTTCACAGTAATTTATAATTATTATTAATTTTGGTTGCTGTAGGGAGATCACTGGAATATGCCTCAAGTACTTAGTCAATTTAAAGACATTCAAAGTAATATTTATCAAATCCTTCCATCCCATAGGACATTGCGCTGATGACACCCAGTATTTGGAGGATATGAATACCCGTGTGGTAGGAGGAAGCAATGCTGCCAAAAATGCATGGCCCTGGCAGGTAAGGGTTAATTCCCAAGAAAAACTGATTTTTATAAAAAAAAAAGTTTATATTTAAAAAAAATAGAAGTTCTTATTCTAGCAAAATGTATTGGATTTACTGCTCATATTTAATATGTGTTAACATTAATAACATGTAATAATATTAATACATGCTTTACATGTCCATGATTCTATGTATCTAAGTTACTCAATTAGCTCAATTACTCAATTTATTCATAAAATAGAGAATTGAAGTGACTTGAAATTCCAGGTGGAAAATGCAGGTTAAATTGGATACTTTTTCCAGTGTGGATTATGTGGGTACAAAATGTGCATTTCCCTTTCAGTTTGTTACAATTCTCTGTCTAGTAACAAAGCCTTCAGTCTGAAATAAACACAGTTACACTGATAAGGTTATTCACTAAACTCTGACTTTTCAGTAATTAACCAGAAAATGTCAAATTAACTCAAAATAAGTGTCCATGAGGCTTGAAATGCATTAGCATCCTCTGGTGACACCTCCACCCACCCCTTGTGCACCTGGTATTTTTAGAAATACTTAGTATTTCAGGGCTGTCCTATCGCAAGCATTTGTTTCAAAAGAAGTACAATAGAAAAATATGAGAAATGTTAAAATGTTTGGTCTTTTTCTCTAGGTTTCCCTTCAGTATCAGTCTGGAAGCAGCTGGTACCACACCTGTGGAGGTTCTCTGATTCGTGCTAACCGTGTCCTCACTGCTGCTCACTGTGTAGACGCGTATGTATATAGTCCAAATATATAAATCAATTTGTGGTTCATACAAGTGTTTATTTTTTGTTTTTATATTCTTTATTTTGGTAGTGCATAGTTTAACAGACACAGGTATGTAGACATTTCACAAAGTACAAAAGCAATTGCAAAAGGTAGAAACGTGACATGAAATGTTGAATACAATGCACATTTTGTGGGTAATAAGTGGAAACATCTTTCATATGCAGCAAAAGGAGGGGAAGACAAACTAAAGCATAGAACTGTAGAGAGATACAAGATACTAAATACTAGGACCACTGGGTATTGTAAAACTTAACTATGCTATAAGAAAACATTTGGGGAACTATGAGCACTTATAGCAGTTGAGACATTGCAGACAACATGGTATAAGTGGTCAGGAGGGAAGCAGCCCGACTGCAAGCTGTATAGACCAGTCAGCCTATGCCTAGTGACGTTAAGTCCCTTTTTCCACTGCCATCGGCGATCTCATATGGGTTCCCCCAGTCAGTACAAGCTCGTGTGTAGCATAGTGCTATCACCCACAGGACGAATTCAGGACACCTTGCAGTAGCTTGCTTCTGCTTTCGGCGGGTCTTGTGATACTGGTATAGCGGGTAAAGGAAAGGCAGGATGTGTTGTGGGAGTGCTTGCTTGTATACCCGACATCTTGGGGGTAAGTTCCCTTTCAGCAAGTTTAGCCCAAAAGGCAGCATAGATGCAGTCAAAATTTAGGAGGAGAGAGCCCGTCAGTGAGGGTGACCGCAGGAACGTGTCTCCAGCTGTAGGGCTCATCGTGGTAGCCATCTTGGGAAACAGGTCACAACCCTCTGGTTCAGCTGCAAGCTGTATGTTGATGTGACCCCAACACCAGTGGAGACCGGGATAACCCCCGCCGGTCCAAAGGGGGTGGGTGGAACAGGACCCTAAGCAAGCAGGCTCCAATTCAAGGCTAGGGATCAGCCGTCTCCTAAACCTCTAGGGTGATCGCTGGCCGTAGGAGAGTCGAGCATGGGCCAAAATCGCCGGTTACAGGTAAAGTAGTCATGGAGAGGCTCTAGCGTACTCCCCAAAATTGCATGCAGGATTTTTCCCAGATATAGAGTAGTTTTGTCGGTTTTAGCACTGAGTAGGTTAATATCTTTGAGGAGCTCCAACAACATGCGACCATCCTGATCGTCTGTCAGGCCTCGCCCCTATACATGTTATATTAAAATGCAAAACTATATTAACATACAATATTCACCACAGTAACACTCTTGTATTTTCTATCAAAGTATTAATATAATCCCTGAACAGGCATCTTTTTTTTGTTTTGCAACGCAAACTAAGAATATTAAAACTGTAAAGCAGTTAGGTGTCAGACATAGAAGTTTCTATCTCTCCATGTTTATATCCTTATAGCTGTACTTTAATAATATAATTTCTCACCGCAACATTATTTTAACTCTAATGCAGTGATGTCACTACTAGGCAAGGTTATAACCTCATAACAGTGGAAAAGTGAGAACATTGTCATTTTAGGGTAGAATTAGACAACCTTTGGCACTCCAGGTGTTGTGAACTACATGTCCATAATGCTCTAACAGCCGCAATGTAGGCAAAGCATCATGGGAGATGTTGCCCACAACATCTGGAGTGTTGAAAGTTGCCTACCCCTGTTCTAGGGTATTTATGCTTTTATCACTTTATTTTTGCAATGTAGTGATGCCAAGCTCAGCTGTAATACCCTTATACCTTTAGTTCTTAAAGCCATCCTTTGTAGCAGCTTTACCTTAAAAGGATGAGGAGCAAAATGTTGTATTGTTTGAATGTATAGTTCACTTGAAAGCTAGTTGCTTTGCTTTCCTAACAATGACGTCCAAACCAACTGATAGAAGTGAAAGGACAATTGTGACCACTAAACTATGTATTAATATAATATCCTTTCATCAAGTATTGAAATGAAATAGATTAGTTTAACATTAAGTATATGATGAAATAAAGAATCAAATATATAAATAAATAGACAAATAAATAAATACATAAATAAATAAGAATAGCTCATCCCTACCTCTAGTATATGACAGGTTCCTTCCATATACATGCACCTTGTGTCAGACAGTGTTTGAAAACTTACATAGTAAAACCATAAAGGGAGTTAGGGGCACACCTGGAACACCAACATATATACATAATACTGATTAAGGAACTATGCACACATAAGAATACAGTTAAAAATGTAAAACTATATTTTTATTTGTGCGCAGTTCTTTAATCAATGTTTTAAAACTCACTGTTAGTCTCTATGGTCTTCCTTGCTTCTGTGCATGGAGCAAAAGCATGTTCACAGGTTGTGTTGGGTTTGCCCATGAACATTTTATAGCACCCAAGAAGTCAGTCCAGCCCTGAAGCCTATTTATTTATTTTAACATAATGCAGATCGTATATGTATAAGATCAGACATATCTGTATTATTTAATGTTGAATAGATATTCAGCCACCCAACACACATTGCTGTTGCTTACCATTGATTGGTGGTATTACCACTGCTGCTGATTACCATTGGTGGTATAGTGGTGGTATTACCATTGCTGCTGCTTACCATTGGTGGTATAGTGGTGGTATTACCATTGCTGCTGCTTACCATTGGTGGTATAGTGGTGGTATTACCATTACTGCTGCTGCTTACCATTGGTGGTATAGTGCAGCATTAGAGGAAGGTGCTCTCCAGGGTCTTCAATGAGCGGACATTGGAAATCGGCGGGGGGCATGTGACATCACACCACTCCCAACTTCCCATCAGGCCCTGATAAGTAAATGAATACCTCTGGACAGCAGGGAGATACTTCCACACCTTCATTTTTTTCCCCATTCTTATGACTCCCCATCCCAGCATACACACTTATAGCACACTCATCTGCCCATACAGCCTGCACAGTTACCCACACAGCAATACTATTCACTCACAGGCACCCACACACATCACTCACAGCTACCACACACCACGCAGTGCCATACACATCACCCAAACATATCACTCTCATATACTCACACATAGATACTCACACACAGCCACACATGTGACACACAGGCAGCTACAACTCTTACAGCCACCCCGCACCTACACAAAACAAAGTAATCTATTGCACACCGCCTTCTAAAAAATATTCCCAGTTTTCACAGAGAGTGAAACAGGTAAGACCATAAAGAGTAAATATCAATTCTCAGACACTGTCTGACCCAAGGTGCATGTATATTGCTGAAGGATCTTATCACATACTAAAGGTAGGGATGAGTTTTTTTCTCTCTCTCTCCCTCCCTCCCTCCCTCCCTTTTTTTTTTTTTTTTTTACGTATACTTCATTGAAATAGAATATATTCCCATACAATATGAAAGCATTATTATATTAAAAATAGTTTCAAAGTGTAACTTTAAGAAAATCAATCTACAATTCACCTGAGATAGCAGTTTTTGTTTCCATATGCTGCTTAAGTTGCCCTTTAGATTGCAAATTCAATGTAACCACAACAAACCATCCTGCTTAGTGTTGTTATATCACTTACACTGGTTGTCATAATGCGAATAAAATATTTACAATTATTTTCATATTTTTGTCCCAAATTTACAGCGCTCGTACCTTCCGTGTTGTCTTGGGAGACCACAACTTGAGCACAAATGAAGGCACCGAACAGTCAATCTCTGTGTCCAGAATTGTAAAACATGCAAGCTGGAACACCAACAATGTAGCAGCTGGGTAAGACGTTTATATAGTCAAAATATAAAACACAAAGTTGTACATACATATATATAAAAAAAAAAGTTACTTACAAAACTAACAACGTAGCAAACGGCTGAAATTTTGGAATAATTAAAATGGAAGTCTTTAAATTGTTCCAAAAATGCACAAAAAAGAATGAAAAAGAAACATGATTATTGTGATAAAATTCTCTTACACTGAACCGAAAACAAATATTTATTGCCATAATAAATTGCTAGTCAGAGAAGTAAGCATGATGTATTTCAAATATTTACTGAATTATATATTATATATAGTAAATATTACTAGTTTTACAAAAGTAAAGGGCAGCACTGACCTTAATAAAGACATATCTAAAGAGTCTTAAACATGTCTATAAATATAACCAAATATTGTACCAACCAGATTTGTAAGAAGTGCACTTACTTAATTGAGCTGTAGCAGGGTGCAACTTGACCAGGGGTTAGTTCAATCCCAATGAGGTTAAATATTTTTTTTTTTTTTTTTTAAAGAACGAATCAGGCACTCCAAGGCTCAGCTAGGCAAAACAGCTATTTTGCTGTAACTTTGTTCCAATAAAATTGTCCAGCTGAGCCCTGGGGTGCCTGGATCTTTCTTTTTTTTTCCCTTGGATAAAAATATAGCCATGTCTACATACACTTGAAAACACGTACATACAATTTCCTAAATAAACCAGTTGATTTCGACTCTGTTCCTGTTTTTTTTAGATATGATATTGCAGTCCTTCATCTGGCATCCAGTGCCACTCTGAACACCTCTGTGAAGGTGGCTACCCTGCCCGCTGATGGAACTGTCCTAGCCAACAATTTCGCCTGTGTTGTTACTGGCTGGGGAAGAACTTCCAGTAAGTTGTTTTATGTAAAAAAAAAAAAATCTTTCCTACGCCATGACTTGCCACAAAAAATAATTAGTTGATTAATTGTCAACATATAAGAAAATATATAGAAAAATGTGAGTATTGATTCCAGGGAAATCACTAAAGGTTTTCTTCCAAACTCAGATGTTCCCACTTTCTTTACTGATGTTATGCCACATTTGTCTCCTTTCATGAGAAATAGCATTGAGTGCAACAATAACATTAACGTTTCCCACAGCCGGTGGATCTTCTCCCTCAATCCTCCAGCAGGCCCCTCTGCCTGTTGTAGCTCACTCAACCTGCTCCAGCAGCTCTTACTGGGGAAGCACAGTCAAGACCACCATGGTGTGCGCCGGCGGTGACGGTGTCCGTTCTTCATGCAATGTAAGATTACTTGATTTTTATTTTACTTATTAATAGATGGAACTATGTTGGCTGGTAGCTTTATTAAATAAGGGCATCTCTGGCTGGCTGATAGAACAGTGCAACTGCTATTATGATGTACCTGTTTTTTCACAGTAGCTGTTGGTAAAATTACACGGTTAATGTACAGCTACGGCAATCTGTTGACTAATCCCTCTAAAATGCAATTTGAGAAACATCTTTAAATATACTACTACTGTGTGGGTATTTATTTTGTGGAACTAGTTTGCACTATTATATGGATTCACATACATACTGTGTTCTTGTATTAGAAGTCATTGAATAACAGTTTATCTGGGCTTTGAGTTCTACAGGGCTCAGTTACCATTCATATCTGGGATCTTAAGGAGTATACAGTTTATACGTCTCTTATATCTCTTCCCAGTGCACTTTATTTTAGACTGATGATTCCATCATATTACCTCCTATATTGTTGTTGATGTTCTGTTTATATAGTTGTTGCTCTGACTTGTCCTGATTATCTGATTATTATTTTATTATTTAATAATTATTATGCTAAACAAGTGCAAATTTACTTTTAATATTATTCTAATATGTACTAAGAATACAATAATATTGATATTAAAGATCTCTATCTAATTTTTATTTTGTTTTTATCAACTATAGGGAGATTCTGGTGGACCTCTCAACTGTTCCGTCAATGGAGTTTACCAAGTCCATGGTATCGTCAGTTTTGGTTCCTCCCTTGGTTGCAACACCTACCTCAAACCCTCTGTCTTCACCAGAGTATCTGCTTACATCTCCTGGATCAATGCTGTGAGTTATTGTTCCATTAAGATAAATTACAATTCATTTCTGCTCCTTCTGCATTAGATCAATCACTCTGTCTCCTAAATAATTTTACTAAATACTGCTGTATATAGTTATTGTACATTACTAATCGATCTTTCTTAAACCAGTAGGATTAACTATTGAAGATATCAGCAATACATAAATTACTAGTTTTATTCTGACAGTTATGTTTGTCTTTTCTTCCAGAATGTCTAAACCATCAGAAACATTTGCAGGAAACATGTGCAAAGACAACAATACCGTGTGTTTTAAAAATACTTTTGGGATTCTCTTTCTGTAACAAACATTCTAATAAAGATGCTTCCATAATGTCTGGCTTTATGTCTTCTTTCATGATAAACATTAAGTGAATATGTTCAAGTAAGGGTCAAGGCTCTTTGTGTGCCTCTTAAGATGGCCCTCTTTTTCTTTCTAAATCTATATCTAGATGACGTTAATGAAGAATTTGCCTTATGTACAGGGGATCACAATCTCAATTCGTATTAAAAAAAACATTTTATACAGGAGCATTAGCAAATTGCAGTATAAAGATTTTTTTTATTATCTGATCTATTAATGAAGGGGCTACTTTGGCCATGAAAAACTTCCACACTCCCACAAACTTAGACTGTACTCTAACTGGTTATACTCTATACTGATTCTCTAACATACACACAAATTACTGAAACTACCTTGTTCATAAACCAGAGGAAGGCACTTTCAATTCTCACCATGTATTTACTTAACAATGTAAATGCTAAGTGTTATCTCACCTGCTCCTGCAGGGCCAGTCCAGGACATTGTGCTGCTTTGGATGCAGTGATTCACTTCCACTCCCTACCAAAATCCCACCTCCTAAAGTCTTCACATACTCTCCACTAAATCTCTCCATGTCACCCAGTGTATCTCCCCATATCTTCATTAAATCTCCCCATATCCACAGTGCATACCCTCTTATCCCTAGTTCATCTTCCCATGCCCCCCAGTAAAACTACCCATGGACCCCGAAACATGTCCTCCTGTCCCAATGTATCGTCCTATATCCCTGGTGGATTTCCTCATATTCCCCAATATATTTCCCTGTGTTTCCCAGCATATCTACACGTTTCACAGCAAATCTTCCATACCCCACCAGTGCATCTTACTATGTCCCCACTGTATCTCCCTATATCCCCAGTGCATCTCTGCATGTCCCCAGTATATCTGTTTATATCCACAGTGAATCTGCCAGTGTCTCCCATAGTGAGTGTATCTCCCAATTACGCCCCAGGCCTCCCATAGAATTTCTGCTTTCACCTAGATGGATACAATCATGCAACCTACAAGCATTCGCACGCAATTGCATGCACAATCAAACTCACTCAGCAACAGGCAGGCTCATAAATACACACCCACTCACAAATACACACAGTCACAGCTAATGTTGGAATTTATCAGAGTTGTAATATCACATAGGCAGCATGTGGAATATTGGCAGAGCACAGATATAAAGAACTTAAATGCAAAATAGCTGCATTGCAAGAGTGAGAGAGGAAGAGAGGCAAGATAAATAGTCAACTTCCTCCTCTACAGCAGCACAAAGTCCATACAAGATATGTTACCAGCAGCAGCAAGTCCTCCGACACATCAAGACCAGGAACCAGCATTTATTACAAACACACAAATCTATGAAAAAAGCCCACATAAAAAAAAACCCACATGAAAAATGCCCACTGGAAAAAAAAATGGTGTCACAAATATGCACAAGAAGAATGCCCTTACAGAAAAAAGCCCACGTGGAAAATTGCCCATGTGGAAAAATACAAAGGAAAAAGACAATGGATCAGCGCTAATCAGGCCACGACAAACAGAAAACATGCAGCTCACCTAAGTCCGTGGAACTCCCTCCTAGTCTCCACAGGGAAATAGATAGTAAAAGGAGAAAAGGAGAAGGTAGCGCCAATGTTATATTGTGCTCCTACAGATGTATAAAAATAGAATAGAAACAGATAATATATTAAGAACGTTATATAAGACTCATAAAAATATAGGTAGGGTACCAGAAATACCAAGTAACTTGGATAAAAAAAATCACCAAATAACAATGTCCACAATACTGTCCAAAATTATAAATTGCAACTTGCAAGGGAACATGTCAGGTGACTGGACTAAATGTTCTTCTTGTGTTAACGATCTTGGGTCAGAGATGACTTTCAGTTCATGTAGGCATATATATGAAAAAAGAACAAAAAAAATCTACTTTCTTTATCATATATAAATGTACTCACATTTACCAGAGCTAAAATCCAGCTCTAGTATAGAAAGTGTAGAGTGGTATAATCCCTACTTCTAGGATATGTGAGCTTACGTGGTTGTCAGATATCTCAGCAGTATAGCAGAAGTACAACCCAAAAGAAAAAACAAAACAAAGAATAGTGCTCTCTGTATATATTGAGCCAGGAGAATAAAAAGATTAAACTTACATTTTATTGAGCAGGCTAACCACTCAATGGACAACGCGCAGGTGGTATGATCTACACCTGGATTATTTGGTAGGATCCTCACTGGGATGTAAAGCAGGATGCCAGGCAAACAGAATAAATAAAATAGGGCGTGTCTTGGCCACCATCCTCAATGGCCACCATCTAGAGGAGCTCCTGGGACATTGGGACAATAATGTTCCAAAATATATATATATTTTTTTAAATACTCCTCTTTATCATCATTATTGCTTTGAGAAAACCTTTACATCATGCAGAAGTGAAAAACAACTGAGAGCGCTTATGTCAGCCCAAGGGGCAGCCCCATTCTCTCTGAGTGCTCAGAGCGCTCGGGGCACATGGATCCTCATCTCGCGAGCAGTGCTGCGTGCAGAGAAAGCCGCGAGCGGCTTAATATTAAAGCTGTCCGATCGCTCATTTCTAAGAGCGATCGGGATGTATTGAAAGAAGGGGGCGGTGGGCTTCTCTTCCCCCAACCTCGGCCTAAAACGCAGAGATGGAGAATTTTTTTCTATTCTCCCTCATGGCCCTTTTCTTTAAGAATGTTCTTTTTTTCTCCCCTCATAGGGGTATATACCCAAGTTTTTTATACCCTTTTTTAAATTTTAATTTTTACGTCAATCCATTTCTTTGAGACATGCAAAAAATTTCTCATAACACAATTTAATGTTATAACTTGTACAATGTTTGACAGATTTAGTTTAACGTGTTCTTTAACATTCAGACAAGCTCATGCATATAATAGCTTTGTACACATATGTCAGAAGTTTGATTCCATTTTAATAATATTGCTGGACTTGCTTATATCTTTCTTGGAGCACGGAGGTTCGGACTCTCACATTACTAAGAATTTTTTCTCTTTATTATTTAAGGTTTATGGTATGAATCATGGTTTTAAGGTTTTTGCCATTTAATGTGAGAGGTCTGAACACCATGCATACGAGAATATTAATATTTAAAGAAGCTAAGTCCTATAATTCTGACATCATCTGTGTCCACGAAACACATTTTAAGGATGGAAAAGATTACAAGCTTACAATCCATCTGAATCCTTGGTTTGGCAACATTTTTTGTTATGCTTATATCTGTTTTTTCACCCCTTTTTTAATTGAATTGCAGATGGTTCCCTCTATGTGTTTTTCTGGATAGAATTGTTGGCCCATATTTTTTGAAAATGGTTTGTAGGTTTTGTGATAGGAATAATTACTTTAGGTTATTTTGTCAGGGTATTTATATCGGCAGACATTTTGTGCTATGATAGAAATACAAAGTGTATACTCTGAAGTCAATTTGAACAGACCAGACTCCATTTTGTTATTCTCAAGTTAACAAAGAGACACAGAATTTCTATCCTTTCTCTAAAACTGACCGCTTAGCCAGAGCTAAGAATGTCTTGTATAAACAAACCAAGTGATAAGAGACTGTCTAGGTACTAATGGAATATAAATAAATTCTAAACCCAGACATAGGTGACAGAGGAGATTAAATAATTAAATTTTACATACTATACCTAACAACGTCCCATTATAGTCTAAGTTGAAACTTAGTTCACAATGTGTCATATTAGGAATTACTACAGAAAATGGAGACGCATAGTCTGAAGAAATTTCAGAAAGACCCTTTGATCTGAAAGGATAAAATGGCGTCCGGAGAACTTCCTGTCTATGCTATCTTGCTGGAAACCGGAAATGAGGAAATACACATAATAGAATCGATTTCCACTATCATATACCCTATGTGTGCCCATATCTGTAATTATTCAAGTTTCTAGCTGATCCAATATGTTATTATGTTATTGTATACCTTTGATTCCTATTTTTGAACTTTCCCACAAATTGCCCACATCCAAGATGGCGTCCGGAGAACTTCCTGTCTATGCTATCTTGCTGAAAACAGGAAATGAGGAAATATGCACAGCAGAATCGATTTTCATCATCAGAGAAGGTATATAATCTCAAGGACCCCAAGCAGCAAGCATTCACTTTTGAGAAAGCTTCGGCGAAACGCGTCAAGTGAGGAAGAATTTTGGACTTTTATACAGGACTGGTTTTATAGTGTATTATTCACTTTTTACTTATTGTATTAAAGTATATATAATTTTTAAACTATCCAGTCATTTTTTTTTGTCCTCCTTCCTATTTAATACTGCTTTGCTGCTATACCTGGGTCCACTATATCCCGAGGTGGGGATTATTCCACCTGAAATTCTCCAAACTAGAGCAGGTCGTTGCTCTAGTATATGTAAGTAGGATCATCTACTCTTACTACAATATTTTATATTTACGTACTAGACCATGTGGCGTATTTTACTCTTGTTTTTCATATAACGAATACTTACACCTATAAACTCACCAACGATCTGGAACCTCAAGAAATCCATAGACGGGGATTATTCCGTCCAAGCTCTTAACACCGAGCTGATATAGCTCCTCAAAGTGTGAGTGTGAATATAACCCATTTGTTCTTGTGGAATTATATCGTTCATACATACTGTACCATTATTTGTATCTTTGTTTCTCCTTTTTTTTTAAGTTACTCCGCTGGCCAGTATTTCTACTAAACGTATGTACAATTTCTGATCTCTAGCGCTGTTCACCTTTCTATTTTATCTGTCCATTTATCACAAGGTAGAGGGAACACCTTGTTGGTGAACTGCTGCTCACCCTTGAGAAGAGAGCGCTTATTACCCTTTTGCATAAAATAAGTTATAGCCACCATATAGATAACGTAAATGACGTCAAAAATAGCCACCAGGAAAAGTTAACTTTTTCCTGGATAGGTATGTTTAGTGGGACAAGACTGCCATCTAGAGTCCAAATACTAAAATAGTTACCTGGAAAGAAACCACACCCCTGGTCTGCTATTGGTTCTCACTTAGAGGAATTTCCCCTTTAAAAAGTTAAGACAAGGGAAGAGAGGGGGAGATTCAAACACATTCAAGATTGAGGAGAGAGATCCAGGCAGAATCGGGCGATCAGAGTAACCAAGAAACTCTTACACTCCATGCAGAGAAAGAGACCCATGACAAATAAGCTACCTGAGAATATCTGATGAGAAAATATCTACTTAACTGGTAAATATACTGGCTTCCATTAATTAATTAAAATTAATTAAAATTAATAGCATGATATATGACTGGATAAATCATGATTAGATTTCATATTTAGAAATCTTAATTATTAAAGAATATATATATGGTTATAGCATCCCATCTGCAGCTGGGATTATATAGCCATTAATGTATTTGTGTGATTAATATCACGTTAGCATATCATGACCATTTATCCAGCTGTATTGATTGGCTCTAAAATAAGATAAAATATCTATTTAGACAAATTAATTAAAATATCAGCTTATGTAACATAGTAAGATTTTCTCTTAATTTGATGGAATCAAGGAAGTGGTTACTGACTTTTTAAATATTATTTTTATTTAAAATTACATAGGAGTAGATCTTAAATCCCTAGAAGAGGTCTAGCCAGCATTGAAAGGGTTACTTATGCCAGCTAAGTTTGATTGCTCTATGCTGCAGCTCAATGTGAAACTCTCACATTCCTTCTCTGTGAAAGGGTCGTAAATCAATCTTGACATCTAATGCTATAGATTCTATACCATTAGGAGATGTTTGTTTATATTACCATATTGTATTGCATATTAATGTTATACTGAAATTTCCATTGATTATTATTATCATTTGAATATAAAAATAAATATTATCTATTTTTATAACAAATCTGTGACTTAATTATATGGTTTACATTTCACTTAAAATGATAACTATTTTTGGATCTGAGAATTGAAAATCGTGGGCAATTCTCTCTGTTTACAAATTATTATCCCATAAATATCCCCACAATTTAGTAGGTTAATAGATGATACATAATTCATATCATTAGTATCATAATTAGCATGTATGTATTAGTGAACAAAGAAAAACAAGATATAAATATATAATAAGATTAAAGGATAAATTAAAATAGGATAAATTAACTTATGTCTAATTAAAACTAATTTTAAAATGTAGGCATACACAGACATGTACACACAGGCACATACACGCACCTCCAGGCATACACAGGCACACACAGACAAGCCATTTGTGTTTTCTCCTCTCTCATATTCTTCCCACTACTGGTGTACCCCTCTATCCCATATTTCTTTACTCCGTTGTCCCTGTGAATATCATACTTCCTATCTCTGCCTGGTATGCCTCTCCATCTTACACACAACTGCAAAATAGACTCCAATGTCCTCTTAAATACCCTTTGCCCCAATGGTGCAGTGAAGTCCATAACTGTAACGCTCAGTGTAACAGTAATTTGAATTACTTTGCGGGACCTCCCCGCGCAGCCTCTTTAGCCATAGTGATCTAACGTAGCACGAGTCTCAATGAGTGAAGAGGTGTGAGGTGAAAAAATGAGTGATTCGGAATTTACTCAGTCTGCTCTGCCCGCTATCCCCTCAGTCTCCTCGCTACACACGCTGGTGTATTCTGGTTTTGTGCTGCCCTAAGCTTGACAAAACTCACTCCCCCCCCCCCCCCTTCTAAATTTCTCTTCCTGACAGACACTAGCCCTCAGTCATTGTTTAACCAACACACTTTCACTGAAACACACATTCACTGACAGACACACATACACACTAACTGACACAAACACACTCACTGACAAGACACACATGCACATTCACTGACAGATGCACACTCACTCAGTGTCAGAGACCCACACACACTGAGACACATATATACTTACTGACAGATAAACACTGGCAAACACACATACACACTCACTGACAGACACATATACACTCAGTGTCAGACACACACCACTCAGTGTCAGGCACACACATTTACTGACAGACACATACACTAGCTGACAGATATACACATTCGCTACCAGACATACACACACTGACACACTCATACACACCGAAACACGCATACACACACTGATAGTCACACATACTCTCATTGACAGATACACACTGACAGAAACACATATACACTAAGGGACAGACAAATACACAAACAGACACACACTCACAATATTTTGTAATGTTAAATTAATCCAGCCTCCTTACCTTTGGTAGCTGGGGTTAATTCTTCCCTGGGGTCCAATGGGGCTGGCAGGCAGGCACTGGCAGAAAGGCTCAGCCATTCAAATGGTGGAGGAGGGCGGCGAGGGAGCTCTGATCCTCCTGCTCAGCTCCCTTGCACGCCTCTCAGTGATGCCAGGACCACAGTGATGTCATATTCCGGCTCCGGCATCACTGATGTGCGTGCGAGGGAGCTGCGCAGGAAGAGCTCAGAAGCGAGTGCTCCCTCGCTGCCCGCGTGCAAACAGGACAGATGCCAGCCTTGGGAGGTCTCAGGGGTGGCCAGCCGGCTACTTCTTGAGCCCCCCAGGACAAGAGGCTGACCAGGCATCTGCCAGGGCCTTTGGGGGTAGCTTTTTTGCTGCCCCCTAAAAGTGCTGCTCAAGACAAATGCCTGGTCAGTCTAGCTGCAGTAATGCTATGCAGTCACTGAGGTTCTGCCACATGATTCAGAGGGCCGGAATTTCAGTGAGGAACAAAATAATATTAGACGAGTTATGAATAGGAGGATTTCTCACATTAAAGGGGTTCAAACCATTTATTAAATAGAGCAAAAACAGAAGTGGATAGATGCAGGATAAAATGTAACCTTTATTCTTTACATGAAAACAATTGTATATAATATATTCATCCAAACCTAAATATGTATGTAGCACAATCAATCTAAAAAGGTACACAAATTTGATTATTTGTTGACGTCAATAAATCATTGACATATAAGAACAAAGTATCGGGGGCGGGGCCGGGCTGCCGAGCCGAGCGGTCGCAGGAAAGCACAGCTCCTGCACAATATGCCTAACTTATACCATAAATCGTGAAATTAGCTGCAATCAGCGACCAACAACTTCGACCTGCACAGTACACGGGCAACCGGGGCCGGGGAGAGGCTCGCTCCCGGAGTTCCAGTCCCCCGGAGGAGGGATCCCCTGCAGCATCCAGCGGGTACCAACCTGGCGGTGAGTGGAGTGGACGGCCGCCGCTCCACTATCCTGCCCACCGGAGCCCGAAGCGCACATGGCACATCGGCGGACCCGGTCCTGTTTCCCCCCCCCACTGGACCGGGGGGTGATCCCGGTCCATGCCCTAAACTATGCACGGAGGCGATCTTAGACCACCTTTTATAATGTGGATTGGTAGACTGTATCACATGATCAACTATGTGAGACAGACACGACAATGAGGGGTGCGTTACACTGACAAAAACAGAGCTCCTGTTGATAACCTAAACACTGAGTACTGATTCAAACCAAATAATGATCGTGAATGGTAGTAAGCTCTTGAGGTGGATAAATGGGATAGAAAACAAGTGGTTTGATAAATGATCTAATGAAATATATCAACATTCAAGTGAATATGTGTAAAAATAATGAACCACAAATCTATATGCAAGTCGACTAAGCCATTATTTCAACAATTATTGTCCTCAGCTCTAGCTATGTGCGGCTTGAGCACTTCTGCCTCCACACAAGCCACGTGCGGCTTGATCTTCTCTTCTGAGCTGGCCGTGTGCACTGACCGCAGTGAGCGTTCATGTGACCCGCCTTGCACTAGGAGCGCAGCTCAAGTCACAAGCTCTGTTAAAGGGGCAGTGGGAGCCACAAATGGGTTCAGGCTCCAATTGAACCACATTATTCGGCCACACACACACGCACGTTTTGGGGACTTGGCCTGGCGTGAACCAAACAAATGTTAATTAAAGGATATTTAAACTTCCCTAGCCCAATCCACTTTGCCCTATCCTGGTTTCTGTTCCAGTGCACTTTTGTGCAATCTCTTCTGTTTTTTCTTGTATTGACCTTGGCTTTGTTCCTTACTCTGAGTTTATTTTTTACCCTTTCCTGTCTTGTTTCCCCGTCTGACTGATTACTGTGTACCTGACTCTGGCTAGTTCTTGTTTTCGCTGTCTCTCTGTTACCCTGACCTCGGCTCGTCTCTGATTATGTTTTATCTCTGTCTGACGTTTAGTCCAGCCATTCTAAGGCCAAGTAATACTTTATATCCTTGTCTTGTCCCATGCTATTCTAAACTCTGCGTGCTGGGGTATTATGCCGTGACAGGATTAATGTTGGGGCTGCGTATATCACCTTAGAAGGGGGGCAGACTGAGACATGGACTGATAAAAAGATGCCACTGAGGGACCTTGATTTTGACCTCTAATTAAAGTGAGGGACCTGGTAACTGTTGGGTTTATCTGTTTGAGAAAAGGCAGTTTCAGTGCCATTGTGAATGGAGGAGAAGTATCAGATGTGTTTGCACGTCGATATCCACACTCTGCCCTTGTGTCTACATTTGTATATGTATATAATACAAAATGTCATATGTATTGTAAAGGATCCTGCTATCCATGCAGCGCTGATCCTTGTAGCGTCTCCCGAAATCCAAGCTGAAAAGAGTGAAGTAGTGATTACAGCTCCCAATCCCCCAAACATGAGTCGAGACTTCATGAAGGGGTAAAACGATCTGTTTATTGATGGCCAAACTCAGCCCTTTTATGATGGTCTTCCAGCAAGGGAACTCCCACAGGAGACCTTGTGGAAAACTGTGACAAAATATACAACACCAATCAGTGTACAGTACAATTATTAAACACACCCACAGTAACAGTGTAACCCCTCCTCTCTATCCTGGAGAAAATTAACTTAAGTGGTTGCAGAGAACCTAATTATCTCCAAGTAGAGGAAAAACATGTGCTTTTTACCTTTTAACAAAACTGTATTAAAATCAATAACTCATATTTAACCGAACATAATCTTTAAGTCCCACATATCCCCAGATAGCTTGGATCTGAGTGTATATTCTAGGTGAATAGCGCTCCGATCCCACGAACACAGTTCTCAAAAACGTTGACTGAAGTTTGGCTTTCACCGGCTGTTCGCGTGTTTGTAGCCGACCACAAGTTCCATACTGTAGCTATCTGGGGTCGGTCACTTTCGCATACATCCACGCACGAATGAAGTAGTATCTCCGGCATTCATGTGTTTTCACCCGTATGAACGAGGGCCTGAAGAGGTAGCAGCGGTGTTCGGCAAAATAAGTAGCCAAAATTAGTTCCAGGGTATCGTCGACGTTTACCGCTGCGCGGTCAACACTCCAAAATGGCGATTGCCACGTGTTCGGTAGACGAACACGGATCCCCATGCCTTTCATCAAGTACCTTGCGGTTAACCGCAAGGTCTGGGTGGTAAATAAGCAGCACACTCCACAGATAGGGTGGTCGGCCATTCGGCAGTTTGTTCGTCTGTACGAACAGCATTATCCTGGCTGTACTGGAAGTTAAACTGCACGAACCAACATACGAATGTACCAGGGGAAATGTAAAATCCAAGCAAATAAGGCAAACGGTGTGATCCATGGACAAAGGGCTCTGTCCCAAGTGCCTTAAGACTCCATAACTTAAAGGGCCAGCATCCCAGGGTAAGAGGCTAGCAATCCGGCTCCTCCAAGAGACAGGGGGGCAGGGCAGTTTGTCACATGCAAACCCAGTGACAAAAGCCATTTTGTCACATGTATAATGAACCTATGTGTCATTGTGCCAAAATATTCAAAAATCCACTTAATGAATAGTAAATGAAATAGCTGGTAGCCTGAGAAAGCTAGAAGGGAAAATAAAATCCAAATGTGGTGTGATTCTTGCAGACTCAAACAAATATACTGTTATTCTTGTACAACACAATGATATGAAAAATGTCAGCTAGATTTAAAAAAAAAGTCTATTTTAGCAGTTTCTAGTTATGTATCAGGACGTTGCTTAATTGTTTCCTACTTGAGTATTCTTGAAATAGCTATATTTACAAAAACCCTGAAGGAAAATGTAACAGTAATTGAGAACACGTAGTAGATATACTGCCACCTGTTAAACTTGTAACATCTGTAACTATTCCCACTATTGTATGGTTACGTAATGAATGCAGTCCCTTGAAGGTGTATGGTGTATAGAGAGAGAACACACAGCAGCATTTCTGCACGCTTTAACTAGTGGCTCTAGTGAACATGTTGAGGCTCATTGTACTTTTATCTGTTGTTCTCTGTGGTAAGTGATTGATATAATTCATTTTATATAATGTGGCTACATATTCTGATGTGCTTTAGACATTTACAAAACATTGCAACAAAACGACACTGTCCTTCAAGAAGAAGAGCTTACATTCTATTAGGAAATGGGGTTTGATTGCAGATATATTAAAGTGTAAACTAACCAGAAAGAAAAAATATAATCTGTATCTAACTTAACATATCCATGTTTATATAAATTATATAAAACCACCTGGACATGCATACATTAAAAGGTTGCTGCTGAGGCTCTCTCATTGTATAATTATTTGACATGCATAGAGGATGGATAGTAAGAAGTAGAATAGTGGGTAAACATACTGTGGTAACACAAGTCTTGTGGTGGATTGGACAATGCAAGGGAAAGCCGGTGAATAACACGGTAATAATTTGTTTCTTTTTAGGTTTTTAGTGAATTCTTAATAAAATACTGAATGGGTGAAGGTATATTAGGACAAGACAGGGCAATCCTTAAGAATTAAGGCAGCCCCACAGAAATCTTGTAAAGGAGTTGAAGATGACAGTGCCACGAGTCAAGAGAAGAAAGGGAAGGTCACTGGCAAAGCAGAGAATTAATTTATGTTTGCACAAAAATGTATTTTTGATGGTGAGAAACAAGTGAGGATCAGAATTTTAAATGTAATCCTAAAGGAAGCACGAAGATACTATATAGCCCCATATGTTTATTATGTTTCCCATGATACCCATTCCAGCCTAATCAATATTAGAGCTACAATACAAACAACTGCAGTGTTATTACACTTTAATCTGGTGGTAGTGTGAGGAGAAATGGGTAAAGAAAGCAAGTAGAAAGTGAACACAGACTACAGAAGGGAAAGAGGAGAAAGCTACAAAGAAAAAGGAAATTGCTTCTAAAGAAACGTAGACGTTCTTTAGAAGTGAAGCAGCGGTCCCTGAAAGCTTGTTGTTTCAAAACACCCAAGCATGTCATCCATCTTTTTACAGATACAGGTAGATAAAATGTGGTATGGCAAACAAGAAAGAGAAGGGATAATATAGTTGACAGTGCAGAAGGTAAGCTGATAGAAACGAATGTTGATAGGAAATGGCAGACGAATGACAGAGTAAAACATTACATCCGACTGATAATCAGTCCAAAGTCTAATACTGCCAGCCACTAATCATTCAATAGCTTACACTCAGAATGAGTTTATTCCAGGTTAGCTTGCTACAGTTTTATAGGCAATGTTTAAAAATATAAATCCACAACTTTTGTAAAATTACAAATCCCAAGGTACTTTGCTAGCCTTCTAGCAACAGTTTCACAAGAACATGGGATCTATCTATGACTACAGCATACGTACTGCATAAAATGATACCATGTCATACATTAAACTACCCTGGGTTATATAATACAGAGAGTAAACAACCAAACTATAGGTTAGAATAATTGACAGTTGAGAATTAGTGGTCAGAAACTTTCCAGTAATTAAATGTGACTGTCTTTCTTTGTTTGTTTGAATTTAATTGAGAAAATTTTATGATCTGCATAGAAATGTATTATGTATCAGTATAAAACAGATCCGTCCTTGAATATTCTTTAGGTACAGTTAGTTTTAAATGCAGATGACGATAACATTTCCTGTTCCTACTCTCTTAGGACATTGCGCTGATGTCATCTAGTCTTTGAAGAACAGCAATACCCGTGTGGACGTGGTAGGAGGAACTGATGCTACCAGAAGTTCATGGCCCTGGCAGGTAAGTGTTCACCTCCATAAAATCTCAGTTAATAAAAACTTCATATTTTTTATTAGTAAATTAAATGAATGCGTTTTTTTGGGGCATAAATACTTTATATATTATTTTTATATAACCCTGATTTGCCCCCCAAAACATAAAGCTTGCAGTAAACACAGGTATTGCGGTTGAATTTTAACTTCTTAAAGTGGATCTGTTACTGTCTTTGAAATCTGCATAATTTGCAAAGACCCCAGACAGTGAAATTGCCTCTTGGGGTCCGATAGCCAGGGGGCAGGCAAAGGTGAGAAATTGAATTACTTACCTGTACCTATTCCTTGTGGGCACTATCATCCTCTTTCGGCCGATTCTCTTCGGGCTGCTGGCGCTTCATCTGCCAGGTTGCGATTACACGAGAGTACAGCATTGAGGTATATGGAGGATCCCTCAAAACCATTAATGCCCATCAAGCAGTGTAATTTTTCATGCAGCCAGGAAAATTACACTACTCGAAGGTGGTAGCATTGCCCAGTGTCAAGCAGTGTCAGGCATAGGATCAAAATATCCTTTGTCAGTATTGGAATTTCAGTAAAATTCCAACACAGCCAATATGAGTATTTCATAAAGATTCTATCATTATCAGATACTCATCTTGCAGTAGGCATGACAGTGCTGTTTTAAAGACATTTTAAAAAATACAAAGATACATTTAATACTTTGGAGTTTCAAGTATTTTGAACTGTCGCATGAGATGAAATATCATTGTACCGGAAAACAATTTGCATGGATATATTCACAAGGCATTGTGATACGATTAAGAGGTTTAGTTGTTACTTAACTAATATAAAGAATGGGAAGCCACATTAGCTGCATGCTATGTGTGTATATATAAAGAATGATGCTGTAAACTAGAAGCATCAAGTGACTGGCTTATCAACACACATTGGCCATTGACATGCTGGCAGACTTTTGCAATGTATGGTAATATACTGCAACTAAACCCCTATTATTTATATCTGGGTTAGGTGTTTAAAAAAACTAAAAACGATAAAATTCTGTTTTGAAATTGCTGTTTAGTGAATGAGTGAGAGCACCTCATGGATTGGCCCCAGCAGCACTCCTATAACGTATGGGTGCTCAGGTCAGTGCAGCCCTCTTGGTATTATATATATATATAGATAGATATATGAATTTACAGACGAATGCATAATATATATGTATATATTTTTCGTCTGTTATAATTTTTCTTTCCCCAGGTATCAATCCAGTTTTAAATAAATGGTGAATGGCTTCACTCCTGCGGAGGTACCTTGATCCGACAAAACCGTGTGTTGACCGCTGCTCACTGTGTAGACAGGTAACTGTGTCTAAAAGAATGGATGTCTTAATATCAATATGGTATTAGTAAAACATAAAGTAAAACATTAAGAAAAAAAGGTTAGCTGTGCTCTTCCCAAATCCCTATGCATATTTAAACAAATGGAGCTTATTTAGTTTCTCCAAAGGCCACGAGAGGAATGGCAACTGCCACAAAAAGGCAAACCTACACTTTTTTTCTTTGGTTTTTACTTCATGTATTGGGGCCAATGTGTACCATGGTCGTTGCTGCCGCCCAAGAGTAGAGGAGTTTGAGGGCATTACTTTTTTTTTGTCTATTTGTATTAGTAAAACATATACTGAAGGCTTTAAGTGGACAATACATGTGTCTTTTACTATATTCCATTCCCTGCATGGTCAGCTTTGTTTTTTAAAGAAATGCATGTTGTACCATCTTTTGGAGATGGAAAAGTGCTGCTGAGGCTAAAGGGTTGGAACAGTTGGAATATTTTGGGACATGGTTCTTGACACTGATTGATATTTGGATCTACCACACTAATAGTGTAAACCTAAATACAGAATGCAGAATAATGTACAGTGCTATAAAATAAACATGTACAAAACATTCTCTTAAGTTACAGGTCAAGCAATAGTGCTGTCAAATTTATAATAAAGTTAAAATAGGCAATTGAAACACTTTCTATATCTAAATAAAACAGACAATGAAATAAGAGCAACTTGTCCAACTATTCAAAGAGCAACTTTGATGCAGGTTGTGCCAACCAAATGTACAGCGAACTTTAATAAGTTTAATCAAAAGTGTACAAAATTTCATCCAGCTGAGGTATCCAGCATCCGGAACTGACACTTGCAATGCTCCAGGAACTGGATTCTGGAGACAAGTCTGTAATAAGTTTTTTGTTTTTTTAAAAATAGTTTTTCTTTTAT
Organism: Pelobates fuscus; assembly: GCF_036172605.1. Lineage (NCBI taxonomy): Eukaryota > Metazoa > Chordata > Amphibia > Anura > Pelobatidae > Pelobates > Pelobates fuscus. The sequence goes on from NC_086317.1 coordinate 403,177,518, forward strand.
AATTGTAATACTGTTATTACAGCAACTGCTTTGTAGTGAAGGAGGCCCACTGTAACATACTTCACTCTACAATAAGGAACACTAAACTTTAAAAATCATTATAAATGGAATTTGTAATGGAACCCAAGAGTAGAACTATCATTGCATCCATTTGGTTTGATGCAGCAATATCTAGGCTGCAGTAATCTAATAATTCAAGTGTAGACATCATATAACAACTAGAATGTTCAAAGCAGCTTCAACCTAAGCAGAAAAAAGATAAGGTACATAACTGTCTACTGGTTAACTGCTTGCTGGTTTGTAGTCACGATTTCTAGAACACTTTAAGGATTAATTGCTAAGGTGAGAATTGTCAGGAATGCAAAGGGGATTGAACATGAAATTCACATTTAAGGCAAAAATAGCTGAATAGGAAAAATTCTCCAAGTCCGGTTCCGGTTCGGCTATTTTAGTCTAAAATTTTAAATTCACTTTGCATTTCCAATAGTTCTCACTTTCGAGAATAGCCATGCAAGAGAAATGTTTATGAAGACAAATCTAGAGCAAATCTATGACCTAAATCCAAAGTGCCAAATGTGAAGAAATCAGCAAGAAATCAAATCGAATCTCACCGGTTTACAATTAAGGGAAAACGAATGTTAGAGTGTTATTGTATAGTTTACTGCCCCCTTCCAAAAGTATTAAGAGCATTTGACATCATCAAGCTGGGTTGTATGAAAGAGCCTGTAATAGTTGTCCACCTGACAGTCATTACAGACATGTTATCAGACAGATGCAAACATTAACATTTCTCTGATATGGCAATATCGTACATAATCCGACAAAAGGGAAGGGATCTCTATGGAAATAAAAAAAACACTTACGTTTTTAGTTAACTCGCTGTAAGGCCATTAAAGTGAAGTTTAACACGTGTCTTGAGTTCTTCGTTAAAATTCTATCAATGTCTCCATTACCTGTGAGCAGTACGTAGAAACAACCAAGACTTAAATTAGACTTCTGTAACAAGCACAAACCATTATTCACGTCCTACATTTAGAAAGTTTTTATAGTTTGTTTTTTGACTCAGATTTTATCAATAAAATCCCATCTAAAAATAGTTTGATAGTGGATAATTATGAGTTCCCTTTTGTGTTGTGAACAATATGCTATGAAAAAACCCCAAGGAATAAACATCACAATTTGCAGTGTTGTACCCGAAAGCAACCACACAAGCTCCACACAACTCTTCCTTCAATGTAGGGACCAGATTTGGGATATCTCCTTTACGTAGTCACTTTAAACAAGTTTACATAATCATGCTATAGACAATTACCTTGAAAAATACTTTACTTACTTTTTTCCCATTTGTGCAGGGATATAAACCACCGTGTGGTTCTCGGAGAACATGACTTCACTGTGTATGAAGGCACTAAGCAGATGATCTCTGTGTTCAAGGTTGTGCTACATGATAAGTGGAACCCTGATGATACATTAGCTGGGTGAGTACTTTAATTAAATTAATAAAGAAGGTTCTAGTAAGTTCTAAAAAAAACATTAAAATATTTCATACAATGAAAAAGTGACAAGCAACAGAAGCTTTTTAATTTTACTTAATTTTGCAGGTTTTATACTTTATCACATAGCATTATATATAAAAAAAAGGTTAACACGAGTTATAATGTTAATTAAATGGGGTAATTTAGTCACCTTTAAATAATCAGAACTACCTTTCAGTTTGTAAAACAAAATAAATGTAAAGGCTATCTTTCATTGCTAATGTATCCCCAAGAACTGTCATCTCAGATAATCTCTGATAAAATAAAATAATCTAAAATAGTTAGAATTTGTAAATGTATTGATTTTAATAAATATTAAATAACATTTACATAATTATTAGATCCCTTTGGTGTAGATAGTATGCTCATGAATTTTGCTATTTTGTTTGATTCCTCCTTTCTTTACAGATATGATATCGCAATCATACAGAAATAAGGTATACAAATTATACCAAACAAGTGGAGCGCTCTAAACAGTAGAGGGTTTACTCAACCCTTTGGTACAGTGACAGTCTTGAAAAACTTGAATGTACATATAAAAGGAAACAAAAACAAGAAAAACAAAAATATAGTGCAGATGTTCCAAAAATGGATAATTGGTAGTAAGTAATGACTAAAACCACTCACATGGACAGGAGCATATATGGTATTGGCTCCGTAAAAGGATCCTTTATGCTTTTAGGGCAGCAACGCACCCCTTTATCCCAGGTAGTGTCCCTCCAGGAGTATACAATGAGAAGAAAAGCAGAAAAACAAATGTGTAGAATTGCACATACTATAATGGTATTTTGAGATATAAATAGTTGTGCTCACCTTCTGCAGAGCCCTGAAATCCCGGCTCTGAGTGTAATGCTTACATATATTTAAATGGAGCCCAACTGCAGATCTCTTAGGACTCAGATTGATGACTAGGATACTAGAGGACAGTATAGGAACTGTGTATTCAATTATGGATAATACAGGTACTGTATCTTTAATTACTTCGCTGTTTGTTTAAATGGAGTAAGCAGCTTCTGGCATACATGCAGTATAGCACATTGGAGTTTGCAAGTTTTACGGAAACGGAGAAAAAATAGAAATGAAGTTGTAGCAGGAGTGATTCGTTTTGGAGTTAGAGATAAGCAGGCTTGAGAGCAGGCTGTAGCAGGAATGCTTAGCGGACTTGAGAGCAGGCTGTAGCAGGAAGGATTAGCGGGCTTGAGAGCAGGTAATCTCTTATTAAGGATATAGCAATTGACTTAGCTTTCAATGGTGAAAGATCAGGTTCCCGAAGTTCTCCTCCGGGGAGGGAAGTTTGTCAAGCAGGATGAGGAAGGTCCAGATACTAGCCGTGGTCGAGGAGAGGAGAAGGAGGGTCTGTAGATTTCCAGTCCGGTTCGGTTCACAAGTAAAGGTTGGAGAAAATCTTTAGCCGGTTTGATATCGCGGTAACGCTGTTCAATAATCCAGCGTCTTGTATCTGGCGCGGTCGCATTATGTAGCGTGGGGAGACCGCGTCAGAGAAGGGGGTGTGGCTAAGCTCCGTCAACCCGGAAGAGACAAAGAAATACCGGTAGTTAAGGCATGACAGTACCCTCCCTGTAAGGAGCGCCCACAGGGTGCTATCAACATGGTTTAGACGGATAGTGTTTGTGGAATGCGGTAATTAACCTGTTTGCATGGATCACAGAGGAGTTTTCCCAAGTATCCTCATCAATTCCGTAACCTTTCCATCTAATGAGGTACTGCAGAGAGCCACGATGGATCCACGAATCCAGAATCTTTTGGATCTCGTATTCCTCTTCACCTTGTACCAAAACAGGATCAGGAGTAGTAAGTGCATCTCTATGGAAAGGGTCAGGAAGATGAGGTTTGAGCAAAGAAACATGGAAGACAGGGTGAAGTTTCAAAGTAGGTGGAAGCTTCAATTTCACAACGTTACGGTTGATAATTGACAATATTCGAAAAGGACCAAGAAAGAGGGAACTCAGCTTCTTTGAAGGACGGTTGGTGGACATGTTTTTTGAGGAGAGCCAGACAAGATCACCAATTTTATAAGCTGGAAGAGGTTGCCTCTTAGTATAGAAGTGGTATAAGCATGCTTACCGCCTTTTGGCCGTTTCAATAAAGGGCACTCTGGGATCAAATGATCTTGTGAGGCACAATACATGCAGAGGTTTAGTAGTCGTCTTCTGGCTTTCTCTTCTAGAGTGAGAGGACTTCTTATTACCCCTATTTCCATAGGTTCTGTTTGTAATGATGGTTTTTCAGGAGTTTTTGAAGGACTGAATGGTTTTTTCCATAATGAACTCGAGAGAGCTTTTTCGGCCTTTCTTTCTCTAAGTCTTCTGTCGATGCTGATTGATAGTTGAATCAGCGCATTTAATGTAGTAGGGAGTTCAGTTCTAGAAAGTTCATCCTTTACTGCTTCGGATAACCCAATTCGGAACTGGTTGCGTAGGGTTATGTCATTCCATTGAGTTTCTATTGCCCATCTTTTAAATTCAGCAATGTAGTCTTCAACGGGTCTATGTTTTTGATGTAAGGTTCTAATGGTTAAATCAGCTGTAGATTGTTTGTTGGGATCTTCATAAAGAAGAGACATGGCTTAAAAAAATTCATCCAATGAGTCTAAGATGGGGTCATCATTTTCCAAAAAAGAATGGGCCCAGTCCATAGGTTCACCTCTTAGAAAGGAGATAACTGAACAAACCTTAGATCTTTCAGTGGGATAAGATCTAGGTTTTAAAGCAATTCATAACTTGCAGGAATTAAGAAACTCCCTGTATTTGGATCGATCTCCAGAAAACTTTTCGGGATTACAGACAGCAGGGTCGCTAGCTGAGTGCATAACAGTATGAGGAGTATGTGTTTGTAAGTCTCTTACATAAGTAAGAATCCGTTCATTTGTAACCTGTAGGTCTTGCATGCCTTGGGCAAGTGTATCGACTCTTTGATTCAGCATAGTAAATTTAGAATCGAAATCTGCTGGATCCATTACAAAGGCTGGATTATTCTGTAATGCTTACATATATTTAAATGGAGCACAACTGCAGATCTCTTAGGACTCAGATTGATGACTAGGATACTAGAGGACAGTATAGGAACTGTGTATTCAATTATGGATAATACAGGTACTGTATCTTTAATTACTTCGCTGTTTGTTTAAACGGAGTAAGCAGCTTCTGGCATACATGCAGTATAGCACATTGGAGTTTGCAAGTTTTACGGAAACGGAGAAAAAATAGAAATGAAGTTGTAGCAGGAGTGATTCGTTTTGGAGTTAGAGATAAGCAGGCTTGAGAGCAGGCTGTAGCAGGAATGCTTAGCGGACTTGAGAGCAGGCTGTAGCAGGAAGGATTAGCGGGCTTGAGAGCAGGTAATCTCTTATTACGGATATAGCAATTGACTTAGCTTTCAATGGTGAAAGATCAGGTTCCCGAAGTTCTCCTCCGGAGAGGGAAGTTTGTCAAGCAGGATGAGGAAGGTCCAGATACTAGCCGTGGTCGAGGAGAGGAGAAGGAGGGTCTGTAGATTTCCAGTCCGGTTCGGTTCACAAGTAAAGGTTGGAGAAAATCTTTAGCCGGTTTGATATCACGGTAACGCTGTTCAATAATCCAGCGTCTTGTATCTGGCGCGGTCGCATTATGTAGCGTGGGGAGACCGCGTCAGAGAAGGGGGTGTGGCTAAGCTCCGTCAACCCGGAAGAGACAAAGAAATACCGGTAGTTAAGGCATGACACTGAGGTTGATAAACAATGTGCTACTTTAGAGGGGGAATAGCACTCTCCCCAATGGAGTTTCTGATGGCTAGAAAGGACTTTGGACTAAAGTATAAAATTGTAAATAACATTTATTGATAATGCATTAAAAACAAAATAAATGGGTACTTAGAAAGTAAAAAGATCCAATAATAGTCCAATAAAAAGTCCAGAATAATCAGCTAAACGCGTTTCACTCTATGAGCTTCCTCAGTAGCTGCATGATAGCCTCAGGGATCCTTCTTTTTAAATGTTTGAAAGTCCTTGTGGATCCTCCTCTTGAAGTCACACGGTGTGGAATTAATCACAAATTGGAAAACAGGTTACGTTCTACATTATATGTTATAAGAGAAAACATCTGTGGTAGAGAATTTCCATTTGATTGACAATTTTGTCAACAAATGGAAATTCTCTACCACAGATGTTTTCTCTTGTAACATATAATGTAGAACGTCCAAAGTCCTTTCTAGCCATCAGGAACTCCATTGGGGAGAGTGCTATTCCCCCTCTAAAGTAGCACATTGTTTATCAACCTCAAATTTTCTCCAACCTTTACTTGTGAACCGAACCGGACTGGAAATCTACAGACCCTCCTTCTCCTCTCCTCGACCACGGCTAGTATCTGGACCTTCCTCATCCTACTTGACAAACTTCCCTCCCCAGAGGAGAACTTCGGGAACCTGATCTTTCACCATTGAAAGCTAAGTCATATGCTATATCCGTAATAAGAGATTACCTACAAAAATGTGTTTTTTTAACTGATTGTCATGTAATTACCGTGAATTTGCTCCATGAGAAGTAAGCTCCTCCCCTTATGATGATGCTCTATTCAATTCCATAGCTTGTTGGTTATTAAGCCAGTTCCTGCAGAATCTACCAGATCTACCAGGCAACATTTTGCAGTTTGTACCTCCTAGTTACCATACTGTTGTTACTCCCGACAGCACATACCTCTGGATGCTATTTCTCACGGTCTTTAACACAGGACCCTGTCATCTTTTCTGAGATACTATTTTCTGCAGTATACTGGCACTCTCAAGCTTGTTTTGGAGTCCAGACACTACAGTCAGGGCCGTCTATAATATGAATAGGACCCTGGGCAAAGAATTTTGTTGGGCCCCCTCGGCCCTGCGACCCTCTCAATCCACCAACCCCCCAATTACGCCCAACCCCCAATCACTGACATATTGACACATACACACACAGACAGACATATTAAAACATTCACAGATACATACTGACACACACATACACTGACACACAAATATATACTGGCCGACATATTGACACACATACAGACACATACACACACAGACATGCTGACACACATAGGCATACTGACATACACACAGACACACACACAGACAGAAATACTGACACACACACACACAGACATACACACACAAACATACTAACATACATTTAGCCACCCTCCAACCACCCTTACCTTTTCTGGAGGGTGGTTTCCCTGGAGTCCAGTGGCAGGCTGAGGCATTTGGGAGTTCCACTCTGAAACTCCCCTCCTCCCTGCCTTTCTCCTCCTGTGCGGCTCTAATCTCCGGTGGGAGGAAGTGACGCGCGGCACTCACTTCCTCCCATCCGGCTGCCGAACAGGAAGGGGCCCGGTCGCGCTGTTTAAGCTTAACAGCGCCCGACTGGGCCCCTGCTGGCACATGCCCACCGGGTGGCCCTTTGTGGATGGGCCACCCGGGGGCCGTCTTTAGCATGCGGGCTGGTGCGGCTCTGTGCAGCCGCACTGCCGGGTCCAAGGGTGGCTGCGCAAATCGCGGGGCCCACGGAGCAGCTGCTCTGGGGCCCCCCAGGAGCAACTGGGCCCGGGGCAGCTGCCCCGTTTGCCCCGCGCTAAAGACGGCCCTGACTACAGTTTCGTTAAATATTGTTATCAGCTTTGTTAACAGCTTCAGTGCAGCTCACTGGGACTCCTTGAGCCCGGATACTGGTATATCGATACATTACTGGTATATCGATACATTATTGACACTACTAATTTGTAGCTGCTTTTCCCACAGTGGCATTTCACTCTGTTAACAGGCAGTGTAACTGCATCACTTGAGGATTTCTTACAGTTACACTTTATTCAAATGACTGTTATATCACTTGAGGATTTCTTACAACAGTTATTTTAACTAAAATTGGTTTGTATACCCCCCTTTTTAACTATTTACATTAAAAGTGAAGTTTTAATTATCTTTCCTCTTTTGTGATCACCCCGAACCCACCCTATCCTAAGGTCACCCCTCTATAACCAGGCAACTACCACTCTGCAGGACGCTCTATCATTTATCCTGTCCCTTCTCCTGTCTCCCTTCCTCATTTTTCAATTCTACTTACTACTTACTACAAACGGCAATTAAGGATATTTCACTCAGCAAGTATAAATATTACTTCAACCTGCATTTAAGGATATTTCACTTATCAAGTATAAGTATTACTTTAACCTGCAATTAAGGATATTTCACTTATCAAGTATAAGTATTACTTTAACCTGCAATTAAGGAAGTTTTACTTCAACATTTATCCTGTCCCTTCTCCTGTCTCCCTTCCTTATTGTTAATAATTCCTAATTAAGGAAGTTTAACTAAAAAATGATATAAATATTGTTAACCAGCATATACGTTTAACCCAGGGGTGGGGGACCTTCGGCCCTCCAGATGTTTTAGACTACATCTCCCATAATGCTCTTACAGCCATAATGCTGGCAAAGCATCAAGGGAGATGTAGTCCAAAACATCTGGAGGGCCGAAGGTTCCCCACCCCTGGTTTAACCACTACTGCTATTTACTAATCAAGTATATATATTACTACAAACATCATGTAAGGAAAATCAATTCCAACTGCCATTCATTTTTCCCTGAAGATCAATTGATACTAGAAACTGATAATATATAAGAGGACTTTATTATTGAAAAAACGGTTTCATGCAAACAAGTTATTTGCATTCAGCTTTTTTTTTTCCTTAATGCAATTCTGGAAGAAAGAGACTATTTGTTTTCAACTGATTCTATAAGAGATAATAAAACCTTTTTTGAAATAGTATTGGAAGTACTCCTTGTTTTTATTAAAGCTCCAACATTTAATTCTGCAGTTGTGTTCCACAATTCTCTGTATAACAATAATTGGTTCACAACACTGATCTTCATCAATTTGTAGAATTATGTTGAGGGAAGCTGTGAACTGTATAAGGATGGATTTAAAAAAATATATATATTTCAGAATTGTCAATAAGTAGATGTGTGTACTCATGGAAATTCGCACCCTTTAAATGATTTTGGTTCTGGAAGAAAAGCTTCTCACTTGTATGTCTGTACCTCATCTAACACCTCCTCTCATTTTCACCAAATCTGTATCTGTAACAAAGACAAACAAACCAGGTCTCCATTAAATCGTACCGACTGTGTGTTCTTCAATACTTTATCATTATCTGGTTTCAAGATCAGCAACAGTCGTAACCTCCCAGCACAGACGTTTATTTACTAAAGTATGACAGGCTCCGTACTGAATGGAGCAAAAACATTTTGTGCAGTACGGGACCTTTCTGACTGCAGGACATTGTATTTAATAATGTCCAGATTTCACAGAGCAGCCTCTGAATGAGCCTGAACTTTACCTAGATTTCAACCAACCCGAAAGTTGCCTGACAGTTGACTATTTTTCTGCTGGCAACTAATCAGTAATTTTTTTTTTTAAAAGCCTATGCGGTTAATATGACCCCCACTTTACTAAAATGAAGGTTTAAAACCACCACCACCTGCCATGTTTTATGCCCCTACCAGCCATGCCTGTAAGTGATGAGACTTGCCTTTCAGAGTAAAAATATCAGTCAGAGTGGAGCCCTTGAAGGGCAAACATGGATTTTTTTGTTGTTGCAGTGTTCACCTCCACGGATATTGAATTAGTAACCACATTGAGTGAGGCGCTGGGGTGTTGGACAATATCATGTCTCCCCCTTCTTTAAATACACCTCCATCCAAAGCCCATGGGTGGTGGGGTTCATTATTAAATAGCCCCCTGGTTGGGACTGGGGGGGGGGCAGTGGGATGTAATATTAATAGCCCCAACCTGATGACTATGGGTGAACACAGGGGAAAGAAATAACATGTCGACCTTCAATAAAACCCCTCCACTGGCCATTTGTGGGGGCAATGTGTGGGCACGGACCTTGGATTTCAGCCCCCACCTGATGCAAATCTTGTCCTCTCACAATGCGGCAGAGGAAGCCACCACAGGGACGTTACCTCATGGAAGCATTGAGGTCAATGGCTGATCAACAAAAGGGCATAATATTACTTTAAAATCATACCAGATCTAAAGCAGTAAGCAAGGTAAAACATTTACCCTAGAAAAGAACATCAATTTAAAGAGGTACCACAAGTGTAATCCCCAACAAGTCTGATATGAAACGGAATTAATTAAGTGCCATTTGCTCTGGAACAACAGAGTGGTAAGGATCAGAGTATGGTAACCTAACTAAAAGCTTTCAAACCATATTTACCGTTGTTACTTACAAATCCATGTGGCAACTCTATGAAAGGTGATGATTTATTGAAGAAAGCATAAATAAGAGGCTTTAAAAAGTCCTGGTAAATGGAAAATACAAAATACACAATTGAAAACAGTCCTTACACCTTATAATGTAGGGGGAAACAGAAATACAAAAACAAAGGACTATTGGACACATGTACACTGGTACAGGCAAATGGAAGAACATTTGTAAGTTAAAAAGGTTTGTGGGCCTTTATGGAGCCTCAGTTTCTTCATTTATCGAAAATTAAATCTAATGATTATGTTATTATAGAGGTTGCTAGGATCCTTATTTGGAGATGTAGCACCTTATGATTCATGTCCATCTGCATATGTTCCCTTTGGATCCCAGGTCAAGAAAAGAATGGAAACAGTTTTGCATAGCTTACAAGGTAGGTAGGTAGTTCAAGGCCATTGTTTAATGCTGTAGGAGCAAAACTGCAGTACTCTATTCTCTATTTCAAGGTGAGTTAGCCAGGATTTAGTGTGCAATAAAGTTTACATAGGTACATAGGTTGAAAAGAGACACGCATCCATCAGATTCAGCCATTCTCAGATCTGTTTCATCTGTATATCCAAAAGAAGGCAAAAGTGCTTTCCAATTTTGCAACTAACTAGGGAAAAAATCCTTCTTGACCCCAGAATGGCAGTCAGATCACTACTTAGATCAATACACGATTACCGCACATATAAGATTTTTTATCCCTGAATATTATGTTTTTGCAAGTACTCATCCAGTTGCTGTTTAAACTTTTTTACAGACTCTGATAAAACCACCTCTTCATGTAGAGAACTCAACATTCTTATTGTTCTTACTATAAAAAACCCTTTGCTTTGCCTTAGACTACATCTCTTCCCTTTCCATTTAAATGTGTGACCTCATGTCCTTTGTACAGTCCTGTTTATGAATAGATTTTAAGATAATGGTTTGCATTGGCCCCAAATATATTTGTATAATGCTATCATATCCCCTCTGAGCCACCATTTTTCCAAACTAAAGAGATTTAAATTTGTTAAAGGACCACTCTAGGCACCCAGACCACTTCAGCTTAATGAAGTGGTCTGGGTGCCAGGTCCAGCTTGGGTTAACCCATTTTTTTTATAAACATAGCAGTTTCAGAGAAATTGCTATGTTTATTAATGGGTTAAGCCTTCCCCCAAATCCTCTAGTGGCTGTCTCATTGACAGCCGCTAGAGGCGCTTGCGTGATTCTCACTGTGAAAATCACAGTGAGAGCACGCAAGCGTCCATAGGAAAGCATTGTAAATGCTTTCCTATGCGACCGGCTGAATGCGCGCACAGCTCTTGCCGCGCGTGCGCATTTAGCCGACGGGGCGGAACGGAGGAGGATCGGAGGCAGAGATCTCTCTGCCCAGCGCTGGAAAAAGGTAAGTTTTACCCCTTATCCCCTTTCCAGAGCCGGGCACGAGGGGGACCCTGAGGGTGGGGGCACCCTCAGGGTACTCTAGTGCCAGGAAAACAACTATGTTTTCCTGGCACTAGAGTGGTCCTTTAACCCTTGTTCATAACTTAAATGCTCCACTCCTTTTAATAATTTTGCAGCCTGCCTCGGCACTTTTTCTAGTGCCATAATATCCTTAGACCAATACGCGATTACCCCACATATTAAAAATTATATTCCTGAATATTATGTTTTTGTAAGTGTTGTGGATGCAAATGTTGATCTTTGTTATATTCAGAGGAAGCCCAAATAATTATTACAAGTGCACTTGGAGAAGCGAGAATTAGACACCAGACACCAGTTGGTATTCAAAATAAGCCTCTGCCGTTTTATTCATCAGCTGGGTTTTATACATTAGAAAGTAAGTGCTTACGTGCAAATACTCAAGAGCAGTTGTAGGAAGGGTGTACAGATAAGACATAGGGATGAACGTCATGTACACATAACAAATAAGTTTAGAAAAAGAACACAAAGATTAGAGAAGAGACATCTCAGGTGGGGGCTACCTGCTCCCGGAACTAGACATAAATGGTCTTAAGTGTCGTGTTAGGCATCAAGCATTTCCTGAGTCCAAGTTAGCCAATTTTAATATAGGATATCATTATATGACACCTATAAACTTGAGCCCTGGAATCAAGATAAATTCTATCACAATCCCCTCTTTTGATCCAAGGGTCACCCAAATGTCCAAGATATTTCCAGGCCTGCTAGCCAAAGCCTGTGGGACTTTCATTTATTGCTTCACCACGGTTCCCTTGGACTGAGAGACCACCAGAATCAGCGGAGGAGAGTTCTTTCATTTGTTAGGCAAGTTAACATCATAAAACCCTTCCAAAGTCGGAGCTGGAATGTAAGTTAAGGTATGACCAACAGTAGGTTTGTTTTTACATAGAGAGGTTAGTAGACATGAAAAAAATCTAAAGGTTAGAAAAATTGCCATAATGACAAATACAGCTAATAGCAAAAAGTACAATTTTTTCTTAATTAGTAAAGTTAGCAATGTTCCTAGCCCAAATGTCCAATCCCAATCCTCAAAGAAGCCAATATCCTGTTTGATATCCTGTACTAAGTCATGTTAATCTTTTATATAGTGGATACAAGGTGAAGCGCTATATATTTTAAACAATGTGAAGTATAAAAATAGGATAATACCTTAATTTCATACACAAAAGTCCATATGTGACATATAATACCTTTTTCTTAATCTTTTATATGTTTATGGATCATAGTGCCATGGTCCGATAGGTTAAAACAGCACATACCTTCAATAGCTTCACAGCCTAAGTCATGTTTCATTAGTAAGTAGTCAATGGCTGCTCTATTCTCAAGGATTGCCTTATTTTTTGCCTGGTTGTCCATAAGTAGCTCTTCTAGGGCCTGTGAAGTGACATTTAAAGCCTTTGCAAGGGAACAAGCTACAGCATCAATTACTTGGGTAGATATTTATGGGGTCTATGGGTATGTAGGTACTTTCTCAAGAGTGAGATGGGGGTAGGGACAGCTATAAGACAAGATTCTATGGCGTTTTCAGTACTGAGGAGATGGTTGAGGCAAAAGGAGGTTAAATTAAAAGCCTTTGCTATCTGCAATTATATATTTCCCTGCTATGCATTATTATCTTCTGGTCTCAAGTCAGAGTAGCATATCTGAACAGAGCATACAATGGTAAAGGATAAGAACATCTTCATGTTGGTGGATCAGTCGGAGTGACTTGTTTACAGTGACTGGCATGTATCCACGTTGCTTTTCCTTCTAGTTTCACTGAAGTAGTCATAGTCAGGAGCACTTGGAATGGACCGTCAAAGCGTGGTTCAAGTCCTTTCCTCACGTGCCTCTTTATCACCACCCAATCACCAGGCTGCAGTTTGTGAGTTGCAGAATCAGAGTCTGGATCTGGAATAGAATCAAAGACTTGTTTATGCACCCTGCCTAATCTTTGGTGTAGGGCCTGTACATAGGCAGTCATACTACCATGCTGCATCTGGAGGGTCTGGGGAAAATAGAGGCCTGTCTTTGGGGCACATCCAAACAGTATCTCAAAAGGGGATAGGCCATGTCTAGAATTGGGTCTGAATCTCAAAGAAAAGAGTGCTAGGGGAAGGCATTCAGTCCAGCGCTTCACTATGTCTTGCATTATTTCCCCTGTGAAATGGCTACCTCTGTCACTTTCAATCACTTCAGGTACTCCATATGTACATATAGAAAAATATGTAATACGTGCTCACTCCAATATTAAATGCAAAGTATTTATGGGAAGTGGTAACCAGTAAAAGGGTTCCCAGGATTGTGAGAGAAGAGTCAGACAGAAAAAGAAAAGGAACCGCGCCCCAAATAGTAATTATAAAATAATGTACGTACACAAAAACTTTTCAAATAATTCGCATATAACCTCAAAGATAAAAACAGAGATGAAACACAATAGTGCAATATGATTTGGTAAAGTGGTGACGTTTTGGAATGGATTAAAGCAATATACACTCACATTTGATAGAGCTGACTAGGAGCTCTACCATAATTCGCATGGACGGAACAATCCCCGTTTAAGGATCTATGTGGAAGCGAGTGTCTCCAATATTCCAATTTCAATGAGCAGCAATATAAAAAACATAAAGGAAAACTGGTAAGTAGCTTGAATGGTGTATAGAGACTGGACTAGGCCCTGGGGAGATAGCGCAGCTAAGCGGACAAGGGCACATGTAGGAGTGTGGGGATAGATGCATGGGATTGGTTGGGAAAGAGTGTGTGGGTGGGATTATGTTCTGTGTAAGTTAGTGTGGGGGAGGTCTAACCTCAGTGCCACTTGGGATTCAGGCCAGCAAAGAGCTTCCTGTCCTCCTGCTCCTGTTTGCCTGGGCCTGCAGTTTTACACAGCTTGAGGGATGGAGTTTGAGGCGATCCTGGCTTCCCTCAGGGCTGCAGCAGAGCTGGATGGTGGCCGGCACCTGTGGAGGCAATTTGCACACATTACTGGAGGTATGGCTACCGGTGTGGGCCCCCCCCCGTGGCCTGCCTCCCCCTGGGGCACCCCCTGTGGTCTCCCCTGCTGCCTCCCATGCGGTCCCTGCTCCTGGGGGCCGCACCAGCACTGGCAGGTGTTCCCGTCCGCCTGCCAGGCTCTCTCCTGACAACACTGCTCGGGCCCGTTGTAGGAGCAGGAGCCTGGGCCTGAGGCATCACCAGGACCGCGTGTCTGGGGCTCCAGACACGCGGCTTGGGTCCAGTGGCCGTGATTTGCGGCCTTCCGCGGCTGCGCGCGTGGCACAGCCTGCTCCCTCAAGGCCTGAGGTGAGGCCTTCCTCTGCTGTGCGCCCTGCGGCCCGGAGGCCTAGTGCGCAGCCTACCTGGCGGGCTCCACATGCCCGGCCGGTTCCCCTGACTCCCGCCCCGGCCGCCAGCGTTGGAACGCGGTCCGGGGGCGGTGGGAGGCCCGTGATTACTTCCGGGCGGCGGGTGGCCGCCCAGCAACGTGCCAGGTCCCCCCACGGCCGGCGGGGTGTGGGGCTGCCGCTGGGGCCCCGGTGGTGAGTTGGCCACAAGGGCCGCGCGAGGGTACCGTGGTACCGCCGTTGGGGGTGCATGGGGGGTCCCCTTGTGGGTCGGGAGCCTCCTCTGCCAGTGAGGAAGGCTCCCAGTATGCTCTTTCCCCTGTCCCCTGCCCCTCCCATGTGGTTTCCGTGAGTGGGTCCCCTGGGGGGCCCAGCTTCCCACTGACAGTGCCCCCGGTACCCTCTCATCCCTTACTGTCCTCCTCTTGCCCCCTACCCCCCCTTTCAGATCTGTGGGTCCCCCCTCCTTTTCTCCCCCCCTTTCAGCTCTGTGGGTCCCCCCTCCTTCCCTCCCCCCCTTTCAGCTCTGTGGGTTGTCCCCCTCTCCTTTTCTCCCCCCGCCTTTCAGCTCTGTGGGTCCCACCCCACAGGAGATACATCCTCCCACCCCTCCTCCTTTTCTCCCCCCCTTTCAGCTCTGTGGGTCCCCCCCCCATTCCTCCTTTCCTCCCCCCCTTCCTCCTCCCCCCCTTTTTCTGCCCTTCCCTCCCCTGGTGCCTATCCTGCTATATCTGGGTCCCCTTTGTTCTCCCCTGCCCCCTATACCTGGCCTGCCCCCCCTCCCCCCCCCCCCCCCCCCGCAGGTCACTTACCTTGGCCCAAATAGAAATTAGACGGAGTATCTTACATGCACATAACAGTAACAATTCTGACTGTTTAAATGGTATTCCTATAACAGGGGAAAAAAAACAAAGGAAACAAATAATGGTGCAATATCGTTGGTACTGATGGGGAAAATTCCGATATTCCCAATAAATTCCCAACCAACAACCAAAAGAAGCAATTGATGAGTATTACCATACATCATTAAAAGAAAAATCTGACTTCTTCCCAAGACATTTGATTTCTAACGAGATAAACACCTTTGAGACCATGGTCATGGAAGAGGTAGGGAAATTAAAAAAGATTAATAAGTACCAACATAATTTATCAGTAAGAGAAAAAAGAACACTAAAAAGTATTAAAAACAAGATTTGGTAGTGAAACCAGCAGATAAAGGAGGAGGTATTGTATTTTTTAATAAAACCCAGTACATAGAGGAAGCGGTAAGAATACTGTCAGACCCTTTAACGTACAAAAAGTTAATAAATAATCCTCTAAAAGATGTTACAATTACCTTTAAGGAATATGTAAATAAAGGAAAAGAAGCACTAATATTAAATGAAAAGGAAGCAGAATATCTTTGGATTAAAAACCCTAAGATTCCAGTTTTCTACCACTTACCTAAAATACATAAAAACATTACGAACCCCCCAGGCAGACCCATTATATCGGGTATAGATTCTATATCCACAAGGATATCAGAATATATAGATGTTCTCCTTCAACCACTGGTCATTAAAAATCCATTTTATCTTAAAGACACAATGCATGTCTTGCAGATTTTAGAGAAAACAGAGTGGCAAGAAGGTAACCTGCTAGTAACCTGCGATGTTACCTCCCTCTATAGTAGAATTCCGCATGAAAAAGGAATAGCAGCAGTTAATCATTTTTTATTAAAATAGAATTTTAAAATAGAACAAATAGATTTTATATTTAAAGGTATCCTAATTTTTTTTGGTTCGAAGGAGATATGTATCTGCACGTCTGTGGGACGACGATGGGCACCAAGTTTGCTCTCAGCTACGCAAATTTGTTCATGGCCTTCTGGGAAGAATCATATGTGACACAGGGCCATGGATGGGTAGCAAGCTTGGTGTCCTATTGCCGTTTCATAGACAACATTTTCTTTATTTGGAAAGGAAATAAAGATCAATTAGACGACTTAGTAAACCATATAAAACAACAATTTCTGGAAAAAAGCTACGATATACTAGCCCTAGAAAGAGATATAGAAGAAGTAAAAGGAAAATCAAGAAGCGAACTCATAAAATATAAACCCAAAAAAGAAACATTAAATAAAAACGAAATACCATTTATTTGTAACTATAATGGACAAAATAAAAAAATCCAAAGAGCTATTAAAAACACTGGAACCTTCTTAGAAATGATCCTATTTTAAATAAGATTTTACCCCCACAACCAAGGATCACATATAGGGGCGCAAGCAATTTTAAGAGTTTTTTAGTTAAAAGCTATTTAAGCCCCAGAAAAACAAATCCTTTTATACAGAATCTTAAGGGTTTTTATGGATGTGGGATGTGCCTCCCATGCAGAACTACTAATAGCAACAAGAGACACCTAACGGATATAGGAAATATAGTAAAACAACCATATACAATAACAGACCATCTGACGTGTCACACGAAAGGCATTATATACATTCTTAAATGCCCTTGCAATTTATTGTATGTAGGGAGAACAATTAGACCCCTAAAAATTAGAATAGCGGAAGACATAAGAAATAGAAATGGAATGGAAACCCATAGTGTTCCGCTACATTTTAAACAAATACATAATCAAAATCCAGAAGGCCTGTTATTTTGTGCTATAAAAGAAGTTAAGAGAGACTGGAGAGGAGGAGACTATATAAGAAAATTAGGAAAAGAAGAAATGAAATTCATCTACAACTTCAAAACATTAGCTCCCCACGGTCTTAATTCAGATTTTGAAGTTTGCCATTTTACATAAACTCCTTTTTACTTGTTCTATAATATATACATATTTAATATATAGATATTTTTTACTGTATATTTTTTGTAAACTCCTATTTCTTTCAAACTAAGATTTTACTATATGCCCATCTTCAGTAGCCCACATCCGTTCTCCTCCGTATCAAGTATTCACCCTTTTTTAAACCTGGGATATGAACGCACATTTGTACACATACGACTTTCCTTTATTATGGTGAAACACCTTGCACAGTATGTAATTTTATGCATCTTTAGTATTACCATTTTATACCTACTTTATAAATAATAATTGAAGATCTCTATATATTACCATGATGGACTATATCCAGTAAGCATTTTACGCACTTTAAGTTTATGGTCTCCTTTCCTACGTACTCTCATATATACACATTTAGCACATACTGATAAATACATTCGGCACTAGAACCTTATAATTATATTTTTATTTATATTTTTATTTTTAACAAGGTGGATCTCCATATGTGTATAAAATGGTACATATTTTTAAAAATCATATGAATTTTACCTTTAAATAATATATTTTATGCATGCAATTAGATGGATACACACATAAGTGTTATATTAAAGTTTAAACCACTAAATCTTTACAACCTTCAGTTCCTTATTATTTCTATATTTTCCCCTTTTTCCCCCCCCCTACTGTATATGTGAGAACAATTGTGAATAAAAAAACACTGGGACTATGACATGACATGGGGAACGCATGTATGCATTCCAAAAGAACACAGAAAGGTCGGAATGAAGACAGATGAGACGTGGAACGCAAGGATGCGTTCCAACAGAGAGAAATACAGGAAGCCCGCGATCTCCTCCCTTATGCGTTCCAACGATGGAATGCAAACCGGAAATACGTATGAAACGATCGGGACGCGGAAGTAACACCCAATGTGGAGAAAAAAACGGACTTAAAAGGACCACCATCCACAGGACAGTAAGCCAGCAACTGAGGAAGCCTCCCAGAGAGGCGAAACGCGTTTTGCTATCTTTTAAAGACTCACCAGTACTAACTGTAAGGTTTTTAACTTATTTTAAAACTTTTTATAATTTTGTGCACTTTATGGAATAAAGCACTTTGATTACCTCAACTGTATGCCTGTGATTACAACAAAAGGAGGATCTCTCACATACAGAGGAGGGAGTGGGACCTCATATATCCCACAAAGCTGACGATCTGAGCCGGATATTGATTGGCTCTTTGCTTGTGAGTTCAAATTCATTGGGAATTTATTGAGAATATCGGAATTTTCCCCATCAGTACCAACGATATTGCACCATTATTTGTTTCCTTTGTTTTTTTTCCCCCTGTTATAGGAATACCATTTAAACAGTAAGAATTGTTACTGTTATGTGCATGTAAGATACTCCGTCTAATTTCTATTTGGGCCAAGGTAAGTGACCTGCAGGGGGGGTGGAAGGGGGCCAGGCCAGGTATAGGGGGCAGGGGAGAACAGAGGGGGCCCAGATAGAGCAGGATAGGCACCAGGGGAGGGAAGGGCAGAAAAAGGGGGGGGGAGGAAGGAGGAAGGGGGGAGGAAAGGAGGAAGAGGGTGAGGGGACCCACAGAGCTGAAAGGGGGGGAGAAAAGGAGGAGGGGTGGGACCCACAGAGCTGAAGGGGGGGGGAGAAAAGGAGAGGGGGACGACCCACAGAGGTGAAAGGAGGGGAGGACCCTACAGAGCTGAAAGGGGGGGAGAAAAGGAGAGGGGACCCACAGAGCTGAAAAGGGGGTAGGGGGCAAGAGGAGGACAGTAAGGGATGAGAGGGTCCCGGGGGCCCTGTCAGTGGGAAGCTGGGCCCCCCAGGGGACCCACTCATGGAAACCGCATGGGAGGGGGAGTGGACAGGGCAAAGAGCATACTGGCAGAGGAGGCTCCCGACCCACAAGGGGACCCCCCATGCACACCCAACGGCGGTACCACAGTACCCCGTGTGGCCCTTGCGGCCCACTCACCACAGGGGCCCCAGCGGCAGCCCCACACTCCCGCCGGCCGCAGGGGGGACCTGGCACGTGGCAAGTATTCAAGGGCCTCCCACCGCCCCCGGACCGCGTTCCAACGCTGGCGGCCGGGGCGGGAGTCAGGGGAACCGGCCGGGCATGTGGAGCCCGCCGGGTAGGCTGCGCACCAGGCCTCCGGGCCGCAGGGCACGCAGCAGAGGAAGGCCTCACCTCAGGCCTTGAGGGAGCAGGCTGTGCCACGCGCGCAGCCGTGGAAGGCCGCAAATCACGGTCACTGGACCCAGGCCACGTGTCTGGAGCCCCAGACACGCAGTCCTGGTGATGCCTCGGGCCAGGTGGACGGGAACGCCTGCCAGTGCTGGTGCGGCCCCCAGGGGCAGGGACCGCATGGGAGTCAGCAGGGGAGACCACAGGGGGTGCCCCCGGGGGAGGCACGCCGTGGGGGGGCCCACACCGGTAGCCATACCTCCAGTAATGTGTGCAAATTGCCTCCACAGGTGCCGGCCACCATCCAGCACTGCAGCACTGCAGCAGCCCTGAGGGAAGCCAGGATCGCCTCAAACTCCATCCCTCATGCTGTGTAAAACTACAGGCCCATGCATACAGGAGCAGGAGGACAGGAAGCTGTTTGCTGGCCCGAATCCCAAGTGGCACTGAGGTGAGACCTCCCCCACACTAACTTACACAGAACATAATCCCACCCACACACTCTTTCCCAACCAATCCCATGCATCTATCCCCACACTCCTACATGTGCCCTTGCCCGCTTAGCTGCGCTATCTCCCCAGGGCCTAGTCCAGTCTCTATCCACCATTCAAGCTACCTACCAGTGTACTTGGATGGATTTAAAACAGATTGTTGCCCTAAAAGCTGGCCCCATTTGGGCTAGAATAATTGCTAAATATACTGATGCCCCTGCTAATCTACTAGGCAGTGATATCCAGTATAGCCCCACTGGAAAAGTAACATTGTCTGTGCCTTTGGAGGACAAACAAATGATATCTCTTTCAAATGTTCTGGCAACTCTCACTATGCCCAGCCATGTGCCAGCATCTACCATTGACTTGTCCTCAATCCCTGATTCCTTATGGGCTACAGGGAAGACAGATACAGGCAGACTCTCTGTGCCCACAGTCAAAGTTAATCTCCTGCCCGGAGCCAAACCTCCCTATCAAAAACTATACCCCCTAAGCCCAGCACAGGAAGATGCTATTTCCCAATCGGTGCAAGAGTTTCTGCAGGCAGGGGTAAGTGTCCAGACCACCTCCCCTTGTAACACACCATTGTACCAAATTAAGAAAAATTAAGAATTAAGAAAAAGCAAAAACCTGTGGTCTACCGTATGATACATGATTTGAGAGCAATAATGCAGTAACTGAACTCATTGCCTCTAATGTTCCCAACCCACACACCTTGTTGGCACAGACACCACCTTCCTAGAAGGTATTTACTGTTATTGACTTGGCAAATACATTTTTCAGTGTCCCCCTGGATCCCGACAGTCAGTATTTATTTGCATTTACACATAAACACAAGCAGTACACTTGGACAGTATTGCCACAGGGCACACAAAACTCACCCACTATGTACAGCATGTGCCGGGCACTAACTGAGCACATATTCTTCTGCCGCCTCGCGGCTAACGTTTAGCACTATTTAACCCTCAATTCAGCCGGAATTTTCACCGGCGGCCATTTTAAACGGCGCTTTCGCGCTCTTTTCGTCTGTGACACGCCCACTCCGTCCCCTGAATCGGAGTTGGTGTCCAGAGTTGTGGCGGACGGTCCCCCCTTTCTACCTGCTCCCAAAAAAAATTCATTATTAATCTCAGTGAGTACTATTCATCTACCTATTGCTAGATATATTGTTCTAAGTCCTTTGCTGGGTTACTTAACCTGCCAATACCACTTCTAATACTCTGCTATATCTATTTGCCTGTTCTTTGCTAGCAATATGCAGTCCTCTAATGACTTGCCTGGCCCCTCAGGGGCACAAACTAACCCTCACACTGTCTTGGGTATTCCCCCTGTAACTCCTGGGGATGAGGTGGATTTCCCAGCATCTGAGGAAATCCAGGCCATCATGGATACTACTGTTTCCAATTCTGTATCCAAAGCCTTGGCATCTGCCATGGACATTATGTCCTCTTCTATCTCCAAATCTTTTACCCAAGCATTACTACAGGCCCAACTCATGGTCCCTCCGCCTGCTATGTCAGTCGCGATACCACCTGTTTCTCAACCCCCACGCCTCGGCCGCAAAGCCCTGGCAAAAGTTAAGCACTCCTCCAAACTAATGATGGACAGTATAACACCTGTCATGGATGGCGCGAATATTGAACCACCGCGCAAGAGAGCCTCTAGCCGGGCAAAAACGGCTAGACACTGGAAGTGGGCTAAAACCCAGCCTGATAATACTGAGTCAGAGCTCAGTTCAGATGAGGAGAGTGCACCCACCCTAGACTCAGATCAGTCTAATGACTTATCCGACTTAGAGTCGGAGTACGATATGGATAAGGAGCATGATCCCTCCACTAAAATGGCTACCACTGGCATGCCCAGTTCTGAGATACACAAAGAGGGTAGAATACTTGACCCACAGGGTGAACCGTTATTCGAACCCGACGATTTACGGCACCCCCGCTCTGCGGAATGGTCACCGGCTGAGCATGTGGCGCAATACATCGCATCTCGAGCCCGTAAGCCTTTAGACAAGGCAACACGTAACAAACTAAGGGCCGAATGCCCACGTCCCACCGTACCAGACGAAGTCTGTAAGACACCCCAGGTGGACCCTAAAATCATACAATTTCTAAGTAAAACCAATTGGAAACCTAAGAAAGGTCTAGACTTCTCCCTCTATAATTGTCAAGATAAAGTCTTGGATATTTTGGGTCCGGCAACCAAAATTTTCGAAGCCGTAGAGGAATCCTTGGCGCACGACGAAGCCTTAGATCGCCTCACTATTAGAGGTTGGATTCAAAGAGTGATATGCCTTATAGGCAATGCCAATACGGCCCTGGCTACTGAGCGCAGGAAATCTATCCTAATTAAAATAGAACCCAAACTGGTAAATATGGCCATTACTGAGCCAGGAGCCCAAGCAAAAGGGTATCTTTTTGGAGAATCTTTTGTAAAAGACCTGGGCTCTTATGTCCAGACATTCACAGCCTTGGACAAGGCACAAACTAATCTAAAAAAGGGTGTTCCACCCAAAGGTTTTTGGTGGGGCCGGCAGACTCAGTAGAGGTTCGCGCCCGAACCGAGGCTCCTATATGGGGAGAACCCCCTTCCACGACCAGAGGCCCGCTCCAACCTTCTTCCCCCAACGAGGTAGACCTTGGTTGTCCAGAGGTGCACGAGGCGCTCCTTCCGGAAGACGTCCTTACGGTAAGCTACCCTTCTCAATTTTCTTCACATCTATTGATAGGGGGCAGACTCACACATTTTTCCCATGTATGGGCCCTAATTACATCAGATGTTTGGATTCTCAGGGCAGTCCAAGGATATCTCATAGATTTTGTATCCCTGCCCACTCAGCTCTCCCCACCCAGGGAGATTGCTTTTTCCCAAATAGACACGACCCTCGTTTCCGAGGAAATTCAAGACTTGGCACTCAAGGGTGCTATCCAAGAAATCCCCATGCATAACCTGGGATTTGTGAGCAATTTATTCATTGTCCCCAAAAAAGGGGGCGGATCCCGCCCAGTTATCAACCTCAAACATTTAAACACCTACGTAGCCTACCATCACTTCAAGATGGAAGGCATCCATTGCCTACGGGATTTGCTCCAACCAGCGGACTGGATGGTCAAACTCGACCTAAGAGACGCTTATCTTACAGTACCCATTGCGCAAGCACACCAAAACTTCCTGCAATTCATATGGCAGGGAAGAAAATGGCGGTTCCGCTGCCTTCCCTTCGGTCTCTCTTCCGCACCTTGGTGTTTCACCAAGCTCATGAAGCCCGTTATCGCGCTCCTACGCAGTCGGGGGATTCGTCTAATCATATACTTAGACGACATCCTGCTGCTATCCCAGTCAATACCATTACTCCATACTCACCTCGGTTGGACCACAACCTTGCTACAGAATTTGGGCTTCATAATCAATTGGGAAAAGTCCATCCTGGCCCCCACTCAACAAATAGAGTTCCTAGGACTCTTGGTGGACTCAGAAACGCAAACATTGCATTTACCAACCTCCAAGATGAGAAATATCAAGAAAGAGATAAGACGTGTGCTTACCTTTCCTCAAATATCGCTCAAACACCTGGCCAGAGTGATTGGGCTTCTAGCGGCCTCCATACAGGCCATATTTCCGGGCCCCCTTCATTACAGAGCCCTACAACGCTTACAAGCGTCACACCTCAGAGGCGGTGCCTCATACGAGGATACTCTGACTCTAGACGCGGAAGCGAAGAAAGAACTCCAATGGTGGCTCCTACACATGGAGGCGTGGAACGGCATAGCCATCTTCGGCTCAGCCCCAGATATAGTCATCGAATCGGACGCGAGTTCTTACGGTTGGGGCGCACGCTGCGGAGATACCTCCACAGGCGGACGCTGGTCAGAAGCGGAATCCAGGCTCCACATAAATTGCTTGGAACTCCTAGCAGGATCCTTTGCGATTCGCAGCCTCTCCCCGACACTGTCCCAGTGTTCAATCCTACTGAAGATGGACAACATATCGGCTGTCCGTTATATCAACCACCTCGGTGGCACAAGATCCAAAGTTCTAGCGAATTTGGCTCGAGATTTTTGGCAGTTCTGTCTGCAACACAACATGACGGTCAAGGCGGAATATTTGCCAGGGTCATGCAACACTACGGCAGATTGGTACTCCCGTCACCTGCGGGACTCCAGCGACTGGCACCTCGATCCCCAAATCTTCCAACGCATTTGGGATCTGTGGGGTCCTCTGGCAATAGACTTATTTGCCTCTCGCTTGAACGCCCAACTTCCGACCTTCTTCAGTTGGAGGCCAGACCCCACGGCAGCGGCTACGAATGCATTCTCACAAGACTGGTCAACAACCAGGAACTATGCATTCCCTCCATTTGCCCTTATCCCTCGTTGCCTCCTCCACCTACGGCGCCACTTGGGCGACATGGTTCTAATAACCCCCCTATGGCCGGCACAACCTTGGTTTCCTCCTCTGCTGGAGATGGCCATAGACCCTCCACGTCTCCTCCCGGACACCCAATCTCTCCTCCGGGACCCCGAAGGGAATCCCCACCCCCTGATACTTCAGGGCCGCCTCCGCCTCATGGCATGGCTGATTTCCGGGGACCCTGGTCAATCGAGGGAGTTTCGCAATCGACTCTACGACATCTCGAGGGCGCATGGGCACCCGGCACGAGACAGTCTTACAAGTCTGCTTGGCGCACATGGGATGGTTGGTGCGTGGCACGGGGTGTGGATCCCCTATCAACTCCTGTGACAACTGTCCTGCAATTCTTGACCTCCCTCTATGATAACGGGAAAGCATACAGAATGGTAAACCTCTACCGATCAGCTATCTCAGCCGGCCATACCGGCATTGACGGGGTTCCAATAGGACGACATCCCTTAGTATGTCGCCTCCTAAGAGGCATCCGCTTCGCAAGGCCACCCTTACCTCGCTATTCCTCCCTATGGGACGTCTCCCTGGTACTAACTTTCCTGACTAGGTGGCCAGACAACGAGTCTCTATCCTTAAAACAAATCTCAGCTAAACTAGTTATGCTGTTATGTCTAGTCTCATGCAAAAGAGTGTCAGACGTTCGAGCTCTGGATGTCAATGCCCGATCCTTCACCCCAGAAGGAGTCGTCTTTGACATCTCACGAAGGACGAAATCGTCCTCCAGATCGGTCCTGTATCCAGCGTTCCCCGCGACACCACTCCTCTGCCCAGTAGCATGTCTTAGGGCGTACGAAGCTCGTACTGCATCCCTCCGGATTGAGTCGAACCCCCAACTCTTCATCTCCTTCCGTAAACCGCATGCTCCGGTATCCTCTCCTACCTTGGCCCGCTGGGTCAAATGGCTCATGTCCTTGGCAGGTATTGATACCTCCATATTCTCTCCTCATTCAGTTCGCGGTGCCATGGCCTCCAAAGCCTCCATGGCGGGTTGTCGCTTGGAAGATATACTAAAGGCGGCTGATTGGTCCGCAGAATCTACTTTCCGTAATTTCTATTTCAAACCAATCCAGCATTTCGCAGAAGCCGTGATATCACAGCTTTGAAATAGCATAATAGGAGCCTCCGGGTCTTTAATAAAATTCAAGGATTTTACAATTATCATGACGGAAAGTCATGATTTTATTAAAGACACAGAGGCGAGTATTATCCCACCCACCCACCCTCGGACGGCTCAGTGGTGGGTCGAGGTAAGTTTTCAGAGAAAAGATTTCCAAGGTAAGTTCAACTTGACGGTAGGGATGATATCACATATCTACATCACTCTAGAGCACTATATAATGATGGGACTTTATTGCCATTGTTGTCCTCAGGTTGGTAGTTGCCTCTTACTACTGATATGAAAAGTTATCACTGTTCTTGCAGACATTTAGACCTATATATATGCGGACAACCCATAATTTTCAAGAAATTACCATATTTCTCTTGTTTCTTTAGCGTGACCTGGCTAAAAGACCTCTTGGAATCACGTGCTTTGTTACGAATCGTTTGGTTTACTCTGGTTTCCTGTTCCGAGTTTGAGTTTCTTCGGGAGTCGCAAGAAAGAAAGAGGAAATGGTCATCAACACTCAGCCAGCTATAGGGAAAGGATGGCGCTGATTGGATGATCATGTTGCTAGGCGGACATTGCCTGTTGGAAGGCAGACCTGTTTTAATGTTTTTTTTCAATAATGTTTCTTTGCTGCTGAGGGAAATAAAGAAAGAGTGCAGCATAATACTCGCCTCCGTGTCTTTAATAAAATCATGACTTTCCGTCATGATAATTGTAAAATCCTTGAATTACTATTTGGGGTGCGGTTCCTTTTCTTTTTCTGTCTGACTCTTCTCTCACAAGGCTGGGAACCCTTTTACTGGTTACCACTTCCCATAAATACTTTGCATTTAATATTGGAGTGAGCACCTATTACATATTTTTCTATATGTAGATATGGAGTACCTGAAGTGATTGAAAGTGACAGAGGTAGCCATTTCACAGGGGAAATAATGCAAGACACAGTAAAGGGCTGGACTGAATGCCTTCCCCTAGCACTCTTTTCTATGAGATTCAGACCCAATTCTAGACATGGCCTATCCCCTTTTGAGATACTGTTTGAATGTGCCCCAAAGACAGGCCTCTATTTTCCCCAGACCCTCCAGATGCAGCATGGTAGTATGACTGCCTATGTACAGGCCCTACACCAAAGATTAGGCAGGGTGCATAAACAAGTCTTTGATTCTATTCCAGATCCAGACTCTGATTCTGCAACTCACAAACTGCAGCCTGGTGATTGGGTGGTGATAAAGAGGCACGTGAGGAAAGGACTTGAACCACGCTTTGACGGTCCATTCCAAGTGCTCCTGACTATGGCTACTGCAGTGAAACTAGAAGGAAAAGCAACGTGGATACATGCCAGTCACTGTAAACAAGTCACTCCGACTGATCCACCAACATGAAGCTGTTCTTATCCTTTACCATTGTATGCTCTGTTCAGATATGCTACTCTGACTTGAGACCAGAAGATAATAACGCATAGCAGGGAAATATATAATTGCAGATAGCAAAGGCTTTTAATTTAACCTCCTTTTGCCTCAACCCTCTCCTCAGTACTGAAAACGCCATAGAATCTTGTCTTATAGCTGTCCCTACCCCCACCTTACTCTTGAGGAAGTACCTACATACCCATAGACCCCATAAATATCTACCCAAGTTATTGATGCTGTAGCCTGTTCCCTTGCAAAGGCTTTAAATGTCACTTCACAGGCCCTAGAAGAGCTACTTATGGACAACCAGGCAAAAAATAAGGCAATCCTTGAGAATAGAGCAGCCATTGACTACTTACTAATGAAACATGACTTAGGCTGTGAAGCTATTGAAGGTATGTGCTGTTTTAACCTATCGGACCATGGCACTATGATCCATAAACATATAAAAGATTAACATGACTTAGTACAGGATATCAAACAGGATACTGGCTTCTTTGGGGATTGGGATTGGACATTTGGGCTAGGAACATGGTTAACTTTACTAATTAAGAAGATTTTGTACTTTTTGCTATTAGCTGTATTTGTCATAATGGCAATTTTTCTAACCTTTAGATTTTTTCATGTCTACTAACCTCTCTATGTAAAAACAAACCTACTGTTGGTCGTACCTTAACTTACATTCCAGCTCCGACTTTGGAAGGGTTTTATGATGTTAACTTGCCTAACAAATGAAAGAACTCTCCTCCGCTGATTCTGTGTCAGGATCGGGACAGGGATCCAACACGCAGAGTACAAACAGTAGCCAGATACGTATACCGGACCTTAGAATGGCCGGACTAACGTAAGTAGTACAGTATAGAATGGTCAAAGACAAGCCGAGGTCGAGGGTAACAGAAGACAGGTAAGCGAGAGACAAGCCGAATCAAGGGTAACAGAGATAAGCAGAGTAAGGTAAACAAGCCGGGTCAAAACCAAAAGGGATAATAGAATACACAAGCACTGAGTGACTAGAACAAGCTAGAACCACGACAGGGCAATGAGCTAATGAACGAAGCTCTGGTAAATACCCTGTTCAGAGCAGTAACCACGCCTCCGAGGCTTCCTGATTGGTCCTGCAGCAATTGAGTGACAGGTCGTTCCAGAGGAGATTCCTGATGACAACTTCCTGCCTAGATGCTGTAAAAGGCAGTCACTCCCTCGCGGCCGGCCTTGCATGACCGGATAGACCGTGGGGAAGGGAGCCATCAGGCCGTCTGGATGGAGGAACAGCTAAGTCTCTACCTCTTTCGGTACCCTGACAGTACCCCCCCTCTCAGATACGCCCACCGGGCGGAATACACCAGGGCGAGAAGGGAATCGAGAGTGAAACGCCCTGCGGAGACGGGGAGCATGCACCTCCTCCTGAGGTACCCAACTTCTCTCCTCAGGACCATAACCCTTCCAATCGACCAGATATTGCAGTTTCCCCCGGGAGATTCGAGAATCAACGATGGAATTGACCTCATACTCCTCCTGACCCTCCACCTGAACTGAGCGGGGAGGGGCGATCGTGGAGGAGAACCTGTTACATATTAATGGTTTTAGCAAGGAAAAATGAAATGAATTAGGAATGCGTAAGGCACTAGGCAACGCTAAACGATACGCAACTGGGTTAATTTGAGACAGTACCCTGTAAGGTCCAATATATCGAGGAGCAAACTTCATGGACGGCACTTTTAACCGAATGTTTCTAGTACTTAACCATACTCTATCGCCTGGAACAAACACCGGTGCTGCCCTTCTACGTTTGTCAGCGTGTTTTTTAACCAGCGTAGAATTGTGCAGAAGGATTTGTCAAGTTTGATCCCACAACTCTCTTAAATTGGCAACATGAACATCCACCGACGGTATCCCTTGAGAAGAAGACTCCGAAGGAAGGATGGAAGAATGAAAGCCATAATTCAAGAAAAAAGGGCTAGAATGCGTAGAATCACAAATGAGATTGTTATGTGCAAACTGTGGGGATATTTATGGGATAATAATTGTAAACAGAGAGAATTGCCCACGATTTCAATTCTCAGATCCCTAAGAACGTTTATCGTTATAAGTGAAATGTATAACCATATACCGGTAATTAAAATTACAAATTTGTTAAAAAAAATAGATATTTATTTTTATATTCAAATGATAATAATATAAGTAACATGCATGATAATAATCAATGGAATTTTCAGTATAACATGAATATGTAATACAATATGGTAATTTAAAACAACATTTCCTAATGACTAAGACGTAGTTTGAGTCTAAAGCATTAGTTGTCAAGATTGATTTACGATGGGCTTCACAGAAGGAATGTGATGTTTCACACACAGAGCTACAGTGTAGGGCAATAGAACTTAGCTAGCAGTTAGAAATAACCCTTTCAATGCTGGCTAGACCTCTTCTAGGGATTTAAGATCTACTCCTATGTAATATTAATAAATAACATTTAACCAGTCATCAACCATTTCAACATTTCCTTGCATCCAATGAGAAAATCTACTATGTTCTATAAGCTGATATTTTAATTAATTTGTCTAAACAGATATTTTATCTTATTTTAGAGCCAATCAATACAGCTGGATAAATGGTCATGATATGCTAACGTGATATTAATCACACAAATACATTAATGGCTATATTAATCCCAGCTGCAGATGGGATGCTATAACCATATATATATTCTTTAATAATTACGATTTCTAAATGTGAAATCAAACATGATTTATCCAGTCATATATCATGCTATTAATTTTAATTAATTTTAATTAATTAATTAATTAAATGTCTGTATATTTACCAGTTAAGTAGATATTTTCTCATCAGATATCCTCAGGTAGCTAAATGTCATAGATCTCTTTCTCTGCATGGATTGTAAGAGTTTCTTGGTTACTCTGATCGCCCGATTCTGCCTGGATCTCTCTGAATCTCCCGAGAGTGTTGTAATGTCTCTCTCTTCAATCTTTGAATCTTTCTCCATCTCTCTCTTCCCTTGTCTTAACTTTTTAAAGGGAAAAATTCCTTAGGTGATAGCCAATCACAAATGTGGGGTGTGGTTCCCTTCTAGGTAACCAATTTAATATTCAGATTCTAGATGGCAGTATTGTTCCACTAGACATACCTATCCAGGAAAGAGTTAACTTTTCCTGGTGGCTTTTTTGACGTCATTTACGTTATCTTTATGTAGCCATAATTTTATATTCACTTGTCAGATCACACAGTTTTTCTCAGTTTTGTCCAGACTATGCGTCTGCAAATTCTGCTATAATTCCTAATATGACAGCTTATAACACTATAGATGAACTCAAAATACAATGAGAATCTGTTGGTATGGAAAGTAAAATTTAATTATTTAATCCTCTGTCACCTAAGTCTGGGAATAGAATTTATTATATTCCATTAGTAATTAGACAGTCTGTCTACCCCCATTCTCAATGTCTTATCTATTTGGTTTGTTTATATACACATTCCATTCAGCTCTGGCTAAACGGTCAGCAATAGAGAAAGGAAAGAAATGTTGTGTCTTTGTTAACTTGAGAATAACAAAATGGAGTCTGGTCTGTTTAGCAATGACTTCAGAATATACACTTTGTATTTCTATCATAGCACAAATGGCTGCCGATATAAATACCCTAACATAACCCCCCTTTAGTGGATATCATAGCCAAGTAATTTAGCTTATGAGTAGGCACTATGGAAGTCATAAGACATATTGTGCAATCACATCATTTCTAACATAGGCTCATGCGTGGAATGGACATGTTTGTATATATTTGTACCTGTAAGTGTTTTGAACTTTACGCTTAGTACAATCAACCATAATATCATTATTATCATAATACACCCAATAACAACCTTAACATGGATGAACCAGTCAACACGATCAATAAGGTCAGTATCTAACTCAGAGTATTTAAATGTGTCCACAGAAATGTTATCTTTCTTGATTGACATTTGGATAGTGTGGTTGGGCTTATGGTCCAGCAAGAACTTAAGATTAGGATCTAGAGGGATATCTAGATTCTGGAAGGGATCCACCATCTCAATAGCACTTTCGAGGACGTCAGTGTACACTGGGTATAGCGTAACTTCACCGATGGTTATACGAGAGTCGTGGGGTACCTTGATCAATGATACAGGTGCTGGTAAGGCAATTACTTTATTAGTCACCTGGTCCCTGCGAAAAACACTCATGTTTTTAAGACACGTGCTTACCAACCACTTATCTTTTACTAAGATAGCATGCACTAACGCATTACTGTCGGTTTTGGACATAGTCACTTGACACGTTTCAGAGCCATGTTTAAGGTATTCGATCCCACAAAGCATTGGTAGAATCGTACACAAAAGGTTTTCCATCACATTGGAAATTATTGTCTTTGAATTTCTCACAGTCATTCAAAATGGGTATTAAATACCAATCTGGTATCCACGGTTGAAAAGCCAAAACGTCTGGGTTTTGGACTTTTACATGGATATTGTCCTTCCATGTACCAACGTTGTAAATTGTTTTCATTTGAAAAATGTTTTTGGGAGTTACATATGGTATGGCCAATAAAAAGCAAATCTCCATACGTTCCGGATCAATTAAGAGAGGTATAGCGCTCCCCATCTCAAAGGCCAGATTTAATTGCATGGGCTCAATTGTTTCTCCATCCACATTGGCGAGCATCGCATGAACAATATCCTTGGATACAAAATACAGAGGTATGCGTCCCCCTGCCAATTCGATCATTCCAGTTTGCACTTCGTCGAGAAAAGCAAGTGTGTGGAACAATATTGGGTCATGCAGAAATAGAAGTTCACGCTTAACTAAGTCATGACTTTGGTGCAACTCAGTGGATTTGGCAATTAACTCCGAATGCAAATTTGTTGTAACAACTGTGTCTTCCACAATAGTTAACACGTCTTGGAGAAGTGTTCTTTGCTCTTTTATCACCTGATGAATATCGTTAATGTGTTGCTTTAGCGCATAGATTTCCATATCCAGCTTTTGGACAGTAATAGAGTTGGCTGCAGACATTCCAGTTGCGACAACTGCTCCGACAGTGGCACAAACTAATG
This sequence comes from Pelobates fuscus, assembly GCF_036172605.1. NCBI lineage: Eukaryota > Metazoa > Chordata > Amphibia > Anura > Pelobatidae > Pelobates > Pelobates fuscus. Next base: position 403,209,620 of record NC_086317.1, read on the forward strand.
CAACAATTATAGCGGTGAGGAACCTTTTGGGTCGGTTGCTCATCGAAATAGAACTGGATACAAATGGTTTCCGGGCTTGCTCCAAGATGTTTCGCACACGATCCTGTGCTCTTTGGAGGTGCATCTGGTACCAAGTCTGTAACTCAGGAAGCTGCATCGATGAAATGTTGTACGCCTTCTCGATGGAAATCTTGGGGTCCAAGCTGACGAACACACGTCGGGTAAGGATCCTCTTCTCTGTCAAGATGAACCCTGGTGTCTCTTGAATCAGGATGCCGGAAGATGGTCCCATCTCTGCGATCGGGTCGGTCCGTAGCTCTTGGCACAGGAGTAGTACGATCCAGAAACACGCCACATCCTTCTTGGACATCTTTCGACAGTCACGGATCAGGAACTCGTTTCAGACTTATCTACTAATGATTCAAGGTTTGTTAAGTATACAAACTTATAACAGTGTGACATCACTTGGCCTAGGACAACACATTATTACGATTCATCAACATATGTATTCTCTCTAATTCTATTTTTATAACTTCATCCCTCACTACATTTATTACTGACTCCTCAGCAATATGCCTATAGCAGTAAAACTAGCTAGTAACCTGCTTAGAAAATGTAGTTATTGGATGGCAAGGAAATGGTTAATGACATGAACGTACATGAGATCATGACACATCACAACATTTTACATCATACTATACCACGTGAATCAAGCATTCATCCAGGTTAGTCGTTCACCCTTCTGCATCTGAATCCACACCTATAATCCTTAATTGAGATTTAGGATGACAAGCACGCAACTGGTTAATGTGAACCCACTTTTCAATAAAATCACCATCCTTAGGAATTTTTATTTTGTACGCTACTGGGGAAATTTTGTCAATGATGACATATGGCCCTTTCCAAGAAGGTAAAAATTTATTTTCCTTGACTTGATTTCGCGCAAAATTAAACAGATAGACTTGATCTGTTATCTCATATTCCTTTTTCGTGGTTTTTAAATCGTAATAGGTTTTAACCCCTGTCGCTGCTTTTTCAAGATTCTTTTGGGCAAAAGCAAACGCATGCTGTAAATGCTTGCGCAAATCTTCAATATACTGATGCGTAGTGGCAGCATTGATCAAATTATGATCCGAAGTACGATATAGTAAATGCTGTGGTAAAACCATCTTTCTTCCTGTCATCAATTCAAAAGGTGACAATTTGGTAGCAGTGCTAGGTGTAGCTCTAATCGCCATTAAGACTAGGGGCAATTTAATGTCCCAGTCTTTACCAGACTCCTTAACGTACTTTTTCAGAATATTAACGATAGACTGGTTATATCGCTCTACCCCCCCGCTAGACGCAGCGCAGTATGCAATATGTAGCTTTCGTTTAACACCTAGAATGTTCCACATCTTAGCCATTACTTCGCTGGTAAAATGACTACCTCTGTCTGACTCAATTCTTTGGAAAAGACATGGTTAATCAACAAAGTGGCGCACACGGTACTTGTGTTCTCTTTACAAGGCAAACATTCTATCCACTTTGTGTACATACATGTAACAGTTAACATGTATTTGTTACCTCTTGAAGATCTTGTTACAGGACCTATAAAGTCAATTTGAATATCAGACCAGGGTAATGACACCCCCCTCTTCTGAAGTGGTGCACGATGGGTTGGACCATGGGGTTGATATTGCGGACAAATCAAGCATCCCTGACAGTATGTCTTAACATCTCTTAACATGTGTGGCCAATATGCATAATCACGCAATATCTCATATGTGATCTTATCACCACGATGCCCAGATGTAGGTGCATCATGTGCGTGTTGGAGCATTAACCCTCGGTATACAGTTGGGACTACCCATTGTTGAATACCATGTTTAGAAGTTCTGACCAGCAACCCATCCATGATACTAAATTGGACTTTATATCTCATCAAGATTCGTAAATCTTCATTATCTTTGCAATCCTCATCTGTGATGGGATTGGCAGTAGGGTCTTCTATATGTTTATAGAATATGCCTATGACAGGATCGTTCTTCTGACTGGTAATCAGGTCCTCACTAGGAGCTTCTTGACTCCATTGCACGACATTTAAGTCGGCATTATCTCTAGCCTGTCATCTAGTTATGGCTTCAACATGAATTGAACCCATAAGATCATCAATATTTAGGGTTTCACCATCGATGGCTGCTTGTTTTGCCAGTGAATCGGCTAAGTCATTACCATCCTTGTCAATACCTTCTATCTTAGAATGGCCTTTGGTTTTCTTCCAATATATGGTTAAACCATGTTCCTTAACCAACTCATCGATTTTACAAAACAATTTCCCATGTTTAACAGGTTTGTTATTGCTTTTCAGCATTTGGTTACGTTTCCAGCTAGGCAGATATTCGACGAAACTGTTGCGAACATAGTTGGAATCAGTTATGATAACAAATTCTGTGATACTATATTCTATTGCCATTTGAATGGTCTTATATACTGCACAGAGTTCGGCTATCTGACTGCTTTTGGGACCAATACTGTATCCTATAGATACATTGGGATAATCACCTATCCAGGTGATTCCGATACCTGCAACTAACTTCCGTTCAGCACCAGCGACGTGGTGATATGAACAACCATCAATGTATACCCACGGTAGTGGTCGACAGTATTCCTCGTCATAAACTTTATAAGGGGATAACAATTGCTCTTCTAGGAAGTCATCTCCGGTGTCATTATCATCCAGAGATGGAGCAGTACAGTCATGTAATTCTGCTAAACCTTGGGCAACTGGGCTTCTCTTATTATGTTTATAACGGACTTCTAATGGCCATCCCTGTAAGGATAGAGTCCATGCAGTAATCCGACTGTTAGAGAGATTACCGTCTCTAATTCTTTCACTCTGCAGATACTGTAGAGGTTGGTGAGCTGTTTCTACAATTATTTTCTCACCTTGGATATAGCTACGGAAATTTTGTAGTGCCCAGACAGTCGACAATAACGCCTTCTCACACGTGTTGAATTTAACTTCAACAGGTGACAAAGTCTTGCTAGCATATGCAATAACTTTGTTTGAACTGTCCTGCTTCTGATACAGAACAGCACTGATGCTTAAATCGGTATATCCTGTCTCCAGATAGAAGGGTTTACCACCCTCTGGGTATGCTAAACAGGGTGCCTGAGTGAGCTTCCTCCTCAGTTCACTTACCGCTAGGTCCTGAGGCTCCCCCCAGTTCCAAGTAGTTTCCTTTTTAAGCAGGTGTAAGAGTGGTTTCGTTATTTCTGCATAGTTATCTATAAACTTACGGGAGTAGTTAGTCATACCAAGGAACGATCTTAATTCCCTGATGTTTGAAGGTGTTTTAGCCTTTAGTACGGCTTCAACCTTCTTCCTCTGGGGATTTAATCCTTCAGAGGTTACCTCATGTCCGAGGAAATTGACATGGGTGCGACACCATTGTGCCTTTTGTAAAGACAGTTTAATTCCTGCCTCTCTTAACTGAGTGAGAACATGTCTAATCTCTATGATATGCTTATCAAAGGAAGTGCTTTTCAGCAAGATATCGTCGACATATGATAACGTTCCTCTCTCTAGTGCGTCAGGCATAGCTTTATGCATGAACACAGCGAATTCATGACCAGAGTTTATGTAACCGAAAGGCATACGGGTCCAGGTATACTGCTGCTTTCCAAATGTAAAGGCCAATTTGTATTGGTCTTCATTATGGACTGGTACAGTCCAATATCCCTGCGCACAGTCAATGGCAGTGAATATTTTGGATCCCTGCATTTGTACCAAACATTGGTCTATGTATGGCACTGGCCAACCAGACATATAGACACGTTTATTTAGCTGTCGTAAGTCAGCGCATAAACGCCATTGTCCATTAGGTTTCAGAATCCCCAAGATCGGATTATTATACGAACTGTGCACTGGACGTATAATGCCCCTTTCCTTTAAATTCTGAATGATTTCTTGTAGACCATCGTATGACGCTAATGGGAGTCTATATTGTTTGATAAATACAGGTGGTAAATTTGGATCAGTTTGTATTCTGGCTACGTGGAGGTTAGTTAACCCACAGTCGTAGGAATCTTTGGCAAAAATATCTTGGAATTCCAAAATGATTTCCTTTAGCTGTTGCCGCTCAACATCGTTGGAGCAACCGTCAGCTAAAGATATTTGCTCTTCTAGCCTTTCCTGAAATCCTGGAAAGATTTCAGGCTGGCCTATCTCATAAGCTTCTTCAAGCCTAGAAGTTAGGTCAGTTCGGTGTTGACTTACCTTTTCTCTTTGGTCGTGATACTCTTGTGATTCCTGCTCATTGAGCGGATGATCGAAGGTGATTGATGCTTCTTCGATTTTACATGAGCCGTCTTCGACGTTGAAGGGATATACAGATAGGATAGTGAATAATCCTTCTGGGGAGGAATGGCATATTTGATCGACAATTTCGTCCTCAGTTAAGTATTCTTCAGGGATGAGGCCTATAATTTGGTTTTGGAAACCAAATGTACAGTACTCCGCATCCAATGCTAGACCTAATAATGTTCCTTTTGGTAAAGTAGCACTATTGGGTGTAACATTGTTGACCATTATATAGGTGGAATTCTTACCAATACTTACCATTGGTGTATGTGTTACCACCATCCCTAATTGTTGTATCCTGTTGGATAAACAGATTAGGGCATCAGAGTTTTCTAATCTCTGACCCTCCTTGACCTGTAGGGGTAAAAGATTGCCTTTTAACCTTGTCCACAAGTTGGAATTAATCAGGTCAAGGTGTATGGCAAAGCGATGTATGACATCATTGCCAATGTAAACCTGATAGCGAGGTTCGTCTATCACTAGGAATAGATGTTTAACTGTCTTATTTCCGATGGAAATAGATAGTAAACATTTTGCTATCACATTGTGACTCTCTGATTCGCCATCCAGGTTCTGGATCCACCTGTCATGTGGGGAAGCGTACCTGATCATTTTAGGACTAGCAATCTGCTTTAACAGACCTCTGCTAATATAGCTGTTCTCACTCTGTAAGACCAGCTTTGCATTCCTATTTCTTCCTAAGTCATTTATCTGAATAGGAAAGAATAAGTTGTTATTAACCCTTTCAATTCTGGCAAGGAATTGAGCATGACCTGCCAGATCTACAGATTCAACATAGTCCCTGTGGAGAGAAATGGTTAAAACATCACCTTCCAGAGAGACATTCTGGATTCTCTCTGGAGCAATTCTTACGGAATGCTCATCTACAGGTGCGATTGCCTCATTCACCTGCAGGATAGTCACGTCAGATGACTGACTATTCCTAAAATGTACCTCTATCGAGTCAGGTCTTTCTTCTATCACATGGCAGTTACGATCAGATTGTACATGTGATTTCTCATAGGTTATAGGAACCTTAGCTTGTGACCATACAATTCCATTCACACAGTCAATAATTGTGTTAAGTCTTCTGAGTATGTCTATACCCAGAATTAGTCGGTTATAGGGGAGATCTACCACTATCACCGGGTGTCTAAAGGTTTTGTTACCTATTTTAAACTTTAACCAGGTATTGCCAATAACATGAAGTGTATTTCCTTCAACACTCAACAGAGCATTGGGGAAATCTCTTAGCTTCGGCTTATCCGTTGCTAAGTCCATTACCTGCTGGAAGTAGGTATTGGATAAGATCGTGGCTTGTGAACCAGTATCTATTAACCCTTTGAAAGGCTGGGGTAGCGAATCCTGTATTTCTACAGACATGTAGTACCTTCCTTCATGTTCTTCTAATTCACATAAGAATTTAGAATGTGTCAACATATTACTTGTTTTCCATACATTACCGGTTACAGCAGTAGTTTCTACCTGTACTGAGGAATGCTCAGTCTTACCCACAGGCCCATCCTTTGTAGGAATATCTTGAACTGTCAAGCGGGAACTAGTGGTCGGCATCTCATCAGTTAACCCTTTCAGGGCTGGATCCTGGAAACTAGTGGTTGCTGGGGCTATTTTAGCCTTTGGCTGAAATGAAAAAACAGAGGAACACGTTGCGCCTCCTTCACTCGGAAGTGAAGTGACGGGATTGGCAATAGGTTTCCTAACACAACTATCGTTTATTTGACTGTTAGTACCTGGAAAGGAAACAGGGTTAGGCATTACATCTACTGATAACCTAGCCTGTTTAGTCACTTTAGCTATATTTGCTGCGGCACTTGTTGTTGTTGCTGCAATTGCACAGGTGTCTCTGCAATTTGAGCTGCTCCTAAAAAAGGATTGATAGCAAAGACTTGATTAATCTTCGTTATTTACTCCATTAATTTGCCCATCTGATCTGTCAATTGACCAACCTGACGACGCAAATTATTTCCCCCATTGCCGTTTTGTCTTTGCCCATTAGAATTTGGCTGGGATGGCTGAGACTGTTGGGAGTTATTGGAAGCAGATTGGTTGTTTCTGTTTCCATATCTCCTATTTCCCTGAGGATTCCTTCTCCATTGGGAATTGCCTTGGTTTTTATTAACGCAGGGGCGTTTATTCCCATTGGCATTGGATTTTTCAGAGTTATTGTCAGAGGAGTTTGCAGAATTGCTTCTGGCGTTTTCCTGTTTCTGAGGCTTTGGTGTTTTCACCACCTCAGAATAGGTCCTCTTTTTCTGTTGGGTTTCTAAACCTAACTGAATTTTAGTCTCTGACACCATTTTATCACCAGGTTTCTTAACCTTTGGCTGATTTTCGTCATGTGCATGGTGTATGGTATACAATTTCATGCACTGACTGACTAGCCATTCTAATGGTAGTTTACAATCATAATCTCTTGCTAGATTCATTTGTATACTTACCGGCATGGCATGAAAATACAGATCTTTGAAATCTGTGCTTTCATACCTGGGTTTTCTTTGGGCCACGGAGTATGCATTTTTAAGAATTACAAAAAATTCTCTGGGGCTTTGATCTGGACGGCACTTTAAGTTATAAAGCGCCTTCTTTGCAGAAGCAACGGTTTTATACTTACCATATTCCATGATTATTTCATATTTCATCTTGGACCAGGACATTAACTGCATAGCTTGAAGACTTTCAAGATAAACACGGCACATTGAATCAAAGGTCCATGTAATGAACCATTTCTTTTGAATGTCATCATACATGCCCAATGAATTCATTGCTCTATCATAATTTTCCAGATGTTCAGATATGTTTCCTGAACCTCTAGAAAATTGTGGGACAGTCTCTCTAAGGAACTTAACAACCTTTGGCGATTCATAAACAGGCGTCGTTGATTTGCGACTTCTGTTTCTGTTTTTGGGTAAACGTCTACGCGATCTGTCTGCTGAAGAGGAATTAAACCCGTACAACAGTGCAGATGGCATATCAGTCACATGGCCTTCAGAGTGGACAGTGCAATCACTTTCACTCCCATCACTCTGAGTTTCTTGTTCACTGTCACAATTCTGATCAGCATCAGAATCCTGCCAGTGTACAGAACCATGTCTGTTTTCATTCCTATCATCTTGAACTGGACTCTCCCTCTCAAGTTTGGCCAAGACAGCTTTTTCAAACTGTTCTGCCCAAGATGGCCAAGGTTGTTTGGCAATGTCAGGAGATGGAGAATTCTGTTTCACAGGTGATATTCCTGAATTACTCACCTCATTCCTTACAGACTGTTTTATGAAAACCTGGTCTGGTGTGGGAAAATCATGACAAGGAGGGGATTTATAGATAGTCTTTTCTTTCATTTTTGTGCAACTTTTTGGCACAGAATGATGGCTATCAACCTCACTGCCTGATTTCAGACTCTCCTCTTCATATTTATCCAATTGCATTTTGAGCTGATTTATTTCCTGTGCATATTTATCCATCAAAGCTGTCATTTCTTTTTCATGATCAGCCTGACTAGTTTTATGCTCAGCAAGTAAATCTTGGTATTTCCCATCTTGAATGCCAAATTGTTCACTGTACGTGTCCAGTTTGGTATTCAATACCTTGTTTTCATCTAACGCCTTAAGAAGTGCTGTCATAAAGAAAGGCCAGGAGTGTATTATGTACCCCATATTTTTCTCTATGTTCTTTTGTTCAGCAATTACTTTAAGTTGTTTCAGTATGTGTTCATCAGTTAACATCGTGCATTTAGCATCCCATTCAATACTTTTTAACCAAACATCATAGCTTAAATCATTTTTCATATGTTTATGAATATTGATTAGAGCATTTTTTCTTAGGTCTTCAATTATTTCACGATTATCTGTTACAGATGTATCGCTGCCGCTGGCCATATTTTATACAGTGATTTAATCTCAATGCAAAACTCTTTTCTATATTAAGATTAATTGCATGAATTACACAAATATTATTTTATATGGAATATAATTTCAACTTAAACGATCTCAGCAGCGGTGCCTCCAATTTGTGGGGATATTTATGGGATAATAATTGTAAACAGAGAGAATTGCCCACGATTTCAATTCTCAGATCCCTAAGAACGTTTATCGTTATAAGTGAAATGTATAACCATATACCGGTAATTAAAATTACAAATTTGTTAAAAAAAAATAGATATTTATTTTTATATTCAAATGATAATAATATAAGTAACATGCATGATAATAATCAATGGAATTTTCAGTATAACATGAATATGTAATACAATATGGTAATTTAAAACAACATTTCCTAATGACTAAGACGTAGTTTGAGTCTAAAGCATTAGTTGTCAAGATTGATTTAGGATGGGCTTCACAGAAGGAATGTGATGTTTCACACACAGAGCTACAGTGTAGGGCAATAGAACTTAGCTAGCAGTTAGAAATAACCCTTTCAATGCTGGCTAGACCTCTTCTAGGGATTTAAGATCTACTCCTATGTAATATTAATAAATAACATTTAACCAGTCATCAACCATTTCAACATTTCCTTGCATCCAATGAGAAAATCTACTATGTTCTATAAGCTGATATTTTAATTAATTTGTCTAAACTGATATTTTATCTTATTTTAGAGCCAATCAATACAGCTGGATAAATGGTCATGATATGCTAACGTGATATTAATCACACAAATACATTAATGGCTATATTAATGCCAGCTGCAGATGGGATGCTATAACCATATATATATATTCTTTAATAATTACGATTTCTAAATATGAAATCAAACATGATTTATCCAGTCATATATCATGCTATTAATTTTAATTAATTTTAATTAATTAATTAATTAAATGTCTGTATATTTACCAGTTAAGTAGATATTTTCTCATCAGATATCCTCAGGTAGCTAAATGTCATAGATCTCTTTCTCTGCATGGATTGTAAGAGTTTCTTGGTTACTCTGATCGCCCGATTCTGCCTGGATCTCTCTGAATCTCCCGAGAGTGTTGTAATGTCTCTCTCTTCAATCTTTGAATCTTTCTCCATCTCTCTCTTCCCTTGTCTTAACTTTTTAAAGGGAAAAATTCCTTAGGTGATAGCCAATCACAAATGTGGGGTGTGGTTCCCTTCTAGGTAACCAATTTAATATTCAGATTCTAGATGGCAGTATTGTTCCACTAGACATACCTATCCAGGAAAGAGTTAACTTTTCCTGGTGGCTATTTTTGACGTCATTTACGTTATCTTTATGTAGCCATAATTTTATATTCACTTGTCAGATCACACAGTTTTTCTCAGTTTTGTCCAGACTATGCGTCTGCAAATTCTGCTATAATTCCTAATATGACAGCTTATAACACTATAGATGAACTCAAAATACAATGAGAATCTGTTGGTATGGAAAGTAAAATTTAATTATTTAATCCTCTGTCACCTAAGTCTGGGAATAGAATTTATTATATTCCATTAGTAATTAGACAGTCTGTCTACCCCCATTCTCAATGTCTTATCTATTTGGTTTGTTTATATACACATTCCATTCAGCTCTGGCTAAACGGTCAGCAATAGAGAAAGGAAAGAAATGTTGTGTCTTTGTTAACTTGAGAATAACAAAATGGAGTCTGGTCTGTTTAGCAATGACTTCAGAATATACACTTTGTATTTCTATCATAGCACAAATGTCTGCCGATATAAATACCCTCACAAAACTCCGCCCAAGGAATCAAACCGACCCAATCGTCCTGGTGTTCTGAAACGAAACAACGTAAATATTGTTCAACTTTTTGGTTAGTGCGTTCAGCAGCTCCATTGGACTGAGGATGATAGGCAGAGGAGAAATTCAATTTGATGCCTAGTTGGGAGCAGAATGATCTCCAAAAACGGGAAACAAATTGGGAGCCTCTGTCAGAGACAATTTGGGAAGGTATCCCATGCAAACGGAAAATCTCCCTGGCGAATATCTCCGCTAATTCGGGCGAAGATGGGAGTTTAGGTAAGGGAATGAAGTGAGCCATTTTAGTAAATCTGTCTACCACAGTGAGGATGACAGTCTGCTTTTTAGAGATAGGCAAATCAACAATGAAGTCCATTGCCAGGCAGGACCAAGGCTTTTCAGGAACCTCTAAAGGGTGCAGAAATCCGCATGGAAGCGAATGGGGTAGCTTGGTCTTGGTACAAACTTCACATGCCCCGATGAATTCTTTAATATCCTTGCGTAAGTCAGGCCACCAAAAATCTTTAGAGACCAGCGCATAAGTCTTGCGGATGCCAGGATGCCCAGCCACCTTGCTGTTATGGAGACAGCGTAGCACCTCCAGTTGGAGAGCGGCAGGAACGAAGTGTCGATCCCCAGGAGTCTGTTTGGGTGCCAAATGCTGAAACTTCATGATCTCAGAAAGCAATGGAGAGTGAATCCTGAGATTCGTGTTCGCGATGATTTTCCCCTTAGGAACTATGGAGGAGAGAAGTGGTTCAGTTATAGTGGATGGTTCATATTGACGAGACAAAGCATCGGCTTTAGAGTTCTTAGAACCAGGTCTATAAGTAAGTACATAATTAAAGTGAGTGAGGAACAAAGCCCAGCGAGCCTGCCTGGCGGACAAGCGCTTAGCCTCCCCAATATAAGACAAGTTCTTATGATCCGTTAGGATAGTAACAGGGTGTAGTGTCCCTTCCAGTAAATGTATCCACTCCTTTAAAGCCTTAATGACCGCTAACAGTTCCCTCTCCCCGATGTCATATCTGCTCTCAGGCCCAGAAATTTTTTTAGAGAAGAAACCACAAGGGTGTAACGGTTTATCCACCCCTAACCTTTGAGACAGAACAGCCCCAACTCCTGTCTCAGAAGCATCGACCTCGAGCAAGAAAGGCAGAGTCGTATCCGGATGAACTAGAATGGGAGCTGAGGCAAAAAGTTCCTTGAGAGTCTTAAAAGCACCAAGAGCTTCCTCAGACCAGAACTTAGTATCAGCCCCTTGTTTATTGGTAATAGGCGCAATGATAGAGGAGTAACCCTTAATGAAGCGCCTATAGTAGTTGGAAAAACCAATAAACCTTTGGATAGCCTTGAGTCCTTTGGGCAAAGGCCAGTCTAAAATAGATTGGAGTTTACCAGGATCCATTTTAAAACCTTCCCCAGAAATCACGTACCCAAGAAAGTCTACCTGAGACTGATCAAAACTGCACTTCTCCAATTTGCAGTATAGACCATGTTGCAGAAGTTTGTGTAACACCTTTCTGACCTGTCTATGGTGAGTCTCAATCTCCTTAGAGTGTATTAGTATGTCGTCCAGGTAAACAATAACACAATCATGCTGAAACTCCCTAAGTACCTCATTAATCAACTCTTGAAATACTGCAGGAGCATTGCATAGTCCAAATGGCATAACAGTGTATTCGTAATGGCCATACCGGGTATTGAATGCCGTCATCCACTCGTGACCTTGCTGGATTCTCACCAAATTGTAAGCCCCTCTGAGATCTAACTTGGTGAAGATTTTGGAGCCCTTAAGACGATCAAATAACTCGGTAATCAGTGGGATAGGATAGGCATTTCTGACAGTTATTTTATTCAAGCCTCGGTAATCGATACAAGGTCTCAGCGTGCCATCCTTCTTCTTAATGAAAAAGAACCCCGCCCCGGCCGGAGAAGAAGACCTCCTGATGAATCCCTTTTCTAAATTCTCCTGAATATACTCCTCTAGAACCGAGTTTTCCTGAACAGACAAAGGATATACATGGCCCCTCGGAGGCATAGTCCCGGGTAGAAGCTTAATTTTACAGTCAAATGACCTGTGTGGCGGCAAAGAATCGGCATTCTTCTTGTCAAACACTGCCCTTAAGTCTAGGTAAAGGTCTGGTATTTGTCTTTCTGTGGACTGAGTAGGATTCTCCTGTATGTTAATATTAGCTAATGGAGAAACCTTGCACAAACACCGATCCTGGCAGCCCTGGCCCCACGAGAGTATCTCCCCTAACTCCCAATCAATAATAGGGTTATGTTCTTTCAACCATGGGTACCCCAGAACTATGGGAACGGAAGGAGACGAAATGAGCAGAAGAGATAAATTCTCCACGTGTAGGATACCAACATTTAACTCAATGGGTATGGTCTCACGAAAGATAACAGGGTCTAGTAGTTGTCTACCATCTATGGCCTCAACGGCCAAGGGTGTCTCCCTTAGCTGGGATGGGAAATTGTTTTTACTAGCAAAGGCTTGGTCGATAAAATTCTCCACGTGTAGGATACCAACATTTAACTCAATGGGTATGGTCTCACGAAAGATAACAGGGTCTAGTAGTGGTCTACCATCTATGGCCTCAACGGCCAAGGGTGTCTCCCTTAGCTGGGATGGGAAATTGTTTTTACTAGCAAAGGCTTGGTCGATAAAATTCTCAGCAGCACCGGAATCTATCAAAGCCATAGCCCTTACTACTTCCCTCCCGCAAGTTAAGGAAACTGGTAGCAGAAGCCTGTGATCTTTATAATTAGGAGTAGAGGACAAAATAGAAACACCCAAGGCCTGTCCTCTAGAGAGACTTAGGTGCGAGCGTTTCCCGGGCGGTTAGAACAGTTCGAGAGTAAATGACCCTTAGCTCCACAATACATACACAAACCCTCTCTTCTCCTGTACTGTCTTTCCTCCTCAGAGAGGCGGGTATACCCTATCTGCATAGGTTCAGGAAGCAAAGATACCGTGGAGTCAGGACTTGGAAAAGCGGGGGCTAACCTAAAAGAAGGTCTCCAGTTCCTCTCTCGAGTGTTCTGTCTCTCTCTTAAACGTTCATCTATACGAGAGATGAACGAAATTAAATCCTCTAAATTCTCAGGGAGTTCTCTGGTAGCAACCTCATCAAGGATTACTTCAGATAAGCCATTCAAAAATACATCCATATACGCCTGCTCATTCCACTTGACCTCTGACGCCAGAGACCTGAACTCTAGTGCATAATCCACCAGTGTTCGGTTCTCCTGTTTCAGACGCAACAGTAATCTGGCTGCATTAACCTTTCTACCTGGAGGGTCAAATGTTCTTCTAAAAGCAGCTACAAAGGCGTTATAGTTATAAACTAATGGGTTATCGTTCTCCCATAATGGGTTGGCCCATCTCAGAGCTTTCTCAATAAGTAGGGTGATAATAAATCCTACCTTTGCCCTATCTGTAGGATAAGAGCGAGGTTGCAATTCAAAATGGATACTAATTTGGTTTAAGAAACCACGACACTTCTCAGGAGCCCCACCATAGCGTACTGGGGGGGTAATGCGAGAAGAAGCACCCACTGTGGCTACCTCTAGACCTGAACCGACAGGAGAAACAGGGGTATTACGTATCTCCTCTGGTGGGTTATTGGCACGAGATAATAGAGCCTGTAGCGCAAGCGCCATCTGATCCATTCTGAGATCCATGGCTTCAAACCTAGGATCAAGAGAAGCAAGCTGACTGTTTGTACTTGCAGGATCCATTGGCCCTGTCGTAATGTCAGGATCGGGACAGGGATCCAACACGCAGAGTACAAACAGTAGCCAGATACGTATACCGGACCTTAGAATGGCCGGACTAACGTAAGTAGTACAGTATAGAATGGTCAAAGACAAGCCGAGGTCGAGGGTAACAGAAGACAGGTAAGCGAGAGACAAGCCGAATCAAGGGTAACAGAGATAAGCAGAGTAAGGTAAACAAGCCGGGTCAAAACCAAAAGAGATAATAGAATACACAAGCACTGAGTGACTAGAACAAGCTAGAACCACGACAGGGCAATGAGCTAATGAACGAAGCTCTGTTAAATACCCTGTTCAGAGCAGTAACCACGCCTCCGAGGCTTCCTGATTGGTCCTGCAGCAATTGAGTGACAGGTCGTTCCGGAGGAGTTTCCTGATGACAACTTCCTGCCTAGATGCTGTAAAAGGCAGTCACTCCCTCGCGGCCGGCCTTGCATGACCGGATAGACCGTGGGGAAGGGAGCCATCAGGCCATCTGGATGGAGGAACAGCTAAGTCTCTACCTCTTTCGGAGGTAGAGACCGCAGGTACCCTGACATTCTGGTGGTCTCTCAGTCCAAGGGAACCGTGGTGAAGCAATAAATGAAAGTCCCACAGGCTTTGGCTAGCAGGCCTGGAAATATCTTGGACATTTGGTTGACCCTTGGATCAAAAGAGGGGATTGTGATAGAATTTATCTTGATTCCAGGGCTCAAGTTTATAGGTGTCATATAATGATATCCTATATTAAAATTGGCTAACTTGGACTCAGGAAATGCTTGATGCCTAACACGACACTTAAGACCATATATGTCTAGTTCCGGGAGCAGATAGCCCCCACCTGAGATGTCTCTTCTCTAATCTTTGTGTTCTTTTTCTAAACTTATTTGTTATGTGTACATGACGTTCATCCCTATGTCTTATATGTACACCCTTCCTACAACTGCTCTATGAGTATTGCACGTAAGCACTTACTTTCTAATGTATAAAACCCAACAGATGAATAAAACGGCAGAGGCTTATTTTGAATACCAACAGGTGTCTGGTGTCTAATTCTCGCTTCTCCAAGTGCACTTGTAATAATTATTTGGGCTTCCTCTGAATATAACAAAGATCAACATTTGGATCGACAACACTTACAAAAACATAATATTCAGGAATATAATTTTTAATATGTGGGATAATCGCGTATTGATCTAAGGATATTATGGCACTAGAAAAAGTGCCGAGGCAGGCTGCAAAATTATAAAAAGGAGTGGAGCATTTAAGTTATGAAGAAGGGTTAACAAATTTAAATCTCTTTAGTTTGGAAAAATGGTGGCTCAGAGGGGATATGATAGCATTATACAAATATATTTGGGGCCAATGCAAACCATTATCTTAAAATCTATTCATAAACAGGACTGTACAAAGGACACGAGGTCACACATTTAAATTGGAAGGGAAGAGATGTAGTCTAAGGCAAAGCAAAGGGTTTTTTATAGTAAGAACAATAAGAATGTTGAGTTCTCTACATGAAGAGGTGGTTTTATCAGAGTCTGTAAAAAAGTTTAAAAAGCAACTGGATGAGTACTTGCAAAAACATAATATTCAGGGATAAAAAATGTTATATGTGCGGTAATCGTGCATTGCTCTAAGTAGTGATCTGACTGCCATTCTGGGGTCAAGAAGGAATTTTTCCCTAGTTAGTTGCAAAATTGGAAAGCACTTTAAAAAGTTTTTTTTTTTTTTTTTTTTGCCTTCTTTTGGCTCAACAGGTGAAACAGATCCGAGAATGGCTGAATTTGATGGATGTGTGTCTCTTTTCAGCCTATGTACCTATGTAAACTTTGTTGCACACTAAGTCCTGGCTAACTCACCTTGAAATAGAGAATAGAGTACTGCAGTTTTGCTCCTGCAGCATTAAGCAATGGCCTCGAACTACCTACCTACCTACCTACCATGTAAGCTATGCAAAACTGTTTCCATTCTTTTCTTGACCTGGGATCCAAAGGGAACATATGCAGATGGACATGAATCATAAGGTGCTACATCTCCAAATAAGGATCCTAGCAACCTCTATAATAACATAATCATTAGATTTAATTTTCGATAAATGAAGAAACTGAGGCTCCATAAAGGCCCACAAACCTTTTTAACTTACAAATGTTCTTCCATTTGCCTGTACCAGTGTACATGTGTCCAATAGTCCTTTGTTTTTGTATTTCTGTTTCCCCCTACATTATAAGGTGTAAGGACTGTTTTCAATTGTGTATTTTGTATTTTCCATTTACCAGGACTTTTTAAAGCCTCTTATTTATGCTTTCTTCAATAAATCATCACCTTTCATAGCGTTGCCACATCGATTTGTAAGTAACAACAGTAAATATGGTTTGAAAGCTTTTAGTTAGGTTACCATACTCTGATCATTACCACTCTGTTGTTCTAGAGCAAATGGCACTTAATTAATTCCGTTTCATATCAGACTTGTTGGGGATTATACTTGTGGTACCTCTTTAAATTGATGTTCTTTTCTAGGGTAAATGTTTTACCTTGCTTACTGCTTTAGAGCTGGTATGATTTTAAAGTAATATTATGCCCTTTTGTTGATCAGCCATTGACCTCAATGCTTCCATGAGGTAACGTCCCTGTGGTGGCTGCCTCTGCCGCATTGTAAGAGGACAAGATTTGCATCAGGTGGGGGCTGAAATCCAAGGTTCGTGCCCACACATTGCCCCCACAAATGGCCAGTGGAGGGGTTTTATCGAAGGTGGACATGTTATTTTTTGCCCTTGTGTCCACCCATAGTCATCAGGTTGGGGCTATTAATATTACATCCCACTGCCCCCCCCCCCAGTCCCAACCAGGGGGCTATTTAATAATGAACCCCACCACCCATGGGCTTTGGATGGAGGTGTATTTAAAGAAGGGGGAGACATGATATTGTCCAACACCCCAGCGCCTCACTCAATGTGGTTACTAATTCAATATCCGTGGAGGTGAACACTGCAACAAAAAAAAATTCATGTTTGCCCTTCAAGGGCTCCACTCTGACTGATATTTTTACTCTGAAAGGCAAGTCTCATCACTTACAGGCATGGCTGGTAGGGGCATAAAACATGGCAGGTGGTGGTTTTAAACCTTCATTTTAGTAAAGTGGGGGTCATATTAACCGCATAGGCTTTTAAAAAATTTTTTTACTGATTAGTTGCCAGCAGAAAAATAGTCAACTGTCAGGCAACTTCCGGGTTGGTTGAAATCCAGGTAAAGTTCAGGCTCATTCAGAGGCTGCTCTGTGAAATCTGGACATTATTAAATACAATGTCCTGCAGTCAGAAAGGTCCCGTACTGCACAAAATGTTTTTGCTCCATTCAGTACGGAGCCTGTCATACTTTAGTAAATAAACGTCTGTGCTGGGAGGTTACGACTGTTGCTGATCTTGTAACCAGATAATGATAAAGTATTGAAGAACACATAGTCGGTACGATTTAATGGAGACCTGGTATGTTTGTCTTTGTTACAGATACAGATTTGGTGAAAATGAGAGGAGGTGTTAGATGAGGTACAGACATACAAGTGAGAAGCTTTTCTTCCAGAACCAAAATCATTTAAAGGGTGCGAATTTCCATGAGTACACAAATCTACTTATTGACAATTCTGAAATATTTTTTTTTTTTTTTAAATCCATCCTTATACAGTTCACAGCTTCCCTCAACATAATTCTACAAATTGATGAAGATCAGTGTTGTGAACCAATTATCGTTATACAGAGAATTGTGGAACACAACTGCAGAATTAAATGTTGGAGCTTTAATAAAAACAAGGAGTACTTCCAATACTATTTCAAAAAAAGGTTTTATTATCTCTTATAGAATCAGTTGAAAACAAATAGTCTCTTTCTTCCAGAATTGCATTAAGGAAAAAAAAAAGCTGAATGCAAATAATTTGTTTGCATGAAAACGTTTTTTCAATAATAAAGTCCTCTTATATATTATCAGTTTCTAGTATCAATTAATCTTCAGGGAAAAATGAATGGCAGTGTGAATTGATTTTCCTTACATGATGTTTGTAGTAATATATATACTTGATTAGTAAATAGCAGTAGTGGTTAAACCAGGGGTGGGGAACCTTCGGCCCTCCAGATGTTTTGGACTACATCTCCCTTGATGCTTTGCCAGCATTATGGCTGTAAGAGCATTATGGGAGATGTAGTCTAAAACATCTGGAGGGCCAAAGGTCCCCCACCCCTGTGTTAAACGTATATGCTGGTTAACAATATTTATATCATTTTTTAGTTAAACTTCCTTAATTAGGAATTATTAACAATAAGGAAGGGAGACAGGAGAAGGGACAGGATAAATGATAGAAGTAAAACTTCCTTAATTGCAGGTTAAAGTAATCCTTATACTTGATAAGTGAAATATCCTTAATTGCAGGTTGAAGTAATATTTATACTTGCTGAGTGAAATATCCTTAATTGCCGTTTGTAGTAAGTAGTAAGTAGAATTGAAAAATGAGGAAGGGAGACAGGAGAAGGGACAGGATAAATGATAGAGCGTCCTGCAAAGTGGTAGTTGCCTGGTTATAGAGGGGTGACCTTAGGATAGGGTGGGTTCGGGGAGATCACAAAAGAGGAAAGATAATTAAAACTTCACTTTTAATGTAAATAGTTAAAAAGGGGGTATACAGACACATTTTAGTTAAAATAACTGTTGTAAGAAATCCTCAAGTGATATAAAAGTCATTTGAATAAAGTGTAACTGTAAGAAATCCTCAAGTGATGCAGTTACACTGCCTGTTAACAGAGTGAAATGCCACTGTGGGAAAAGCAGCTACAAATTAGTAGTGTCAATAATGTATCGATATACCAGTAATGTATCGATATACCAGTATCCGGGCTCGTGGAGTCCCAGTGAGCTGCACTGAAGCTGTTAACAAAGCTGATAACAATATTTAACGAAACTGTAGTGTCTGGACTCCAAAACAAGCTTGAGAGTGCCAGTATACTGCAGAAAATAGTATCTCAGAAAAGATGACAGGGTCCTGTGTTAAAGACCGTGAGAAATAGCATCCAGAGGTATGTGCTGTCGGGAGTAACAACAGTATGGTAACTAGGAGGTACAAACTGCAAAATGTTGCCTGGTAGATCTGGTAGATTCTGCAGGAACTGGCTTAATAACCAACAAGCTATGGAATTGAATAGAGCATCATCATAAGGGGAGGAGCTTACTTCTCACGGAGCAAATTCACGGTAATTACATGACAATCAGTTCAAAAACCTAATTTTTAAAATAAGTTGTGTTTCGAGCAGTTTAGATTGGACTTTTTTTTCTATGTATCCTTTCCTTACATGGTAACGTTTTATATAAAGTTTAGGCTATAGGGAACAAGCTAAAACAGAACAGACAATATTCATATAAATATAATCTTTATTTCAAGGATTTTTATAGAAATAGAATTCCATCTTTATGACAAAACAAAATTCACAACATGAATGTATCAAAAATGACTTGACAGAAGTTCAGATTCAACTGATTTAGAGATTCTGAAAGAAAAGGGAAACATTTTTTAGGCATAAAAAAAATCAAAACAATTTACAGTATAATTTATGTCTTTAGTTACAAATCTTACAGTTAGTAAAACACAGTAAAGTGAGCAGTAGTAGATGTTGAATTCATTTAGTATATCTATTGATAGATCCTAAAAACACATGAAAGTAATCATCATAACGGAAGAACTCACAGCATTGATCCAGGAGACATAAGAGGAAACTCTGGTGAAGACACTTGGTTTGAGATAGGTGTTGCAACTTGCAAAGGGTCCAAAGCTAGTTACTCCATGAACTTCGTAAACTCCGTTGACATCACAGTTGAGGGGTCCACCAGAATCTGACTGTAATTGAGAAATGTAAAATGAAACGGTAGTTAAACATAAAAAGGAGATGGAAAGGCGTGATAATGAATATTTTTTAATAACTAAACAAAAAAGGGCACAAAAATATAGAGGAAACAAAATGTAATAAATGTATTAGGAAAATATAGTCAAACTAGCTATATACTTTAAGGGAGGAAGCACTTTGCCAAGAGGAGGGATTATTTTACAAAATATGCTTTCTTTATCTGAATTAATCACTTCTGACTATGGAACTCTTAACTATTGTCTGTGAAGTTGCTCATTCATATAAGATATATATATGGAATTGTAGATTGCCATTAATGATGACTTTTTAGATTTGAGAAATATAACAGTTTTGTGAGCTGTTTGGCCACTACTTTAGACGGTGACACCTGTAAGGTACTTGCCTTCTTAAAAGCTTTGTTATGACTGCTCTTAATTCACTTTTATTATGGGTATTATTATGCTTTGTTGTTTTTGTATTTTTTGTATTGTTCTTCCTTTCCTTTTTACATTGATGCAACACCACTTTACATTCACTTAAAGATACCGGAGTTTACTTATGAATTTATTTATCTTACAATGTAATTGTTTTACACTGCATGCAGAACGAATTCCATCACCACCAGCACACAACATCGAGGGCTTGATAACATTATTCCAGGAGGAGCTACTGTTGCAGGTTGGGTAATCTACCACAAGCAGAGGGGCCTCCTGGAGGATGGTGGCTATTGGCCCACCAGCTGTGGAGAAAATAGATATAATGTCGTCACCCAGTACAATTTAAAGTAACAATCAAAGCATCTTGACCACTGAAGCTCGCTGGTGTCCCCTCCCAGTCAAAGCTGAGATCCTCTGGGTGCTAATAGCTTTCTCTGCTAAAACAAGGAGATTTTGTTAGTTCCACTAGGCTAAACCTTGCAGTGCATATTTGGCTAATTGAGAGAGTCAGCTGAGTTCTCTCTGACTGCAGAGGACCCGTCAAGTTGCCAAACTATTCACAAATGGTGTGACTACTTACACAGCAGGATACCAGGGCATTCCTCACACTTTAACCACTATAACAGGGTTAGTGGTTATGGTGCTTGGAGTGTCTCTTTAACATTAAATAAGGGCTTTGTAACGTGCTTGAGCAGGGGTTGGCAATCTTCAGCACTCCAGCTTTTGCGGACTCGCTTAATGCTCATAAAGCCATATTACTGGCAAAGCATCAAGGGAGATGTAGTCCACAACATCTGGAATGCAAAGGTTGCCTACCCCCGTGCTAGAGAGTCTTACCATCTCATATAGAAAATACAGAATAAAGCATACTGATTTTAAGCACAAAGACAAAGCAAGTATTGATACTATGCACCAGAATAGCCTATAATTGTGGGAGTGGTTTTATGTCCTATATAAACCAACTGCACATAAGCCCATTGTAAACTGACTATCCAGTATCTGAAAAAGACTCTGCTCAGAGATCACTTACTGCTCAATCTGCCCCATCCAGTTACAATGCATTCGTTAGTGTTAATGACGGCTCCTTCACTGGGCAGCTTTGCCAGTTGTACAGTGCTGTCCAGGATGGCGTTGGAGGCTAGGTGAAGGATTGCGATATCATATCTGTAAAGAAAGGAGGAATCAAACAAAATAGCAAAATTCATGAGCATACTATCTACACCAAAGGGATCTAATAATTATGTAAATGTTATTTAATATTTATTAAAATCAATACATTCACAAATTCTAACTATTTTAGATTATTTTATTTTATCAGAGATTATCTGAGATGACAGTTCTTGGGGATACATTAGCAATGAAAGATAGCCTTTACATTTATTTTGTTTTACAAACTGAAAGGTAGTTCTGATTATTTAAAGGTGACTAAATGACCCCATTTAATTAACATTATAACTCGTGTTAACCTTTTTTATATATAATGCTATGTGATCAAGTATAAAACCTGCAAAATTAAGTAAAATTAAAAAGCTTCTGTTGCTTGTCACTTGTTCATTGTATGAAATATTTTAATGTTTTTTTAGAACTTACTAGAACCTTCTTTATTAATTTAATTAAAATACTCACCCGGCTAATGTATCATCAGGGTTCCACTTATCATGTAGCACAACCTTGAACACAGAGATCATCTGCTCAGTGCCTTCATACACAGTGAAGTCATGTTCTCCGAGAACCACACGGTGGTTTATATCCCTGCACAAATGGGAAAAAAGTAAGTAAAGTATTTTTCAAGGTAATTGTCTATAGCATGATTATGTAAACTTGTTTAAAGTGACTACGTAAAGGAGATATCCCAAATCTGGTCCCTACATTGAAGGAAGTTGTGTGGAGCTTGTGTGGTTGCTTTCGGGGACAACACTGTAAATTGTGATGTTTTTTCCTTGGGGTTTTTCATAGCATATTGTTCACAACACAAAAGAGAACTCATAATTATCCACTATCAAACTATTTTTAGATGGGATTTTATTGATAAAATCTGAGCCAAAAAACAAACTATAAAAACTTTCTAAATGTAGGACGTGAAGAATGGTTTGTGCTTGTTACAGAAGTCTAATTTAAGTCTTGGTTGTTTCTACGTACTGCTCACAGGTAATGGAGACATTGATAGAATTTTAACGAAGAACTCAAGACACGTGTTAAACTTCACTTTAATGGCCTTACAGCGAGTTAACTAAAAACGTAAATGTTTTTTTTATTTCCATAGAGATCCCTTCCCTTTTGTCGGATTATGTACGATATTGCCATATCAGAGAAATGTTAATGTTTGCATCTGGCTGATAACATGTCTGTAATGACTGTCAGGTGGACAACTATTACAGGCTCTTTCATACAACCCAGCTTGATGATGTCAAATGCTCTTAATACTTTTGGAAGGGGGCAGTAAACTATACAATAACACTCTAACATTCGTTTTCCCTTAATTGTAAACCGGTGAGATTCGATTTGATTTCTTGCTGATTTCTTCACATTTGGCACTTTGGATTTAGGTCATAGATTTGCTCTAGATTTGTCTTCATAAACATTTCTCTTGCATGGTTATTCTCGAAAGTGAGAACTATTGGAAATGCAAAGTTAATTTAAAATTTTAGACTAAAATAGCCGAACTGGAACCGGACTTGGAGAATTTTTCCTATTCAGCTATTTTTGCCTTAAATGTGAATTTCATGTTGAATTCCCTTTGCATTCCTGACAATTCTCACCTTAGCAATTAATCCTAAAAGTGTTCGAGAAATCATGACTACAAACCAGCAAGCAGTTAACCAGTAGACAGTTATGTAGCTTATCTTTTTTCTGCTTAGGGTGAAGCTGCTTTGAGCATTCTAGTTGTTATATGATTTCTACACTTGAATTATTAGATTACTGCAGCCTAGATATTGCTGCATCAAACCAAATGGATACAATGATAGTTCTACTCTTGGGTTCCATTACAAATTCCATTTATAATGATTTTTAAAGTTTAGTGTTCCTTATTGTAGAACGAAGTCTGTTACAGTGTGCCTCCTTCACTACAAAGCAGTTGCTGTTATAAAAGTATTACAATTATAAAAGAAAAACTATTTAAAAAAAAACAAAAAACTTATTACAGACTTGTCTCCAGAATCCAGTTCCTGGAGCATTGCAAGTGTCAGTTCCGGATGCTGGATACCTCAGCTGGATGAAATTTTGTACACTTTTGATTAAACTTATTAAAGTTTGCTGTACATTTGGTTGGCGCAACCTGCATCAAAGTTGCTCTTTGAATAGTTGGACAAGTTGCTCTTATTTCATTGTCTGTTTTATTTAGATATAGAAAGTGTTTCAATTGCCTATTTTAACTTTATTATAAATTTGACAGCACTATTGCTTAACCTGTAACTTAAGAGAATGTTTTGTACATGTTTATTTTATAGCACTGTACATTATTCTGCATTCTGTATTTAGGTTTACACTATTAGTGTGGTATATCCAAATATCAATCAGTGTCAAGCACCATGTCCCAAAATATTCCAACTGTTCCAACCCTTTAGCCTCAGCACCACATTTTAATTTAGCCCTTCACTGCACTTTTCCATCTCCAAAAGATGGTACAACATGAATTTCTTTAAAAAACAAAGCTGACCATGCAGGGAATGGAATATAGTAAAAGACACATGTATTGTCCACTTAAAGCCTTCAGTATATGTTTTACTAATACCAATAGACAAAAAAAAGTAATGCCCTCAAACTCCTCTACTCTTGGGCGGCAGCAACAACCATGGTACACATCGGCCCCAATACATGAAGTAAAAACCAAAGAAAAAAAGTGTAGGTTTGCCTTTTTGTGGCAGTTGCCATTCCTCTCGTGGCCTTTGGAGAAACTAAATAACCTCCATTTGTTTAAATATGCATAGGAATTTGGGAAGAGCACAGCTAACCTTTTTTTCTTAATGTTTTACTTTATGTTTTACTAATACCATATTGATATTAAGACATCCATTCTTTTAGACACAGTTACCTGTCTACACAGTGAGCAGCGGTCAACACACGGTTTTGTCGGATCAAGGTACCTCTGCAGGAGTGAAGCCATTCACCATTTATGTAAAACTGGCTTGATACCTGGGGAAAGAAAAATTATAACAGACGAAAAATATATACATATATATTATGCATTCGTCTGTAAATTCATATATCTATATATATATATATATATATATATAATACCAATAGGGCTGCACTGACCTGAGCACCCATACGTTATAAGAGTGCTGCTGGGGCCAATCCATGAGGTGCTCTCACTCATTCACTAAACAGCAATTTCAAAACAGAATTTAATCGTTTTTTGTTTTTTTAAACACCTAACCCAGATATAAATAATGGGGTTTTAGTTGCAGTATATTACCATACATTACAAAAGTCTGCCAGCATGTCAATGGCCAATGTGTGTTGATAAGCCAGTCACTTGATGCTTCTAGTTTACAGCATCATTCTTTATATATACACACATACCATGCAGCTAATGTGGCTTCCCATTCTTTATATTAGTTAAGTAACAACTAAACCTCTTAATCGTATCTAAATGCTATGTATGTTGCTTTATACTCACATGTTTAGACACTGGCTTAAATGTACAAGTCAACCTAGTACAGTGGCTATTGATTGTATCTATGGTTGTATATATGCTAAGAGAATCATTAGCCACAGAGACCTGACAAGGAAGTCTAGGGAGACTTTTTTTTTTTTTATGTTATACCTTGTGAATATATCCATGCAAATTGTTTTCCGGTACAATGATATTTCATCTCATGCGACAGTTCAAAATACTTGAAACTCAAAAGTATTAAATGTATCTTTGTATTTTTAAAAATGTCTTTAAAACAGCACTGTCATGCAGTGGCGTACTAAGGGGAAGGTGCGGGGGGTGCGGTCCGCCCCGGGTGCCACCAGTTAGGGGGGTGCCACCAGGTAAGGGGGTGCCTCCAGGGCTTGTGACTCTGTGAGCTGTATGGCTGCACAGGGCGCCGGAAGCCACACAGCTCACACACGCAGGGGCTGGGAATTCAGCAGTACAGTGTACTGCACGGAGAATTGGGGGCGGAGCCAAACTGGATGCGGGGGCGGAGCTACAGCCAGCCTCCATTTGCTGCCTTTCACTGCAGCACACTGAGGGGAAGCAGGAAGGAGGCCCTGCTCTCCCAACTCCAACACACCAGGGACTCACTGACTCCACTCCTCCACCAGTAAGTAAGAGAGAGAGAGAGAGAGAGAGAGAGAAAGAGTGTGTGTGTGTGTGTGTGTGAAACTGCTTGTGACTGTCTCTGTGTGTGAATCCCTGCCTTTGACTGTCTGTGACTCTGTGTGAATGTCTGCCTGTGACTATCTGTGACTGTGTGTGAATGTCTGCCTGTGACCAGTGGCGTACACACACTCCATGGGGCCCTGGTGCGAATCTGATCCATGCCCCCCTCCCCCCCTACCCTGACCCTCTCCCCCCTGACTGTGGGTCCTTCCCCCCCGACACATACAGACACAAACACATTCACACACCCCCGACAGACACATACATACAGAGACACGGACACACACATACATACACAGCCATACATACAGATACACACATACAGAGACAGACACACACATACACACATACAGAGACACACACATACACACATACAGAGACACAGACATACAATCATACACACATACAGAGACACAGACACAAACATACATAAACACATACACACACACACACATACAGAGACAAAGACACAGACAAACATACACACAGAGACACACACATACATACAAACACAGAGTCACAGACATACATACGGATACACACACACACACACACACACACACACACCCGGCAGACACATACATACACACATGCAGACACATACATACAGAGACACAGATACACACATACATACACAGCCATACATACAGATACACACATACAGAGACAGACACACACATACACACATATAGAGACACACACATACACACATACAGAGACACACACATACAGAGACACAGACATACAATCATACACACATACAGAGACACAGACACAAACATACATAAACACATACACACACACACATACAGAGACAAAGACACAGACAAACATACACACAGAGACACACACATACATACAAACACAGAGTCACAGACATACATACGGATACACACACACACAGAGACAGACACACATACAGAGACACAGACACACACACACACACACACACACACAGACATACATACATGCAGACACACACACACAGACATACATACGGATACACACACACAGAGACAGACACACATACATACACACATACAGAGACACAGACACACATACATACACACATACAGAGACACAAAATGTTTCCTACCGTGTGTGACTTCCCTGGGGTCCAGTGGTGGCTCAGCCTGATGGGAGTCAGAGTTCTCACTCTGACTCCCTCCTCCTTTCTGTTTCCTCCCGCATGGGCTCTCAGTATGCTGGGAGGAGTGACGTGCAGTCACTTCCTCCCAGCGTGTGATGATCTCATCACAGGGGGTCCGGTCGCGCTCTTAAAGCGCACAGCGCAGACCGGGCCCCCTTACAATCCATGTCCATCGGTTTTCCCTAACAGCATGGGCCACCCGATGGACCCCTTAACATGCGGACCCGGCGGTTTGCCGCGCGGGCCGGGGCCGCAAAGCATGGCAGCTGCTACCCGGTCGCGGGGGGCCGCAGAGCGGCCGGGCCCCCTGGAGTGCCGGGCCCGGTCGCAGCTGCGACGCCTGCGACCGCGGTACGTACGCCACTGCCTGTGACTATCTGTGACTGTGTGTGAATGTCTGCATGTGACTATCTGTGACTGTGTGTGAATCCCTGCCTTTGACTATCTGTGACTGTGTGTGAATCCCTGCCTTTGACTGTCTGTGACTGTGTGTGAATGTCTGCCTGTGACTGTCTGTGACTGTGTGTGAATGTCTGCCTGTGACTGTGTCTGTGAATGTCTGCCTGTGACTATCTGTGACTGTGTGTGTGAATGTCTGCCTGTGACTATCTGTGACTGTGTGTGTGAATGTCTGCCTGTGACTATCTGTGACTGTGTGTGTGTGTGAATGTCTGCCTGTGACTATCTGTGACTGTGTGTGTGTGTGTGAATGTCTGCCTGTGACTATCTGTGACTGTGTGTGTGAATGTCTGCCTGTGACTATCTGTGACTGTGTGTGTGAATGTCTGCCTGTGACTATCTGTGACTGTGTGTGAATGTCTGCCTGTGACTATCTGTGACTGTGTGTGAATGCCTGCCCATGACTATCTGTGACTGTGTGTGTGAATGTCTGCCTGAGACTATCTGTGACTGTGTGTGTGAATGTCTGCCTGTGACTGTGTGTGTGAATGTCTGCCTGTGACTATCTGTGACTGTGTGTGTGAATGTCTGCATGTGACTGTGTGTGAATGTCTGCCTGTATCTGTGACTGTGTGTGAATGTCTGCCTGTGACTATTTGTGACTGTGTGTGAATGTCTGCCTGTTACTCTGTGACTGTGTGTGTGTGTGTGAATGTCTGCCTGTGACTCTGTGACTGTGTGTGTGAATGTCTGCCTGTGACTCTGTGACTGTGTGTGTGTGAATGTATGCCTGTGACTATCTGTGACTGCGTGTGAATGTCTGCCTGTGACTCTGTGACTGTGTGTGTGAATGTCTGCCTGTGACTCTGTGACTGTGTGTGTGAATGTCTGCCTGTGACTCTGTGACTGTGTGTGTGAATGTCTGCCTGTGACTATCTGTGACTGTGTGTGTGAATGTCTGCCTGTGACTATCTGTGACTGTTTGAATGTCTGCCTGTGACTATCTGTGACTATGTGTGAATGTCTGCCTGTGACTATCTGTGACTGTGTATGAATGTCTGCCTGTGGCTATCTGTGACTGTGTGTGAATGTCTGCCTGTGGCTATCTGTGACTGTGTGTGAATGTCTACCTGTGGCTGTCTACCTGTGACTGTGTCTGTGACTGTCTGCCTGTGCCTGTGTGTGTGAATGTCTGCCTGTGACAGTTTACCTGGGACTGAGTGTGACTGTCTGCCTGTGACTGTGCATGAGACTGACTTTTGGTGACTGTGTGTGTGACTGTCTGCCTGTGCCTGTATGTATGAATGTCTGCCTGTGATTGTCTACCTGGGACTGTCTGCATGTCACTGACTGTGTGCTGCCTGTAACTATGTTACAGTCTGCCTGTAATTGTGTGTGTGCGTGAGACTGTGTGTGTGTGACTGTCTGCCTGTAGCTGTGTGTGTGACTGTCGGTCTGTAACTGTGTGTGTTACTGTCTGCCTGCAGCTGTGTGTTTGACAGTGTGCAAGTGACTATGTGTTTGGTACGGTGTGCACGTGGCTGTATTTGACAGTATATGCGTATAACTGTGTACATCTGACTGTATCTGACTGTCTTCGCCCTGCAGTGAGTTGGCACATAACATCATCCAAGCATCGGTGTCATATTACAGGATGTGCAAGGGACATGTGCATGAAGAGCACAGAGATCCCAGCAGCAACCACTGACTACCAGGGACTGAGGATCCACTCTAGCCCTCCCAGAGCAAGGTAGGGAGGCTGGGTGGACCTCTTAATTATTAAATGTGTGCATGTATGTGATGTTTGCGTCTGTATATCTAATTATGTGTGTTTGTAATTGTATGTGTGTGGGTCTGTGATTGTGTATGTCTGTGTTTATGTGTGTGGTTGTGTGTGTATCTCTGTAGTTAAGTATGTGTGTATATATATATACACACACACACACACACTTAACTACAGAGATACACACACAACCACACACATAAACACAGACATACACAATCACAGACCCACACACATACAATTACAATATATATAGATATATATATATATATATATATATATATATACACACACACATACTTAACTACAGAGATACACACACAATAACACACAATTCCCCCAATAACGAGACGACACTTCATTTTGAGGGTCAAGCAGAATCTCAGGTGCTGGCACACCCAGCCTGTTTTTTATTACAGTTGTTGCAAATACAGGTCCGCCCACAGGGAGGTATAAAACAACCAATCACATCACAGTTACATCCCACATATTCCCTCCCCTTATCCTGAGAGGAAACTCAATTACACATACAGTTAAAACATACTTTCTACCCGACTTTCATAACTCTAAAATCATACATCACATTTACATACAAATTACATATTCACAATCAATCCATTCAGGGGAACAACATATTAAAAAATGGCATGAATCAGACCATGGGTTCAAAAGTTAGTAAAATATCTTTTGGGCCCTGGCTGGCACATGGCTATCTGGCTCAGACCGGTTTTACAGAGCCCTCTGTCCTGGAGACAATGGAGAAGCAATCCAATTACCTCCCAGGACAGAGACCAGACTCCATTATGCACACGGGGACACAAAGACAGTAAAACACTTTAAAATACATAAAGTCACCTTTTACACATAACACACAGACATTTCACATATCCCCAGATAGCTGGGATCTGAGCGCACAAAACTACCGAATAGCGCTCAGATCCTATTCACACAGTTCAATTGCCATGGAGTTAAACTTTTTCCCATAGTCTTTCATTATATGAATGGGCTCCATGGCATAGCTATCTGGGGTATCACCGCTCACACAGGGCAAATACCAAATTACCCCACTGTATTTAAAGGGCCAGAATGAGTGACATGCACTCTGTAAGGGCCGAATACGTTTTTTTTAAAGGGCCCAATCTCCCAGGGCCATAGTCCAAAGGCAGCAGGCGGGCAACCAGGCTTCTCCAGTTCATAGTGGCGAGGTTGGTTTTGCCACACTTCTCCCCTTTACCAATTAGACTAACAGGGTACCTGACCTCCTGCCAGTCAGTGCCCTGGCTAGTCCAGCAACCCACCCACAAAGCAGAAACTGCAGTACAGCCCACCCACCATAACTGGTTACTACACCTGGGTGGAGGAGAACTTTGTCCAGGTCTAGGTGTCTCACCTCGGCTGTGTGGGGGACTGGTAGTCTGCCTTGGTGGGTTGCTGAGTGGGCAGAGACCAGCGGTACTCTGCCCTGGTGCAAGTACTACCGCGGAAGTAGCCTGGTTGGAGCCTGGTTGTGGGAGGGAGAGACCGACTGTCTCCCCTCTGGATACACTGCTCTGTGGCTGGGGGACAGGACCGACTGTCCCTACCCCTTGTGCTGTAAGTGCAGAGACTACGGTTCCATCTGCACAGTTGTGGGGCTTAACATCTCCCCTTGGTGGGTTAGGCTGCCGCTGGAGAGAGGGTGTAACAAGCTCCTCTCTCTGGACGGTAAACTGCCACTGGGGAGAGGGGTTAGCAGCCTACTCTCCCTGGCACTCTCTCTGCTGGTGTAGAGGGGGACCAGCTGTCTCCCCTTTCATTATTTTGTCCTGCTGCTGGGGTATGAGACTGATGGTCTCTGCCCCCTGCAGGACACTCTGCTGCTGGGGAGGAAGGACGGCACCTTCAGGTCCCTGGGGTGCACACTGCTGCTGGGGAGGAAGGACGGCACCTTCAGCTCCCTGGGGTACACACTGCCACTGGGGAGGTAGGACGACACCTTCAGCTCCCTGGGGTACACACTGCCGCTGGGGAGGAAGGACTGCACCTTCAGCTCCCTGGGATACACACTGCTGCTGGGGAGGAAGGATGGCACCTTCTGCTCCCTGGGACACACACTGCCGCTGCGGAGGTAGGACGACACCTTCAGCTCCCTGGGATACACACTGTCGCTGGGGAGGAAGGACGACAACTTCAGCTCCCTGGGGTACACACTGCCACTGGGGAGGAAGGAAAACACCTTCAGCTCCCTGGGACACACACTGCTGCTGGGGAGGAAGGACAATACCTTCTGCTCCCTGGGGTACACACTGCCGCTGAGGAGGAAGGACGACACCTTAAGCTCCCTGGGGTACACACTGTTGCTGGGGAGGAAGGACGGCACCTTCTGCTCCCTGGGACACACACTGCCGCTGGGGATGAAGGACGACACTTTCAGTTCCCTGGGGTACACACTGTCGCTGGGGAGGAAGGACGGAACCTTCTGCTCCCTGGGACAAACACTGCCGCTGGGGAGGACGGACGACACCATCAGCTCCCTGGGTTACACAGTGCCGCTGGGGAGGAAGGACGACACCTTCAGCTCCCTGGGTTACACACTGCCGCTGGGGAGGACGGACGACACCAGCAGCTCCCTGGGTTACACACTGCCGCTGGGGAGGAAGGACGACAGCTTCAGCTCCCTGGGTTACACACTGCCGCTGGGGAGGATGGACGACACCATCAGCTCCCTGGGTTACACACTGCCGCTGGGGAGGAAGGACGACACCTTCAGCTCCCTGGGATACACACTGCCGCTGGGGAGGAAGGACTGCACCTTCAGCTCCCTGGGACTTACTCTGCTGCTGGGGAGGAAGGACGACACCTTCAGCTCCCTGGGATACACACTGCCGCTGGGGAGGAAGGACGGCAACTTCAGCTCACTGGGCTTCCTTTTTGGCCAAATCTACTAGGGATTGCAGGTACTCTCCTACTAGTTTTCTGGCGAGCTGCACGGCTCTCTCCGGGGGGTTGGATCCATAGCCAGACAGCACCTCATTAACCTCTCTGTCAAATTCCTCCTGAGTGTAGTCATATGCCATGCTTGCTCTGCTGAAGTTGATTCTTTTGTAGATAGGGTCGCTGTACGGGTACTAGCGTTGCCCTCAATTTGTAATCCACAGAATGGTGTTGCCCTGTAGCTGTCCTTCTGGGCTGTGGAAATGATCCCGCCGCTTGCCGACAATTGTTGTGGACCGTTTCGCTCAGAAGGGGATAAAAACCGTTTAGGCGATACTCCCCTTTCCCATAGACCCACAGCTACCGCAAGCACCAATCTCCCTAACTGCAAACTGTACGAATCTTTCAACTCCCAAACTGGAAACACACAAAAGTAGTAACATATCTTTTGGGCCCTGGCTGGCACATGGCTATCTGTCTCAGACCGGTTTTACAGAGCCCTCTCTCCTGGAGACAATGGAGAAGTAATCCAATTACCTCACTGGACAGAGACCAGACTCCATTATGCACATGGGGACACAAAGACAGTAAAACACTTTAAAATACATAAAGTCACCTTTTACACATAACACACAGACATTTCACATATCCCCAGATAGCTGGGATCTGAGCGCACAAAACTACCGAATAGCGCTCAGATCCTATCCACACAGTTCAATTGCCATGGAGCTAAAGTCTTTCCCATAGTCTTTCATTATATGAATGGGCTCCATGGCATAGCTATCTGGGGTATCACCGCTCACACAGGGCAAGTACCAAATGACCCCGCTGTATTTAAAGGGCCAGAATGAGTGACATGCACTCTGTAAGGGCCGAATAAGTTTTTTTTTTAAAGGGCCCCATCTCCCAGGGCCATAGTCCAAAGGCAGCAGGCGGGCAACCAGGCTTCTCCAGTTCATAGTGGCGAGGTTGGTTTCACCACAGGGGGCAAATCAGGGTTATATAAAAATAATATATATAGTATTTATGCAAAAAGAAAAAAAACGCATGAATTTAATTTACTAATAAAAAATATGAAGTTGAGATTTTATGGAAGTGAACACTTACCTGCCAGGGCCATGAATTTCTGGAAGCATCAGTTCCTCCTACCACACGGGTATTGCTGTTCTTCAAAGACTGGATGACATCAGCGCAATGTCCTAAGAGAGTAGGAACAGGAAATGTTATCGTCATCTGCATTTAAAACTAACTGTACCTAAAGAATATTCAAGGACGGATCTGTTTTATACTGATACATAATACATTTCTCTGCAGATCATAAAATCTTCTCAATTAAATTCAAACAAAGAAAGACAGTCACATTTAATTACTGGAACGTTTCTGACCACTAATTCTCAAGTGTCAATTATTCTAACCTATAGTTTGGTTGTTTACTCTCTGTATTATATAACCCAGGGTAGTTTAATGTATGACATGGTATCATTTTATGCAGTATGTATGCTGTAGTCATAGATAGATCCCAAGTTCTTGTGAAACTGTTGCTAGAAGGCTAGCAAAGTACCTTGGGATTTGTAATTTTACAAAAGTTGTTGATTTATATTTTTAAACATTGCCTATAAAACTGTAGCAAGCTAACTTGGAATAAACTCATTATGAGTGGAAGCTATTGAATGATTAGTGGCTGGCAGTATTAGACTTTGGACTGATTATCAGTCGGATGTAATGTTTTACTCTGTCATTCGTCTGCCATTTCCTATCAACATTCGTTTCTATCAGCTTACCTTCTGCACTGTCAACTATATTATCCCTTCTCTCTCTTGTTTGCCATACCACATTTTATCTACCTGTATCTGTAAAAAGATGGATGACATGCTTGGGTGTTTTGAAACAACAAGCTTTCAGGGACCGCTGCTTCACTTCTAAAGAACGTCTACGTTTCTTTAGAAGCAATTTCCCTTTTCTTTGTATCTTTCTCCTCTTTCCCTTCTGTAGTCTGTGTTCACTTTCTACTTGCTTTCTTTCCCCATTTCTCCTCACACTACCACCAGATTAGAATTTAATAACACTGCAGTTGCTTGTATTGTAGCTCTAATATTGATTAGGCTGGAATGGGTATCATGGGAAACATAATAAACATATGGGGCTATATAGTATCTCCGTGCTTCCTTTAGGATTACATTTAAAATTCTGATCCTCACTTGTTTCTCACCATCAAAAAGACATTTTTGTGCAAACATAAATGAATTCTCTGCTTTGCCAGTGACCTTCCCTTTCTTCTCTTGACTCATGGCACTGTCATCTTCAACTCCCTTACAAGATTTCTGTGGGGCTGCCTTAATTCTTAAGGATTGCCCTGTCTTGTCCTAATATACCTTCACCCATTCAGTATTTTATTAAGAATTCCCTAAAAACCTAAAAAGAAACAAATTATTACCGTGTTATTCACCGGCTTTCCCTTGCATTGTCCAATCCACCACAAGACTTGTGTTACCACAGTATGTTTACCCACTATTCTACTTCTTACTATCCATCCTCTATACATGCCAAATAATTATACAATTGTAGATTATGCTAGCTTTAGTGTACCTATAATCTTAATTTTATTAATGACAGGAGGCGAGTATTTGCTTAAGTCTCTCTTTACTAGAACTCCACAGCAGCACAGAAAAACAACCAATCAGAAAAAAGTTAGGTACTATAAAACTCCCCTCCCCATGCATCATTTCCTCTTTCAAGCTGCGACAAAAACAGAATAAAAGGAAGAGAACATCATGGGGAAGAAACGAAGTCCTAGATACGATGAATATAACGATGTCCACCATCCGAGAGTAACTGTTGTAAACTGATAGTGTTGTAAACTGAAACGAGAGAAAAACAGAATCGAACAGGTTGATTATCCAATGAAATGTACTCTGAATAAACATGCAGGTACCCAATGTAGCAACCAAAATTAACCTTAATATGTAGATATCCCAACCCTACTATGAAAAACAGACATAAGGAACAAGCGACAGGTAGCAGAGACAACAAACAGTTGCATACGTACCTGATTAATCTAAACTAAAACATAAAACAAGGGAGGGATAAGAAAGGGTGGGAAATACTCGCCTCCTGTCATTAATAAAATCAAGATTATAGGTACACTAAAGCTAGCATAATCTACAATTTTATAACATGACAGGAGGCTTCGTATTTGCTGTTTCAATGCTCAGTTCACCAATCCAACGCTGTTTGTGTCGCTGGTACCTATTCCAGGAAATAGAGTAATCCTAATTGGACATTCCAAGTACGATAAATGACAGACGGATCAAAGAAGATGCCAGCCGACGAAGCATCTCAAATACGGAAAAAAACACCATCCACTGATAGATCCATTGTACGTGGTGTTGCGACCTGTTTCCTAGCAGTTGGTCCACGAGCTGGCAAGTTGTATGTGGTTGTATAATATCGAAGGTCAATTTCGGACTTAGGGTCGCGAGAAGAAACTGCCACCATGTCTCAACTCATTATCCGTAAGGCGGCTCCTCCGCCCGTGTCAGGGTCATTTGGCGATGTGGCCTTGCAGGTAGATCTCCAATCTCAAGGAATGCGCCTAAGTCCACCACCAAAATCGCAATAGAAACCGAGGAGGATCTTTCGTACCTTCCTGTCCTACCCGGTGAGATGTCTCATCCGAGCATAAATTCATAATGCAGGCAAGAGTGTGGCCAAACCAGCCATATTCTAAGTGATTCCAATATTCCAAATGGACTGTGTAATCCTCGGACGCCATAGAGAAAAGGCTCCAAAGGACGTCCATTCAGGGTTCCGAACTGAACTTGTGTGGAGGAACGGTGGTCGACTATTCTGGGAATAGGGAATTCCAGAAATCGTCAAAGGAATGGGAAATGCAAACAGGAAC
Organism: Pelobates fuscus; assembly: GCF_036172605.1. NCBI lineage: Eukaryota > Metazoa > Chordata > Amphibia > Anura > Pelobatidae > Pelobates > Pelobates fuscus. Next base: position 403,245,206 of record NC_086317.1, read on the forward strand.
GCAGATTTCCATCCACAAAAGATGTCTGTGTAGGAGTCGGGGTACACCAGGTACCACCATAAAGTCTCGTAGGTCTCCTGGACGATAGTTGAAAAGTAGGGTAGCGCGAATCCAACAAAACGGCTCCCGTGAGGGATAAATAGAGTATAGACGGAGGGTCCTCCATCTCCGAACCATGATCACCAGGTATGCGCTCCGAGGAGGCGGGGCAGTCCTGCCATCTTATCCCAAGATCTGATGACCGGGGAGGTCAAGACAACCGGGGTTTCCGGTCTTACCATGTGATCCATACGTACGGTTTTACCTTCAGAGCGGGTAATAGGCCTTCCTTAATCTTGTTACCCGAGCAAGGCAGTGCCCGTTTGCTCCATGAAGGTCTCCGTATCTCCTGACATCTTGACATGGGAGAAAGTGTATGCGCAGTTTGTTCTTAATGGTCTGGATATCCAAAACAGAAAGCAATGCTCTGTATTATATGGTGCAGAATATACCAAAAACCTGCATTCTCGTAATACCGGAGGACCATCCGTTAGCCGAACCATCTCCAGGAGTGTGTGTAAATAAGTGGGGGCCTCCCCCGTTATACCTCTGTGAGTATTTCTCGCGTGTGTTACAGCGGTCCGGATCCAGTAGATCCATTACAGGAGATAGAATAGAGGGATCCCGTCTAAATAATTATATCTTGCATGACCAGGCAGTCCTCTAGAACGAAGACAGTAGCATGGATGTCATCTCTAATTGAATGCAGGAGGGACGCCCCTCTATGTAGTCATCAATGTCTTGCACAGGTACAAGCCTGTGTGATGAACAAATGGCCGGTGCTGTAGAGTGTCGAGTGCATGAGAGAGCTGCGCTCTCTACTAATGTGATCGCAAACCGTGATAGCGTCTGGCTGCTAGCCGCACCCGTTAATAACCAACAGCAGAGTGAACATCCGTGACCGGTTCTCTCTATGAGAATGTGTCCTCCAAACCTGTCCTCTGTATCCAGCCCAGTATCTGGTAGAGGTCGAGGGAGGGGCTGCGCCCTCTAATATCAAATCAGTATCCGGTTCTGTATCTAAGAGGGTTCGCCCTCTGTTCCTGAAAATAAACATACTCGGATCGAGGTGATGGAGGGCCGCACCCTCCTGTGATCAGGGCCGGATTAACATAGGGGCTGATGGAGCTGCAGCTCCAGGCCCAGGCCCAGGCCCATGGAATAGGCCCATTTAAAAAAAAATTTTTACACACTGCTCTTAGGTTTGCCACCTGTCTGGTATTTTACTGGCACAGCCGGTATTTGAGGCTGTCTGGCCGTGTCGGTATTGCAGTAATACCAGCAATACAAATGCAGGTATTTTTCTCAGAATAAATGGAGATTACTCTGCAATACCAGCACCAGCCAGTAGGGGTCACTGTGTGTGAGAGAGGCAGGTATGGGAAGTTACAGCATATCCCTGCCTCTCTCTACTACTCACTGATCCATGAGGGAGCAGCAACACAACACAGAGTCCAGACAACAGCTCTAAGTGAGGGATGGGGGGAAAGATAGTAGGGACACATGGGGACACTGAGACACTAGGGGACACATGGGGACACTGAGACACTAGGGGACACTGAGACACTAGGACATATGGGGACACAGACACTGGGAGACCTGGGAACACAGACACTTGGGGACACTGGAAAACATGGGGACACTGAGACACTAGGGGACACTGGGGACACATGGGGATGCTGAGACACTAGGGGACACTGGGGACACATGGGGATGCTGAGACACATGGGGACGCTGTGAGACATAGGGACATTGGGATACACTGAGAAATTGGGACACGGAGACACTATGTCCCCATTTCTCCCAGTGTCCCCATGTCCCCCAGCCAGTGTCCCTAGTGTCTCAGTGTCCCCAAGTCTCCCAGTGTCTGTGTCCCATGTCTCTCAGTGTGCCTAGTGTCCCCATGTGTCCCAGTGTCCCCATGTCTGTGTCCCCATGTCTATGTCCACAACTGTCCCCATATCTCCCAGTGTCCCAAGTATCTGTCTCCCAGCCAGTGTCCCCTAGTCTCCCAGTGTCCCCTTGTCTCCCAGTGTCTGTGTTCCCATGTCTCTGTGTCCCTAGTGTCTTAGTGTCCCCAAATGTTTCAGTGTCCCCATGTCTCTCAGTGTCCTCAAGTGTCTGTCTCCCAGCCAGTGTCCCCTAGTCTCCCAGTGTCCCCTTGTCTCCCAGTGTCTGTGTTCCCATGTCTCTGTGTCCCTAGTGTCTTAGTGTCCCCAAATGTTTCAGTGGCCCCATGGCTCAGTGTCTATGTCCCTAGTGTCTCAGTGTCCCCATTTCTCCCAGTTTCCCTAAATGTCTCAGTGTCCCCATGTCTCCCAGTGTCCCCATGTCTGTGTGTTCCCGGGTCTCTCAGTGTCCCCATGTCTCTGTGTCCCCGGGTCTCACTGTGTCCCCAGTATCCTAGTGACATGGGGACACACTGAGACATTGGGACACTGGGAGAAATGGGGACACTGAGACACTGGGAGACTAGGGGACTGGGCGACATGGGGACACTGACACTGATACATAGGGACACTGGGTGACTTGCGAGACTGAGACACTGGGAGACAGGGAGACATTGGGAGCAATCCATCTATACAGCAGAATCAAACTGTGAGTAGTTTGTTGGTGATTTTACAGAATTTTCTCTGATGTCACTCCTTGTGATTATACAAATGATTAAGGCTGGTATTTTTTTCCCAAGAAAGGTGGCAACCCTAACCACTCTTCACATACTCTTGCTTAAAGGAGCACTACAGGGTCAGGAACACAATCATGTATTTCTGACCCCATTATGTTAAAACCACCACCCTGGCCCCTTCTTGCCTCCCTAAGTATAGTAAAATATAACTTGTATTCAAGTCTGCAGCAGCTGGCTCTGCCTCTGAACTGACTGTCTGCTGACATCATCAGAAGTGGTGGTCTGAGCAAATTACAATACTTGCCCATAGGATTGGCTGAGACTGTTAACTAGGCAGATCAGGGGCAGAGCCAGCACAAGTCCAACATAGCCCTGGCCAATCAGCATCTCCTCATAAAGATAAATTGAATCAATGCATCTCTATGAGGAAAGTTCAGTGTCTGCATGCAGAGGGTGGAGACACTGAATGGCAGTGCTGCACACTAGGCAGTACTGCCACAGGAAGCACTTCTAGCAGCCATCTCAGGAGTGGCCAGTGGAGTTATTTTCTCTGAAAATACAGTGTTTACTGCAAAAGGCCTGAATGGAATGATTCTATTTACCAGAACAAATACAATAAGCTGTAGTTGTTCTGGTGACTATAGTGTCCCTTTAAGTTTGGAAGCTTAAGAGGGATGTATGGGAACAAAACCTGTGTGGACTGGCTGACAATAAAATAAGTTTAGGTAATGCTGTTGGTCTCTCTAACACTGTGGTATGTCCCCTCCTTTCTTCTACACTCACTACATACACCTTTTCTCTGTCTCAGACTATATACCAGGAACTTCTGCCTGCTAGTAAGAAGATAAGGAGACAAGTGGACCAGCGAGTGCTAGGGGACAGTCCTTAGAAAGCATGGAGTGAGCGCATCATTAGACGCATTTATGTCAAGCTCAGAATGCTGCCTGCATAGTATGCCCTTAGTTGGCCAGCCTGCAGGATTGGCGGGCAGCCTGACATGCATTCATGCCAGGCTGTCCTTCAAATTCTTTGGACAGACATGCACCCTTTTTGGGCATGTTCTCCCCTTGGCAGGTCTGGTTACGTGATTCGCACCAGTGGCCCACCCTTTTACCCTGCCCATTGACTTCCTGCTTCACTGGACACTGCTGTTAGGGGGTATGGATTTACTTGAAAGATGAAAGCATAAATTAGAGAGAGATTAGCATAGAGTATGTGTTTTTCTTATAGCTGCATCCTATGAGTTTCCCTCTAACACCATCTCCATCAGATACATGACGCTTGGGAGGTATGACTGTTTTAGTGTTTTTGGTCGATAAGATTCTGTAAATAGGCCCATCATAATTGTCAGCACCAGGCCCACTGGGCTCTTAATCCGGCCCTGCCTGTGATGCAAACTAGAGTCCCTAGCGACTCAGGGTGACCAAACTGCAGGGCACACCTCTTATAAATGTCAGCATAAGGCAGTATGCAATCTTCGGAAACAACAATGGAAAAACTATCAACCGACTATCCGGATCGCGTGCGCGTGCGCGGGGTCCGGGAAGACCGTTGGTAGTCTGAGGAAAGCTGGAGACGTTCTCCGCAATGCACGAGTGCCCGGGAGGTCGGAGGAGGTCAAGTCAGGCCTCTCGACGACCCGAACGAAAAGGGAAAGGAAGTCATGAAAGAACAAAAAGGCAACAATAAACGTAGATAAGAGTAAATACACCAATTCTATCTCAGATAGAAGGCAAATAGCAGGCCGGAAGGTAATAAAAGCAAGTCCCACTGGACAGGGCCAGGAGCTAACCTAACACGGGAAAAAAATACCGACACCTATAGGGATTCCGGGAGGCAGATAAGGAGTAGCTGGTAAAGACAAGGAAAAAACACCGCTTTCTCCTGTAGGTGTCTGAGTACCGGTCCTTGCCTGTGCGAAGTTCTCCTTGGAGATGTGCCATCACCGGTTTGGAATAAACCGTGGATGTGTCCGGGTATTCATAAGAAACTTTGCCCTTCAGGCATGAGGTTTAGGGCCTTCACCCTTCCCACCATATTCAGATGGTCGTATACTGGTGTCCTCTTGGACACTATGGCAAAGGTGTTTGTCTGGACACCTGCCTATCTCCATGTCACTGGTGGGCACTGGGTTATCCTCAGAGATATTCCTCCAGGCCTGCGGCCAAAACCAATAGTGCAAGCACGTCAGTAGGGCACAGGCCCAGCAGGCCAAACGAATGGACACAGAATGGTTAGCCAAGCAAATAGGCACAGACATAGCAGGCCATTCAAGTAGGCACCAACATAGCAGGCCGTTCTTATGGGCACAGACATAGCAGGCCGTTCTTATGGGCACAGACATAGCGGGCCGTTCTTATGGGCACAGACACAGCAGGCCGTTCTTATGGGCACAGACACAGCAGGCCGTTCTTATGGGCACAGACATAGCGGGCCGTTCTTATGGGCACAGACATAGCAGGCCGTTCTTATGGGCACAGACATAGCAGGCCATTCTTATGGGCACAGACATAGCAGGCCAATCTTATGGGCACAGACATAGCAGGCCGTTCTTATGGGCACAGACATAGCAGGCCAATCAATGGGTTGTGTATTACCATTATATTATTATTATCATGTATTTATATAGCACCTTCCAATTCCGTAGCGCTTTACAATGGGTATTGAATGAGTAACGGGGACCTCTGAGTTCGGGTAGAGGTCCCTAAAATTGTAGATCCTCAGGGCATCCTGTGACATAGGACCCTTAGACACCAACCCTTTAGACAGCGTAATGCCGTGTGAGTAACCTGAACCGGGACTGGCAGTCCCTAAATGCCCAGCAGGCAAACAGTGGTATTCCAGCTGTAGTGGGTATAAGCGGAAGTTGTCCCAGTGACCATCATAAATGTAGAAAATTGATGGAAGTGCACTCCACCCCTTGCCAAGGAATCCAGGGTGCTTGGATATGTCCCAGTACCAAAATGGACAAAATATAGTAGTAAAAATAGAAAATGAATCCAGGCACTCCAAAACCCCCCTTAGGGGTTGAAACGTCGCTTTGTAGCTGCTGGTTCCAATAAATTGCCTTTTTCTTGGAATTCATTTGGAGTGCCTGGATTCATTTTCTATTTTTACCAGTGACCATCATGTCCATGAACGTAAGATACACTGAGCGATACTCTCCGTAAACTGTGAATCAGTATGCCATGCGCACACAGATCCGTTTGAAATGTCTTAGCATATTACCATCACCATACCACCTTAATGATATTGCAACCATGGACACTTCCAGGAGTAGGGCTAAACAATAGCCAACTTCAATGACTCTCCCCAAGAACCTGATAAAATTGTATGGTATCAGCGTAGACTGGTCTCCCATACCAGTTAGAGTCAGAGCCAGGTCTGTAGCTCATATATACGCCATAGACAGAGAATACATATCAGAGTAGTCCCTTCTGAGACCTCGTAGCTGGGCCAGAAAAAATATACACTGAGAAGGATATGAATCCAAGAGCTAACTGGCACTGTATACACCCTGTACAGAGCCTGTATAACTGCATTCATATACACCTGTAACTCGCAGAAATCTGTGATATACCCTGACAGAGAACGCACAGTAGACAGCGATACGCACTGTCCGCAAAACTCTCCGCGATCTGAGATATACACTGTCAGCAAAACTCACATGTCAGTAGTAAAACAGGAAAACTAAAACTCGAAGTACACTGTCAGTACAACTACTGTGATCTACATTGTCAGAAAGCACACAGCAAACAGTAAAACTAAATCTGTGATATACACTGTCAGCAAAATTCACAGCAATCTTAAGAATGTAAGCCAACTAAAAAATCACAGCAGTCTAGATGTAATCTGTCATCTAAAAGATAAAGGGTGATCTATAAATGTATGATCACACAATGCATATAAAAAAGTGGGTTATGAGAACATAAAGACAGAATTACAAGCGTTTTTACATTTAAATATTTCTGTATAGAAAGTCACACATCTACAGCCTTCCAGGCATCATTTTACTCTTTTTATGAAACTCTCTGGTCATATTGCACCAGGTTTAAGCATGTTGATGTTGTTCATCATGTGTCTGTGTTGATATTATTCTAGGCATAAATGAAAAAGCAAAGGTAAACCTGAAATCAATCCACCAGGGAATCCCAGTAGGGCGGCAAAAGCAGAGCTCCGATCCATGGACGGAGGAGGGGCCGTTTTCGAGTAGGCGCACTCTCCTCCAACCGTTCGGCTGCCCGCGGCTCCGAGAAGGAGCTGAGTGCGGCGGCGGCCACGTGGCGAGCGGGGCGGCCACGTGGGAGAGTGGCTTGGTCGCCGGGTACTCGCGTCCGACCGCGAGTACCTCGGTTGCCAGTAAACACAAAGGGGATCGGGGAAATCAGGAGACAACCAGAGGCTAGTCTCCTGAAACCCCTATGCCGTGCATGCAGCCCGCGGAAGAATGGCAGGGTAAAGAGAGAGGGGCAGCGAGGGGAGGGGGGGGGGCGGGATATATGATACTAAATAAAAAAGTACAGATAACAAATAAGTACAAAAATATAACATATAAATATAGAAAAGTAAAAAAACATATTGTAGCGGAGAGACGATATCTCACAGCTATTTTCCACTAAAGATCCCAGTGAGGCTCAGGAACAAGGTGATGATAAATCCAGCAGGTAAAGTAATACAGCAGTCTCCCAACAGCAATCCCAATAACTGGACGACACACAGTTTCAGGAGCAGAACTGCTGGCTGGTACATCCAGCCTGCCTTTTATTACAAATGTACACATACAGGCCACACCTAGGGGGAGGCATAAAACAACCAATAGTATCATGGGTGAAACCCACAGATTCCCTCCCCTTAGCCTGAGAGATAATCCACTTATTATACAGTTTCAAACATAACTTTTACCCAATATCTATAACTTCTACAATATTAGTGCTATATTAGTACAAACATAAAACATGCATTTTCGTAATCAGCAGACTTCAATTAGTAATACTCTCAAAAATTGTCCCAATCCCTCCAGTAGATCAATAGTTAGTTGGAGGTCCCTTTATGACCGACCGCAAGCACATTTTCCTGCCCAAAACAGTTCCATAGATTTGAGCTGTGCGGCCGGTCAATTTCTGGCATAAAAAACGGCTAAGTCCCGTTCGAAGTGTGGCCGGTACTTCGACGTTAGTCGAAGTGTCGAAGTGGAGTCGATGGTAAGGGTCGGCGGTGTTCGAAGTGGTCCTTTGTTCGATGCCGTGCACTTCGACGACTTCGACAGCTTCGACGAGTACTTCGGCACTTCGATGGTATCCGAAGTGCTCATTTAAAGTTGCAAGGGTAGGTGAGGGAAATCAACAATACAGGAAGGGGCAGCCACAACAGGGTTCCGCTACACTGCTCCCCCTTGCCCACAAGCCGGCATACACAGTCTGATCCAACACGGATCAGCTTGGGGATGTCAGGGGGCTCACGGATCATTTTTCCAGGTCAGTTTGTCTTGACAACCCGTCAGCATTTCCATTCTGCTTACCCGGGCGGTACTGAATATTAAAATCAAAGGGCTGTAGCGCCAAGCTCCAGCGCAGCAGCCTGGCATTGTCCCCAGCCACCCGGTTTAGCCATACTAACGGGTTGTGATCCGTGAGCAAGGAAAAGGGCTGTCCATACAGATAGGGTTGCAGTTTCTTTAGGGCCCACACCACAGCCAGGCATTCCTTTTCGATGGTGGCGTAGCTTACTTCTCGAGGTAACAGTTTGCGACTGATGTAAGCCACGGGATGTTCTCCGCCATCGGCCCCGACTTGGCTCAGTACTGCTCCCAATCCAAACATAGAAGCGTCTGTGTGAACAAGAAATTGTTTAGTTGGATTGGGAGCTGCCAAGACAGGGGCATTTATCAGTGCATTTTTCAGGTGTTGGAATGCCTGCTCACACTCTGGGGTCCAGTTTACTTGGCGGGGAAGGTTCTTACGGGTCAGGTCCGTGAGGGGTTTGGCCAGGGCGCTATAATTGGGAACAAACTTCCTGTAATACCCCGCTGTCCCTAGAAATGCTAAAACCTGGGTCTTAGTCCTAGGGGTGGGCCACTGGGCTACGGCCTCTACTTTGGCGGGTTCGGGCTTCTGTTTGCCGCACCCCACTCTATGTCCCAGGTACTGCACCTCAGCCATTCCTATACTACACTTAGCAGGCTTCAGGGTCAAACCAGCTTCCCTTATCCTATCCAGTACAGCTCCTATATGGGCCATGTGTTCCTGCCACGTATTGCTAAAAATAGCAATATCGTCCAGGTAGGCACAGGTATAGTCCTGGAATCCATGCAGAAGTCGATCCACCATCCTCTGGAAGGTAGCTGGGGCGTTTTTCATCCCAAATGGCATGACCTTAAACTGATACAAGCCAAATGGGGTGACAAAGGCCGACTTCGGGATGGCGCCTGGGGCCAGGGGGATTTGCCAATATCCTTTACATAAGTCAATAGTGGTGAGGTATTGGCCCCTGGCCATTCTGTCCAGTAACTCGTCTATCCGGGGCATAGGATAGGCGTCTGACACGGTTTTCTCATTTAATCTCCTATAGTCCACGCAGAAGCGAGTCGTACCGTCTCGCTTCGGCACGAGGACTACCGGAGAGGCCCATGGGCTATCTGAGGGCTCTATCACCCCAAGTTGGAGCATCTCATCGATCTCCTTGCGCATGTTTTCCCTCACCGCTTCTGGGATGCGGTAGGGGGTCTGGCGCATGGGTAGTTGCCCTGGGGTCTCGACCCGGTGAGTTGCCAGAGGAGTGTATCCAGGTACATTAGAGAACGTGTCTCGTTTCTCCTCTAATAATCGCTGTACCTCGATCCGCTCCTGTGAGCTCAGCCGATCTCCCAGTGCAACCTCCCCTAAATCCCCAGACAACTGCCCATCCCCCAGCAAATCGGGAAGGGGTAAGCTGTCAAACTCCTCAGTGTTGGGCGCACATATGGCGGTTACCTCTTCGGCGCGCTCCTGGTAGGGCTTCATCATGTTCACGTGGAGCATGCGTCGCCCTCCAGTCCCTGTGCAGGGGCCTATGATATAGGTGGTGTCACATCTCTGTTCCACCACCCTATATGGTCCCCGCCAGGCGGCCTGTAACTTATCATGTTGGACCGGTTTCAAAATCAGTACTTTCTGCCCGACCTGAAAGCTACGGTCCCTGGCTCCCCGATCATACCACGTGCGCTGGCGGGTCTGGGCCGCCTGAAGGTTTTCCCTTACGGTCTTAGTCAATGCTTCCAGGCGGTCTCGAAAGACCAGCACATATGGTATGATGGGAGTGCCTTCTGCGCTCCGGTCTCCCTCCCAATGCTCTCTAATAAGATCTAAGGGACCTCTGACCCTCCTCCCAAACAGCAGTTCAAACGGGGAGAACCCCGTGGATTCCTGCGGCACCTCCCGATATGCGAACAGGAGATGCGGCAGGAATCGCTCCCAGTCCTTGTGGGTCTCTGCAAAGGTTCGGAGCATCTGCTTCAAGGTACCATTGAACCGTTCGCAGAGCCCGTTCGTCTGGGGGTGGTAAGGGGCACTGATAATAGGCTTAATGCCACAGATCCTCCACAGGTGTTGGGTGAACTCTGCAGTAAATTGGGTGCCCTGATCCGAGATAATCTCCCTGGGTAATCCCATCCGGGAGAATATCCGCATGAGGGCATCCGCGACCGTTTCAGCGTGGATGTTGGTCAGAGCCACTGCCTCTGGATACCTGGTGGCATAATCTACTACTGTTAAAATATACCTTTTTCCTGACGGGCTAGCTTTTTGGAGGGGAACTATTAAATCTACCGCTATTTGGCTAAAGGGTTCCTCAATTATGGGTAAGGGGTGGAGTTTCGCCTTCCTTCGGTCTCCCCTTTTGCCTACCCTCTGGCAGGTATCACACGTAGTGCAGTATCTGCGTACTTCCTGGCTAATCCCTGGCCAGAAGAAACTTTGGGTCAGTCTGTACCTAGTGCGACTGACCCCTAGATGTCCGGATAGCGGAAAATCATGCGCTATCCGGAGTAACTCAGCTCGGTACCGCTGCGGCACCACTAGCTGCCTCATCACTATCGGGTCTGACCCCGTAATCTGCTTGCCTGTTTCCCTGTACAAAAGCTGTTTATCCCAGACAAATCTCTCTCCCTCCCCCCCGGGTGAGCCCGTGACAACCTTGTCCCTATAAACTTGAAGCGTAGGGTCTGTGGCTACTTCAGCTGCAAATTCATTAGGTGGGGCCCAGGGGACACATTCTAGGGGAGGGGTAGGATCACTTACCTGGACCTCCGGCAGTGTGTTGTAGTCCTGGGTGCGGGCCTGTTGTCGGGTGACCACAGGGTTGGCTTCTCCTATGGTAGGCGTCTGGGGCTCAAAAGCAGAAGTGAGCCTCCCCAGATCGTTCCCCAATAAAACCTCAGCCGGTAGCTGCGGCATCAACCCCATCTCCACGTGCCCTGTCCCCGCTCCCCAATGTAAATGTACCCTTGCTGTAGGTAGCCGGTACACCGCTCCCCCAGCTACCTGGATGGCCACAGTTTTGTTTAGCTTTGCCTGATCCGGAATCAGGTGGCTCTGTACCAGGGTGATAGTGGCTCCTGAGTCTCGTAGTCCTCGGACTGCTTTACCATTCAGGTATACGGTCTGCCTGTGATGTTGTAGATTGTCAACATTGGCCTGGACAGGATCCGCCTCATGCAGTACCTCCCACTGTTCCACGGTGGTAATGGGAACTGCTGTACCATATGGAGTGGCCACTATATCCTGGTAGTGGTGGGCTGAGGCTGCCCTTGGTGGTGGTGGGCCCAGACGGATCCAGGTAGAACGGTCCCGCAGCTGGGGGCATTCCCTTTTATAATGTCCCCATTTCTGGCAGTGATGACAGGGGCCAGAGGTGGGCTGGCGGAACCGTGGCTGTGCAGCGGGTGGTGGTGGTGGTGGTAGGTGTCTCGGTGGGGCTGGGGTGTAGGTGGTTCCCCCAAAGGTTTAAAAGTGGCTTTTGGAGCTGCAGGTTTTTGTTGCCTGCGTGCATCCAGATACTCATCTGCCTTCCTGGCCGCTTCGGTGAGGGAGGTAGGGTTTCTGTCCCTTACCCATTCCTGGATATAACTGGTTACTCCCTCATAGAATTGCTCCATCAGCATCATCTAGATTACGTCCTCCATAGACCGTGCCCCGCTAGCTTGCACCCACCCGAGTGCTGCCCTCTGTAATCTGCATGCCCACTCTGCATGTGAGTCTTTTTCTACCTTCTTTAAATCCCGGAATCTCCATAAAGGGGTAGCCTAAATCGAATCTGCCTCTGGAATTCCAAGTGTTCTGGTGTTCCTCCCGGCTCCCTCTGTTCAGGAACCGAATCGCCCTCCATTCTGTACTCTGCCATAAGTTCAGTAATGAGTACCGCTTTCTTCTTGTTGCTGGCTTGTATACCCCTTGCCTCTAGGAGGTCCTTTAGTGTGGAGCATTTTAGCGTAGTAAAATCAATCTCCATCCACACTCCATTTATGCTTGTTCCTCTGTGAGTCTGGATCCCACCGCTACCACCAATGTAGCGGAGAGCCGATATCTCACAGCTATTCTCCACTAAAGATCCCAGTGAGGCTCAGGAACAAGGTGATGATAAATCCACAGGCAAGGTTTCCAGCAGGTAAAGTAATACAGCAGTCTCCCAACAGCAATCCCAATAACTGGACGACACACAGTTTCAGGAGTAGAACTGCTGGCTGGTACATCCAGCCTGCCTTTTATTACAAATGTACACATACAGGCCACACCTAGGGGGAGGCATAAAACAACCAATAGTATCATGGGTGAAACCCACAGATTCCCTCCCCTTAGCCTGAGAGATAATCCACTTATTATACAGTTTCAAACATAACTTTTACCCAATATCTATAACTTCTACAATATTAGTGCTACAAACATAAAACATGCATTTTCGTAATCAGCAGACTTCAATTAGTAATACTCTCAAAAAATGTCCCAATCCCTCCAGTAGATCAATAGTTAGTTGGAGGTCCCTTTATGACCGACCGCAAGCACATTTTCCTGCCCAAAACAGTTCCATAGATTTGAGCTGTGCGGTCGGTCAATTTCTGGCATAAAAATCGGCTAAGTCCCGTTCGAAGTGTGGCCGGTACTTCGACGTTAGTCGAAGTGTCGAAGTGGAGTCGATGGTAAGGGTCGGCGGTGTTCGAAGTTAAAATGGCCGCCGCCATGTGGTCCTTTGTTCGATGCCGTGCACTTCGACGACTTCGACAGCTTCGACGAGTACTTCGGCACTTCGACGGTATCCGAAGTGCCCATTTAAAGTTGCAACACTGCCCTGAGGTAATCCAAGGGCCAGGAACAGTATTTGTCTTTAGGGCCAAGGTAGGGTAGGTGAGGGTAATCAACAATACAGGAAGGGGCAGCCACAACAGGGTTCCGCTACACATATGATACTAAATAAAAAGGTACAGATAACAAATAAGTAAAGATACTAAGATACCAAATATAAATCCCAATAAATCATAATAAAACCTAAAGCCACCCACTACCTGTACTGTCTGCGGAGCAGCAAAGAAAGAGGAAATGATGCATGGGGAGGGGAGTTTTATAGTACCTAACTTTTTTCTGATTGTTTGTTTTTCTGTGCTGCTGTGGAGTTCTAGTAAAGAGAGACTTAAGCAAATACGAAGCCTCCTGTCATGTTATAAAATGAGAGAGCCCCAGCAGCAACCTTTTAATGTACCAAGGAACTTGTCCATGCTCTAGTAATTTCCCGCATGGATTACTGTAACCCTCTCCTGATTGGTCTCCCCAAAAGCCGTACTGCCCCGCTACAGTCTGTAATGAATGCTGCAGCTAGACTGATTTTCCCATCCAGTCGGTCCTCTCACACCTCGCCCCTCTGCCAGTCATTACATTGGCTCCCTGTATCCTATAGGAGTCAATTCAAAGTGCTAACCCATACATTTAAGGCACTGAACAATTTCAGCCCCTCTTATATCTCTTCACTGATCCAGAGGTATGCCCCTCCTCGTACCCTCCGCTCTGCCCGCGACCACCTCCTGACCGCTGCTCGCACCCGTACGGCCAACTCACGCTTGCAGGACCTCTCACGGGCGGCTCCTCTCCTATGGAATAACTTGCCTACTGCCATCAGACTCTCCCCTAGTCTTCAATCATTTAAGAAGGGCCTTAAAACCCATCTCTTCAGGAAAGCGTATGGCCTCCCAGAGTAATCTCTCCCTTACATACCTGTCGCTTGCTCTCCTATGGGATAGTGCTTTGCTCTCTCCTCCAGCTCTGCTTCACTCCTACTTGATATTTCCTATCCTAATGTTTCTAATACCCCACCTCCTATAGACTGTAAGCTCATTTGAGCAGGGTCCTCTTCAACCTATTATTCCTGTAAGTTTTCTTGTAATTGTCTTATTTATTGTTACATCCCCCCCCCCTCTCAAAATATTGTAAAGCGCTACGGAATCTGTTGGCGCTATATAAATGGCGATAATAATAATAATAATAATAATAATAATAATAATAATAATAATAATGTATGCATGTCCAGGTGGTTTTATATAATTTATATAAAAATGGATATGTTAGGTTAGATACAGATTATATTTTTTCTTTCTGGTTAGTTTACACTTTAATATATCTGTAATCAAACCCCATTTCCTAATAGAATGTAAGCTCTTCTTCTTGAAGGACAGTGTCGTTTTGTTGCAATTTTTTTTTAAATTTCTAAAACACATCAGAATATGTTGCCACATTATATAAAATGAATTATATCAATCACTTACCACAGAGAACAACAGATAAAAGTACAATGAGCCTCAACATGTTCACTAGAGCCACTAGTTAAAGCGTGCAGAAATGCTGCTGTGTGTTCTCTCTCTATATACCATACACCTTCAAGGGACTGCATTCATTACATAACCATACAATAGTGGGAATAGTTACAGATGTTACAAGTTTAACAGGTGGCAGTATATCTACTACGTGTTCTCAATTACTATTACATTTTCCTTCAGGGTTTTTGTAAATAGAGCTATTTCAAGAATACTCAAGTAGGAAACAATTAAGCAACGTCCTGATACATAATTAGAAATTGCTAAAATAGACTTTCTTTTTTAAAATCTAGCTGACATTTTCCATATCATTGTGTTGTACAAGAATAACAGTATATTTGTTTGAGTCTGCAAGAATCACACCACATTTGGATTTTATTTTCCCTTCTAGCTTTCTCAGGCTACCAGCTATTTCATTTACTATTCATTAAGTTTATTTTTGAATATTTTGGCACAATGACACATAGGTTCATTATACATATGACGCAAGGGCAGAGTGTGGATATCGACATGCAAACACATCTGATACTTCTCCTCCATTCACAATTGCACTGAAACTGCCTTTTTCTCAAACAGTTAAACCCAACAGTTACCAGGTCCCTCACTTTAATTAGAGGTCAAAATCAAGGTCCCTCAGTGGCATCTTTTTATCAGTCCATGTCTCAGTCTGCCCCCCTTCTAAGGTGATATACGCAGCCCCAACATTAATCCTGTCACGGCATAATACCCCAGCACGCAGAGTTTAGGATAGCATGGGACAAGACAAGGATATAAAGTATTACTTGGCCTTAGAATGGCTGGACTAAACGTCAGACAGAGATAAAACGTAATCAGAGACGAGCCGAGGTCAGGGTAACAGAGAGACAGCGAAAACAAGTACTAGCCAGAGTCAGGTACACAGTAATCAGTCAGACGGGGAAACAAGACAGGAAAGGGTAAAAAATAAACTCAGAGTAAGGAACAAAGCCAAGGTCAATACAAGAAAAAACACAATAGATTGCACAAAAGGGTACTGAAACAGAAACCATGATAGGGCAAAGTGGATAGGGCTAGGGAAGTTTAAATATCCTTTAATTAACATTTGTTTGGCTCACGTCATGCCTACGTCCCCAAAACGTGCGTGTGTGTGTGGGGGTGGCAGAATAATGTGGTTCAATTGGAGCCTGAACCCATTTGTGGCTCCCACTGCCCCTTTAACAGAGCTTGTGACTTGAGCTGCGCTCCTAGTGCGAGGCGGGTCACATGAACGCTCACTGCGGTCAGTGCACGCGGCCCGCTCAGAAGAGAAGATCAAGCCACACGTGGCTTGTGTGGAGGCAGAAGTGCTCAAGCTGCGCATAGCTAGAGCTGAGGACAATAATTGTTGAAATAATGGCTTAGTCGACTTGCATATAGATTTGTGGTTCATTATTTTTACACATATTCACTTGAATGTTGATATATTTCATTAGATCATTTATCAAACCACTTGTTTTCTATCCCATTTATCCACCTCATGAGCTTACTACCATTCACGATCATTATTTGGTTTGAATCAGTACTCAGTGTTTAGGTTATCAACAGGAGCTTGGTTTTTGTCAGTGTAACGCACCCCTCATTGTCGTGTCTGTCTCACATAGTTGATCATCTGATACACTCCACCAATCCACATTATAAAAGCCCCTAATCTCTTTACACACATTGCTGTGCTGACGAGCTCTGCGTCTTTACAGATTGAAATGTGCATGTGGGGCAATCAGCAATCAAATAAGCAAGAAAAGCAATTAGCTTATTTTTTTTTTTTTTTTACATATGGCATTTCTTTTCTGTGACGATCACTTTCACTGTTTCATGAGGACATCTAGTGGCAAAACTTCAAATAGCAATTGTTATTATAGCCATAGGATGTCAGTACTATTAGATTTGATACTTTGTTCTTATATGTCATTCATTTATTGACGTCAACAAATAATCAAATTTGTGTACCTTTTTAGATTGATTGTACTACATACATATTTAGGTTTGGATGACTATATTATATACAATTGTTTTCATGTAAAGAATAAAGGTTACATTTTATCCCGCATCTATCCACTTCTGTTTTTGCTCTATTTAATAAATGGTTTGAACCCCTTTAATGTGAGAAATCCTCCTATTCATAACTCTTCTAATATTATTTTGTTCCTCACTGAAATTCCGGCCCTCTGAATCATGTGGCAGAACCTCAGTGACTGCATAGCATTACTGCAGCTAGACTGACCAGGCATTTGTCTTGGGCGGCACTTTTAGGGGGCAGCAAAAAGGCTACCCCCAAAGGCCCTGGCAGATGCCTGGTCAGCCTCTTGTCCTGGGGGGCTCAAGAAGTAGCCGGTTGGCCACCCCTGAGACCTCCCAAGGCTGGCATCTGCCCTGTTTGCACGCGGGCAGCGAGGGAGCACTCTCTTCTGAGCTCTTCCTGCGCAGCTCCCTCGCACGCACATCAGTGATGCTGGAGCCGGAATATGACATCACTCCGGTCCTGGCATCACTGAGAGGTGTGCAAGGGAGCTGAGCAGGAGGATCAGAGCTTTCTCGCCGCCCTCCTCCATCATTCGAATGGCTGTGCCTGCCTGCCAGCCCCACTGGACCCCAGGGAAGAATTAACCCCAGCTTTTTTAACATTAAAAAATATTGCGGGCTGAACGGCCGCACGAGCGACGAGCTCCGGGGCAAAACACCCGAAACCCGGCGATAATTGGCCACTACAACCGCAAAACGGCAACCAAAACAACCAAGCCAACCAAAAAAAATGTGCATAAGTCTCACAAGCCGAAGTTTTATTTTCTTTTTCTCTTTCTTATCTGTTGATGTGTAAATTGAGGCTCTGCGAGCCGTATGACCCTTGTTGCACGCAAAAATAAAGAATAAAAAAAAAATATTGCGAGTGTGTGTCTGTTTGTGTCTGTTAGTGAGTGTGTATTTGTCTGTCCCTGAGTGTATATGTGTTTCTGTCAGTGTGTATCTGTCAATGAGAGTATGTGTGACTATCAGTGTGTGTATGCGTGTTTCGGTGTGTATGAGTGTGTCAGTGTGTGTATGTCTGGTAGCGAATGTGTATGTCTGTCAGCTAGTGTATGTGTCTGTCAGTAAATGTGTGTGCCTGACACTGAGTGGTGTGTGTCTGACACTGAGTGTATATGTGTCTATCAGTGAGTGTGTATGTGTGTTTGCCAGTGTATCTGTCAGTAAGTATTTATGTGTCTCAGTGTGTGTGGTTCTCTAAAACTGAGTGAGTGTGCATCTGTCAGTGAATGTGCATGTGTGTCTTGTCAGTGAGTGTGTTTGTGTCAGTTAGTGTGTATGTGTGTCTGTCAGTGAATGTGTGTTTCAGTGAAAGTGTGTTGGTTAAACAATGACTGAGGGCTAGTGTCTGTCAGGAAGATAAATTTAGAAGGGGGAGGGGGGACGAGTTTTGTCATGCTTAGGGCAGCACAAAACCAGAATACACCACTGTGTGTAGCGAGGAGACTGAGGGGATAGCGGGCAGAGCAGACTGAGTAAATTCTGAATCACTAATTTTTTCACCTCACACCTCTTCACTCATTGAGACTCGTGCTACGTTAGATAACTATGGCTAAAGAGGCTGCTCGGGGAGGTCCCGCAAAGTAATTCAAATTACTGTTACACTGAGCTTTACAGTTATGGACTTCACTGCAGCATTGGGACAAAGTGTATTTAAGAGGACATTGGAGTCTATTTTGCAGTTGTGTGTGAGATGGAGATGCATACCAGGCAGAGATAGGAAGTATGAGATTCACAGGGACACCGGAGTGAAGAAATATGGGATAGAGGGGTACACCAGTAGTGGGAAGAATATGAGAGAGGAGAAAACACAAATGGCTTGTCTGTGTGTACCTGTGTATGCCTGGAGATGTGTGTATGTGCATGTGTGTACATGTCTGTGTATGCCTAAATGTTTTAATTATTTTTAATTAGACATAAGTTAATTTAGTTCATTTCTCCTATTTTATTTTAACCTTTAATCTTATTATATATTTATATCTTGTTTTTTCTTTGTTCACTAATACATACATGCTAATTATGATACTAATGATATGAATTATGTATCATCTATTAACCTACTAAATAACCTAAAGTAATTATTCCATAGGTAGATATGAAATTAATAGGGAGGGAAGAATGAAAGAGAGCAGGGAGGGAAAATCCTCGCCTCCTGTCATTATTAAAATTAAGATTATTAGCTAGCATTCAATTTTATCACATGACAGGAGGCTTTGTGTTTTGCAATTTCAACGCTGTGAAAGAAGAGAAAACGCTGGATTATCAAGAGGACGAAAGTAGAATGTCCTAAAGGTAGATTCTCTGGTACAGTCCGCCGCTCGTAAGATGTCCGAAAGGGACGCGCCTGCCGCATAAGCGGAAGAGGTCGCTGACCCACGTACGGAATGTGCTCCAAAGTTTGGTCAATACCGGCAAGGGATAGTAGCCATCTAACCCATCTGGCCAGTGTAGTAACCGAAACTGGACCGTAAGGGCGGACGTAAGAGATGAGAAGTTGATGAGTGGAAGACTGCCGCAACGTCGCGGTGGCTTCCACGTATTGACGGACAGTAGAGACCACGCAGAGTGGAGGGTCAGAAGGGAAGAAAGGGTAGAAGACCGAGTGAGAGTTGGACTTGGTGCGACGTGAGACCTGAAAGGTAACACCGGACGGACAGAAGGTAAACGTGTCGGCGTCAAAGGCGCGTACGTCCGATACCCATCGAAAAGAAACCAGACAGAGCAGGAAGGTGAATTTTGCGGTAAGCTGGCAGAGTGAGAGTTCCTCGTTGGGAGGCCAATTTCGTAAGAATTGTAGGACCACGCCAATGTCCCAAAGTCTAGAGTATTTGGGTTCCGGGGGGCGCCGCAGACGCATGCCACGGAGAAGTCTGCAGATGAGCGGGTCCTTACCAACAGGTGTCCCCTGTGTCGGAGTATGGCCCACTGAGATGGCTGACCGTACCACATTGATGGACCGGTATGATTTTCCGGCAGTGAAAAGTGAGGTCAGGAAATTCATGATGGAGTGAGTAGGTGCAGTAAAGGGATTGAGGTCCCGTCCCACACACCAACTTGTCCAGGAGTGCCATGCTGATAAGTAGCACCTCCTTGTTCCTGGTGCCACTGAATCCCATAGAAGGTCCTTAGTTTCCTGCGATAATTCCTCGGTTCGCCAGGAGCCCCGGAAAGAGTCCAGGCCACAAGGGGCAGGCGTTCCTGCATGACTAGTGGGTGAGGTAGGCCCAATGGGTTCCTGAGGATGGTTGGGGCATCTGGTAGGAGGAGGGGATCCTTGACTGAAAGTGATGAGAATTATTCTCACTCCCTGCAGGCGGATCCGGTGAAAGACCCTCGTTATCATTGTGAAAGGTGGGAATGCGTAAGCACCGTCCCATGGCTATTGTTGTAGGAAAGCGTCCATTGCGAGGCTCTCCGGGTCTGGGAGCCAGCTGAATTAAGCATCTGTCTGTCGATTGTTGCAGGACACGAATAGGTCTATGGAGAGAGGTCCCCTCTGTACATCCAGTAGTGCAAAAATATGAGGGTCTAGTTGCCAATCGCTGGCGTCCCGCCAGTGGCGTGAATACCAATCCACCGTCGTGTTGGAGTCTCCTGGTAAGTGCTCTGCCAGCAAGGTGATGTTGCATGGTAGGCAGTAATCGAAGATCTCTTTTTTGAGATCCACCAGTGCTTGAGAATGAGTGCCTCCAAGGCGGTTGATGTATCTTACCGCTGAGACGTTGTCCATGTGGAGTAGGATTCAGCAGTTGGATCGGTCCTTTGCAAGGATGCGAATGGCGAATGACCCAGCCAAGAGTTCCAGGCAATTGATGTGCATCGAGAGCTCTTCGGAAGTCCAGACTCCTCCTGTGGACGTGGTTCCGTCTGTTGCTCCCCAGCCAGAACAACTGGCATCCGATTCCAGCACGAAGTCTGGCTGTTTCCTGAATATGGCCCTGCCATTCCAAGCCTGCATGCAGTTCAGCCACCAGTGTAGCTCCTCCTGAACTTCGGCCGACATTGGAACCGGTTGGTCGTATGTCGGTTGTCTGCGAAGGAATCTTGCCTTGAGGCGCTGCATGGCCCTGTAGTGCAGGGGTCCGGGGAAAATGGCCTGGATGGATGCGGAGAGAAGGCCTACGATACGTGCCAGTAATCGTAGGAGTGTGGTTGTCCGACGAAGGACTTTCCGGATCTCCCTGCGGATGGCCGTAATTTTGGTAGCCGGGAGGTAATGTGGAGTCTATTACAAATCCGAGGAATTGAACTGATTGAGCCGGGGTCATTGCGGACTTGCGGTGATTGACGACGAAACCTAGAGACTCCAAAAGGTGTACTGTGTGATTCGTGTGTCTCCGCAGAGTCTCTGCATCCTAGTCGAAGATCAGGATGTCGTCGAGGTAGATGATGCATCTTATGCCTTGGGCTCTGAGCTTCGCCACTACCGGCTTCATAATCTTGGTGAAGCACCACAGGGCTGAACTGAGGCCAAACGAGAGGCAGGTGAACTGCCAGGGGGTCCCGTGCCAGAAGAAACGGAGGTAGGGACAACTGCTTCTGTGTACCGGAATGGTAAGGTACGCGTCCTTGAGGTCCAGACGAGTGAACCAGTCGTCGTGTCGAAGTAAGTCCCGGAGAAGGTGGATACCTTCCATATTGAAATGTCAGTATACAACGTGAGAATTGAGCTCCCTGAGATTGATAACGGGGCAAAATTCGCCAGTTTTCTTCCTGACCAGGAAGATATTGCTGTAGAAACTGGTGGAATCCGGAGCTGGTTGGATGGCACACTGGGAGCGCAGTTCTTGTAGCTCCGCGTCTATGAGGCGGGCGTCTGCCCGTGTAGTCTGGATAGGACGTGGAGGGGCCTGCTGGAGCAGGGTCGAGTCGAACTCTATTCGATAGCCCTGCACCGTTTGGAGTATCCACGTGTCTGAAGATAGTTCTGCCCAGTTCTGAAAAAAAAGAGAAACACGACCTGCGATATGACAGGAGGTTAGAGGCAGAGTATGATTTTGACTTACCGTTGGAGAATCTTGCCCGTGAGCGTCCTCGGCTGCCTCGGCCATGATCAGATCCCCTGAATTGGTGGAATCTATGTCGGGTAGATGAGTCTGGGTAGAACGGTTGAGTCCTTGATCTACGGGGGCCGGATGGACAAAAACGGCTGGCGGCACGGCCCCTCTGCCATCCAGCCCTTCCAAAAACACCACGGGTGTGAGAACTGCGGAAGACTTTCCGCATCGAAGTTTGTGCCTTATTAAGGGACGTGAATATATTGACCCTTTTATTTAATTTCTTAAGGAAGGCCTCTCTAAACAATTTACCCTGTGCCAAGGGTCCTAATTCTTTATCCCCCAGTTCGACCAGTTTTTCTTCGATACGGTAAAGTGCTGCTCGGCGCCTCTGCAAAGAGACGCCTACGTTGGTGTTCCCTAGGAAACAGAAACACCTCTGTGCCCATTCCCGGGTATCTCGTGCCCACTCACGCACCGTATCTGGGGTAAAAGTGTCAGCCCTTTCATAGGTGCCATCCGCCATACCCATGATTCTAGCTAGCTGCCCAATGGCGTCTAGCAGTTTGTCCTGCACTCCTTTTAAACCGCGCTCTATGCCCTTGCCCTCGGGACATGAACGTAGTCATGAGCGGGTCAAATTCGGGGGTGTGCGTCACCTTGTCTGGTAGGCTAGGCCGAGGACATTCGGATCTCATCCGTTTCCTCACTTCTTTGTCCAGAGATTTTATAAGCCAGAAGTACATAAACCTTGCCAAATGCTTGGGTGGTGAGCATTCTTCCGAACGGGGATGACGGATGTTTCTAGGGTCAAACATTTGGAGGCCCGAATTGTCAAGGAAAATCTCTGTGCCCTCCTGTGGGTTATCCATGTATGTCGCCATGGAGTCCTGGGGCTCACCCAGACTCTGTTCCCTTATGAAGTAAGGGTCGGAGTTGGACACGGAATCCCTGTCAGAGTCCTCCTGGTCGGAGACTGCCACCTGCCATTCATCCAGCACAGCTAGTGCATGAGTGGGTTACATAGTTACATAGTTACATAGTTACATAGCTGAAAAGAGACTTGCGTCCATCAAGTTCAGCCTTCCTCACATATGCTTTTGCTGTTGATCCAAAAGAAGGCAAAAAAAACAGTCTGAAGCGCTTCCAATTTTGCAAACAACTAGGAAAAAATTCCTTCTTGACCCCAAAATAGCAGTCAGATGTCTCCTTGGATCAAGCAGCTATTAGCCCACTAATTAGAAATTGTATCCCTGTATGTTATGTTTTTGCAAGTATTTATCCAATTGCAATTTAAACATCTGTATAGACTCTGACAAAACCACCTCTTCCGGCAATGAATTCCATATCCTTATTGCTCTTACTGTAAAAAAAACCTTTTCTTTGCCTTAGATGAAATCTCCTTTCTTCAAGCCTAAATGTGTGACCTCGTGTCCTATGTATAGCCCTGTTTATGAATAGATTTCCAGATAATGGTTTGTACTGACCCCAAAAATATTTGTATAATGTTATCATATCCCCTCTAAGGCGCCGTTTTTCCAAACTGAAGAGATTTAAATTTTTTAACCTTTCTTCATAACTAAAATGCTCCATTCCTTTTATCAATTTTGTAGCTCGTCTCTGCACTTTTTCTAGTTCCATGATATCCTTCTTTAGAACAGGTGCCCAAAATTGCACAGCATATTCAAGGTGTGGTCTTACCAGCGATTTATAAAGAGGCAAAATTATATTTTCATCTCGAGAATTTATGCCCCTATTTATACATGACAAAACCTTACTGGCCTTAGCAACGGCAGATTGACATTGCATATTGCTACCTAATTTGTTGTCTATAACAATTCCCAAATCCTTCTCGTGTGTGGTTATCCCTAGTTCACTACCATTTATGGTGTAAATTGCTTGTGCATTCTTAACCCCGAAGTGCATAACTTTGCATTTTTCTACGTTAAATTTTATCTGCCATTTTAGTGCCCAGTCCCCCAATCTATCCAAATCCCTCTGCGGCAAGGCAATATCCTGCTCACATTTTATTACTTTACAAAGTTTTGTGTCATCTGCAAACACTGATACATGGCTTCCAATGCCCATTTCAAGATCATTTATAAATATGTTAAATAGAAGAGGTCCCAAAACAGAACCCTGAGGGACACCACTTACCACTTTTGTCCAGCTTGAGAATTTACCATTTATGACAACTCGCTGTACTCTATCCTTAAGCCAATGTTCTACCCAAGAACAAGAATATTCATCTAGACCAATTTCTTTTAGTTTGAAGACTAACCTATTGTGAGGAACCGTATCAAATGCCTTGGCAAAATCCAAGTAGATCACATCCACTGCAACACCCTGATCTATATTTCTTCTTACTTCTTCGTAGAATGCAATTAGGTTAGTTTGACATGACCTATGTTTCATAAAACCATGCTGATTATTGCTAATAACACAGTTCTTCCCAATGAATTGCTGAATATTATCCCTTAATAGCCGTTCAAATAATTTCCCAGTCACAGAAGTTAAGCTCACAGGTCTATAATTTCCAGGCAAGGATTTTGAACCCTTTTTAAATATAGGAACAACATCTGCCTTCCTCCAATCCTCCGGTACAATACCTGAAACAAAAGAATCTTGAAAAATTAAATACAGAGGCTCACTTATTTCCCCACTTAGCTCCTTAAGTACTCGTGGGTGGATACCGTCAGGCCCCGGAGCTTTATTTACATGAATTTTCTTTAATAGCTGTAGCACCTTGTCTCGAGTTATCCAATCACAAGTTATCTGCAAGTTTGTTGCAGCAATCATATGCATATCTCTTGCCATAGGATCCTCATTAATATATACCGAAGAAAAATAGTTATTTAAAATTTCTGCCTTTTCCTGATCTTCATTGACTAACAGACCCATCTCTGTTTTCAGTGTACCTATACTTTCATTTTTTGTTTTTTTAGAATTAATGTACTTGAAAAAATGTTTGGGGTTGGTTTTGCATTCTTTGGCTATCAATTTCTCATTTTCTAGTTTAGCCACTTTAATTGCCTTTTTGCAAGTATTATTGGCTTCCTTATATCTTATAGAGGATGCATCTGATTGGTCCGATTTAAATGCTTTAAAAGCCCTTTTCTTATTTTTAATCTCTTGTTTTACTTCTCTACTAAGCCACATTGGTTTTAATTTGTTTCTTTTATATTTATTACCCAATGGTACATACTGTGAAATGTACCTTTCTAATATTTGTTTGAATAGTTTCCATTTTTCCTCAGTGTTTTTATCACTAAGGCGTTTATGCCAGTCGATATGTTGTAGAGCTGCCCTAATCTTATTAAAATTGGCTTTTTTAAAATTATACGTTTTAATATACCCCACATGCTTTTGCTTTTTTGAGTTTATTTCAAAAGTTACCATATTGTGATCACTATTTCCCAAATGCTCCCCTACTTGAATGTTGGTTAAAAGATTAACATTGTTTGTTATAACGAGATCCAGACAAGCATCCTTTCTAGTTGGTCCTTGTACCAGTTGTGACATAAAGGTGTCATTTAACACATTCAAAAAACGGATTCCCCTAGCTGAAGTACTAGTCCCTCTATCCCAATTTATGTCCGGGTAATTAAAATCTCCAATAATTAATGTGTTCCCCCCGATTTGCAGCTTCACCAATTTGCTCTAACAGCAGTTCTTCCTCATTAATATTTACATTTGGTGGTTAATAACATATCCCAACTAATAACGTATTTCCCTTTTTTTGCCCCAAGCAGATATCTACCCATAAAGCTTCCACATTTTCCTCGTCACACTCCACATGCCCAAGATTTGACTTGAACTCATGGCTGACATACAAACATACACCACCACCCTTCTTGTTTTTCCTATCCCTCCTAAATAATGTGTACCCATTTAAGTTAACTGCCCAGTCATGTGTCTCATCCCACCATGTTTCTGTTATGCCTATTATATCGTATTGTTTAGTTCTGCGTCTGCGTTGTTTAGGGTTCTGCGTCTTCCTCACCTGAGGAAAGTTGTGTGAGGTCGTGGGTACCACGAACCGTGGCTTTTCTGCGCTTAGCAGGGGCTTTCCCTTTGGATTTGCGTGGCACAGTGGCTTCGCCCTTCCAATGGCGTTTAGGCCGATGGGAGCATTCTCTGGAGGAGTCGAAGTCTTCGGAGTCCGCTTTATAGTGAACCCGTTTAGAGATGGGTTTGGGGGCCTCAGAATCTGTTGGGAGTGACTTGGAAGCGTCCTTTTCCATAGCTGCAGCCACAGCTGCTGTTATCATGGCCTGGAGGTCTGAGGTTTGTGATTCCTCCATGATATGGAATGGGTATTCGGGGCTCACCCGATAAATTGCGTGAGGGCACTTAGGCACAATTAGTGGAGAGGACTGGGGACCAGGGGTGGTATGGTATCAGGAATGAATAACCTGAGACTAGAGACCGGTAGGTCGTAGTAGGATAAAGAGGGCTGTGTCACTGGGGCTCACCCAGGTAATCGGAATCCTTCATGAACAGGTCCGTTTAGCAGCACAAAATGGGGGCTCACCCCGGCCAGAATAAGGTACAGACCAACTGGTTAAAACCAACCCCAAGTGCAAGGCACTAACCTGACTTGGTCCCACTGAGTGAAAAAAGGCAGGATACAAGAGGATTTCCAGTTGCTTGCAGTGGAGTAGCTGGAGCAGAAAACAGGCAGTGTCTATCTCTTTAAGATGGCCGCTGGACTGACAGCTGTAAGTATGGGGAGGATAGTACCTCCCCTAGTTTGGGCGGCAAAACTAGATGCTTGCCGTTCGTGTAATTAAACTGCCGAACGTGCGTATAGTAAAATGGTCGCGATCGCCTAAAAAAGGCGATCGCGTCAAACTGCCGAACGAGAAGCGTTCGGTAGAAAAAAATCGAATAGACAATGTGCGGTCACACAGAAAACGAACGCGGGCATTCGCGTCAAAATGGTAGAAAAAAACGAAAACGGTTGTGCGCGAGCGCACAGAAAAAGCCGTTGACAAAAGACAGAGGTATGGAGAGAAAGTACAGACGGCGGGGGGGGGGGGGGGGGGGGGCGTGAAAGACACCTGGGCAGCCAGAGGCAAGGTCCCAGGGTATACAGATAGGGTAAGAGAAATACTAGGGTAAGTATACAAAGACACAGTGATAGAACTAAATGTAGGATAGAGAAAAAATATATGCTGAATATTGAGAACTCAAAATTTGTACTTAGCTTGTGATGGAGAAGCAAAGAAAGAGGAAATGATGTCATATGTCACATCTCTTATACCCTATACTACATTGTGATTGGTTCAAAGTTTTGTCACTCTTTTTTCTTTGCTGCTATGGAGATAGTAAAGAAAGATTATGCAAAATACGAAGCCTCCTGTCATGTGATAAAATTTTGTCTCAATCTCTAAATTGAACTTTAATCACATACAGGAGGCTCTTGCAGGGTCTAGCAAGCTATTAACATAGCAGGGGATAAGAAAATCTTAATTAAACAGAACTTGCAATGAAGAAAGCCTAAATAGGGCTCTCTTTACAGGAAGTGTTTATGGAAGGCTGTGCAAGTCACATGCAGGGAGGTGTGACTAGGGTTCATAAACAAAGGGATTTAACTCCTAAATAGCAGAGGATTGAGCAGTGAGGCTACAGGGGCATGTTCTATACACCAAAACTGCTTCATTAAGCTAAAGTTGTTCAGGTGACTATAGTGTCCCTTTAAATAAAGAGAGATAGATGCCAATCTGTGTTTGACCATTTAGGTAACAATGTATCTAGTCCACCAATGCAGAAAATGTCTTAGAACATTTTATCAGTTTCCTCCAGGTCTTAGTCTTGGGATATAGTCGATTATTTTCACTTTCAGTTGTAAAATGTTATGTCTTGCTTGTTAAAAGCTATGTGGAATTGTTAACTTAATTCTACCCATCCTAATTGTGGATTTGTGTTGAATGCAGCATTCCTTAATTTTGGAGTCATCTCTCCAACATATCTCAAACCACACGGACATTTTAAAGTGTAAATGACGTTTGTGGAGTTACACTTTAGAAAATGTCTGATCTGATATTTCTTGTTTGTTCATTTAGGATACAAGAACGTGTCACCCTTAATTGACACAATATATATGCTGTAATTTAGGAAATGGTTAACAATAGCATTTTGGGGGACTGCCTCTTTGTATGCCATAATGGGTAGTTCTTTCAATTCATTAATATCAAGATGACACTCTTTTAATATACCAATGCTTTCTTAAGATAAAATTAATCCTATGGCTTTGTGTTCCCAAGGTAGACACAAAGGCAAGTCTTTAAAACTCTTGTTTTGAAGTTAATTAACTCTCTCCTGCTGTATTTTGGGTATTTTTTCATGGGATAACCTCTACAGAAAAACAGGGTTATTTAATGAGGACATGGGGCGGGATATGGGGACATTTAATAAGGATCTGTGGAGATACACTGGAGGACATGGAGAGATTTAGTGGAGAGTATGTGAAGACTTTAGGAGGTGGGATTTTGGTAGGGAGTGGAAGTGAAGCACTGCATCCAAAGCAGCACAATGTCCTGGACTGGCCCTGCAGGAGCAGGTGAGATAACACTTAGCATTTACATTGTTAAGTAAATAAATGGTGATAATTGAAAGTGCCTTCCTCTGGTTTATGAACAAGGTAGTTTCAGTAATTTGTGTGTATGTTAGAGAACCAGTATAGAGTATAACCAGTTAGAGTACAGTCTAAGTTTGTGGGAGTGTGGAAGTTTGTCATGGCCAAAGTAGCACCTTCATTAATAGATCAGATAATAAAAAAAATATTTATACTGCAATTTGCTAATGCTCCTGTATGATTTTTTTTTTTTAATACGAATTGAGATTGTGATCCCCTGTACATAAGGCAAATTCTTCATTAACGTAATCTAGATATCGATTTAGAAAAAAATAGAGGGCCATCTTAAGAGGCACACAAAGAGCCTTGACCCTTACTTTAACATATTCACTTAATGTTTATCATGTAGAAGACATAAAGCCAGACATTATGGAAGCATCTTTATTAGAATGTCTGTTACAGAAAAAGAATCCCACAAGTATTTTTTAAAACACACGGTATTGTTGTCTTTGCACATGTTTCCTGCAAATGTTTCTGATGGTTTAGACATTCTGGAAGAAAAGACAAACATAACTGTCAGAATAAAACTAGTAATTTATGTATTGCTGATATCTTCAATAGTTAATCCTACTGGTTTAAGAAAGATAGATTAGTAATGTACAATAACTATATACAGCAGTATTTAGTAAAATTATTTAGGAGACAGAGTGATTGATGTAATGCAGAAGGAGCAGAAATGAATCGTAATTTATCTTAATGGAACAATAACTCACAGCATTGATCCAGGAGATGTAAGCAGATACTCTGGTGAAGACAGAGGGTTTGAGGTAGGTGTTGCAACCAAGGGAGGAACCAAAACTGGTGATACCATGGACTTGGTAAACTCCATTGACGGAACAGTTGAGAGGTCCACCAGAATCTCCCTATAGTTGATAAAAACAAATTAGATAGAGATCTTTAATATCAATATTATTGTATTCTTAGTACATATTGGAATAATATTAAAAGTAATTGTGCACTTGTTTAGCATAATAATTATTAAATAATAATCAGATAATCAGGACAAGTCAGAGCAACAACTATATAAACAGAACATCAACAACAATATAGGAGGTAATATGATGGAATCATCAGTCTAAAATAAAGTGCACTGGGAAGAGATATAAGAGACTTATAACCGGTATACTCATTAAGATCCCAGATATGAATGGTAACTGAGCCCTGTAGCACTCAAAGCCCAAATAAACTGTGATTCAATGACTTCTAATACAAGAACACAGTAGTAGTATATTTAAAGATGTTTCTCAAATTGCATTTTAGAGGGATTAGTCAACAGATTGCCGTAGCTGTACATTAACCGTGTAATTTTACCAACAGCTACTGTGAAAAAACAGGTACATCATAATAGCAGTTGCGCTGTTCTATCAGCCAGCCAGAGATGCCCTTATTTAATAAAGCTACCAGCCAACATAGTTCCATCTATTAATAAGTAAAATAAAAATCAAGTAATCTTACATTGCATGAAGCACGGACACCGTCACCGCCGGCGCACACCATGGTGGTCTTGACTGTGCTTCCCCAGTAAGAGCTGCTGGAGCAGGTTGAGTGAGCTACAACAGGCAGAGGGGCCTGCTGGAGGATTGAGGGAAGAGATCCACCGGCTGTAGGAAACGTTAATGTTATTGTTGCACTCAATGCTATTTCTCATGAAAGGAGACAAATGTGGCATAACATCAGTAAAGAAAGTGGGAACATCTGAGTTTGGAAGAAACCCTTTAGTGGTTTCCCTGGAATCAATACTCACATTTTTCTATATATTATCTTATATGTTGACAATTAATCAACTAATTATTTTTTTGTGGCAAGTCATGGTGTAGGAAAGATTTTTTTTTTTTTTTTTTTTTTACATAAAACAACTTACTGGTAGTTCTTCCCCAGCCAGTAACAACACAGGCAAAATTGTTGGCTAGGACAGTTCCATCAGCGGGCAGGGTAGCCACCTTCACAGAGCTGTTCAGAGTGGCACTGGATGCCAGATGAAGGACTGCAATATCATATCTAAAAAAAACAGGAACAGAGTCGCAATCAACTGGTTTATTTAGGAAATTGTATGTACGTGTTTTCAAGTGTATGTAGACATTGTTATATTTTTATCCAAGGGAAAAAAGAAAGATCCAGGCACCCCAGGGCTCAGATGGACAATTTTATTGGAACAAAGTTACAGCAAAATAGCTGTTTTGCCTAGCTGAGCCTTGGAGTGCCTGATTCGTTCTTTAAAAAAAAAATAACAAATATTTAACCTCATTGGGATTGAACTAACCCCTGGTCAAGTTGCACCCTGCTACAGCTCAATTAAGTAAGTGCACTTCTTACAAATCTGGTTGGTACAATATTTGGTTATATTTATAGACATGTTTAAGACTCTTTAGATATGTCTTTATTAAGGTCAGTGCTGCCCTTTACTTTTGTAAAACTAGTAATATTTACTATATATAATATATAATTTAGTAAATATTTGAAATACATCATGCTTACTTCTCTGACTAGCAATTTATTATGGCAATAAATATTTGTTTTCGGTTCAGTGTTAGAGAATTTGATCACAATAATCATGTTTCTTTTTCATTCTTTTTAGTGCATTTTTGGAACAATTTAAAGAGATCCATTTTAATTATTCCAAAATTTCAGCCATTTGCTACGTTGTTCGTTTTGTAAGTAACTTTTTTTTTTTTACATATATGTATGTACAACTTTGTGTTTTATATTTTGACTATATAAACGTCTTACCCAGCTGCTACATTGTTGGTGTTCCAGCTTGCATGTCTTACAATTCTGGACACAGAGATTGACTGTTCGGTGCCTTCATTTGTGCTCAAGTTGTGGTCTCCCAAGACAACACGGAAGGTACGAGCGCTGTAAATTTGGGACAAAAATATGAAAATAATTGTAAATATTTTATTCGCATTATGACAACCAGTGTAAGTGATATAACAACACTAAGCAGGATGGTTTGTTGTGGTTACATTGGATTTGCAATCTAAAGGGCAACTTAAGCAGCATATGGAAACAAAAACTGCTATCTCAGGTGAATTGTAGATTGATTTTCTTAAAGGTAAAGTGTCACTTTGAAACAATTTTTAATATAATAATGCTTTCATATTGTATGGGAATATATTCTATTTCAATGAAGTATACGTAAAAAAAAAAAAAAAAAAAAAGGGAGGGAGGGAGGGAGAGAGAGAGAAAAACTCATCCCTACCTTTAGTATGTGATAAGATCCTTCAGCAATATACATGCACCTTGGGTCAGACAGTGTCTGAGAATTGATATTTAGTCTTTATGGTCTTACCTGTTTCACTCTCTGTGAAAACTGGGAATATTTTTTAGAAGGCGGTGTGCAATAGATTACTTTGTTTTGTGTAGGTGCGGGGTGGCTGTAAGAGTTGTAGCTGCCTGTGTGTCACATGTGTGTCTGTTTGTGAGTATCTATGTGTGAGTATATGAGAGTGATATGTTTGGATGATGTGTATGGCACTGCGTGGTGTGTGTGGTAGCTGTGAGTGATGTGTGTGGGTGCCTGTGAGTGAATAGTATTGCTGTGTGGGTAACTGTGCAGGCTGTATGGGCAAATGAGTGTGCTATAAGTGTGTATGCTGGGATGGGGAGTCATAAGAATGGGGAAACAATGAAGGTGTGGAAGTATCTCCCTGCTGTCCAGAGGTATTCATTTACTTATCAGGGCCTGATGGGAAGTTGAGAGTGGTGTGATGTCACATGCCCCCCGCCGATTTCCAATGCCCGCTCATTGAAGACCCTGGAGAGCACCTTCCTCTAATGCTGCACTATACCACCAATAGTAAGCAGTAGCAATGGTAATACCACCACTATACCACCAATGGTAAGCAGCAGCAATGGTAATACCACCACTATACCACCAATGGTAATACCACCACTATACCACCAATGGTAATCAGCAGCAATGGTAATACCACCACTATACCACCAATGGTAATCAGCAGCAGTTGTAATACCACCAATCAATGGTAAGCAACAGCAATGTGTGTTGGGTGGCTGTATATCTATTCAACATTAAATAATATAAATATGTCTGATCGTATACATATACGATCTGCATTATGTTAAAATAAATAAATAGGCTTCAGGGCTGGACTGACTTCTTGGGTGCAATAAAATGTTCATGGGCAAACCCAACACAACCTGTGAACATGCTTTTGCTCCATGCACAGAAGTAAGGAAGACCATAGAGACTAACAGTGAGTTTTAAAACATTGATTAAAGAACAGCGCACAAATAAAAATATAGTTTTACATTTTTAACCGTATTCTTATGTGTGCATAGTTCCTTAATCAGTATTATGTATATATTTTGGTGTTCCAGGTGTGCCCCTAACTCCCTTTATGGTTTTACTATGTACGTTTTCACACAGTGTCTGACACAAGGTGAATATGGTGGAAGGAACCTGTCATATACTAGAGGTAGGGATGAGCTATTCTTATTTATTTGCCTATTTATTTATATATTCGATTCTTTATTTCATCATATACTTAATTTTAAAATAATCTATTTCCTTTCAATACTTGATGAAAGGATATTATATTAATACATAGTTTTGTGGTCACAATTGTCCTTTCACTTCTGTCAGTTGGTTTGGACATCATTGTTAGGAAAGCAAAGCAACTAGCTTTCAAGTGAACTATACATTCAAACAATAAAAAATTTTGCTCCTCATCCTTTTGTTAAGGTAAAGCTGCTACAAAGGATGGCTTTAAGAACTAAAGGTATAAGGGTATTACAGCTGAGCTTGGCATCACTACATTGCAAAAATAAAGTGACAAAAGCAAAAATACCCTAGAACAGAGGTAGGCAACTTTCAACACTCCAGATGTTGTGGGCAACATCTCCCATGATGCTTTTCCTACATTACGGCTGTTAGAGCATTATGGACATGTAGTTCACAACACCTGGAGTGCCAAAAGTTGTCTACCTCTACCCTAAAATGACAATGTTCTCACTTTTCCACTGTTATGAGGTTATAACCTTGCCTAGTAGTGACATCACTGCAATAGAGTTAAAATAATGTTGCGGTGAGAAATTATATTATTAAAGTACAGCTATAAGGATATAAACATGGAGAGATAGAAACTTCTATGTCTGACACCTAACTGCTTTACAGTTTTAATATTCTTAGTTTGCGTTGCAAAACAAAAAAAAGATGCCTGTTCAGGGATTATATTAATACTTGGATAGAAAATACAAGTGTTACTGTAGTGAATATTGTATGTTAATATAGTATTGCATTTTAATATAACATGTATAGGGGCGAGGCCTGACAGACGATCAGGATGGTCGCATGTTGTTGGAGCTCCTCAAAGATATTAACCTACTCAGTGCTAAAACCGACAAAACTACTCTATATCTGGGAAAAATCCTGCATGCAATTTTGGGGAGTACGCTAGAGCCTCTCCATGACTACTTTACCTGTAACCGGCGATTTTGGCCCATGCTCGACTCTCATATGGCCTGCGATCACCCTAGAGGTTAAGGAGACGGCTGATCCCTAGCCTTGAATTGGAGCCTGCTTGCTTAGGGTCCTGTTCCACCCACCCCCTTTGGACCGGCGGGGGTTATCCCGGTCTCCACTGGTGTTGGGGTCACATCAACATACAGCTTGCAGCTGAACCAGAGGGTTGTGATCTGTTTCCCAAGATGGCTACCACGATGAGCCCTACAGCTGGAGACACGTTCCTGCGGTCACCCTCACTGCCGGGCTCTCTCCTCCTAAATTTTGACTGCATCTATGCTGCCTTTTGGGATAAACTTGCTGAAAGGGAACTTACCCCCAAGATGTCGGGTATACAAGCATGCACTCCCACAACACATCCTGCCTTTCCTTTACCCGCTATACCAGTATCACAAGACCCGCCGAAAGCAGAAGCAAGCTACTGCAAGGTGTCCTGAATTCGTCCTGTGGGTGATAGCACTATGCTACACACGAGCTTGTACTGACTTGGGGAACCCATATGAGATCGCCGATGGCAGTGGAAAAAAGGGACTTAACGTCACTGGGCATAGGCTGACTGGTCTATACAGCTTGCAGTTGGGCTGCTTCCCTCCTGACCACTTATACCATGTTGTCTGCAGCGTCTCAACTGCTATAAGTGCTCATAGTTCCCCAAATGTTTTCTTATAGCATAGTTAAGTTTTACAATACCCAGTGGTCCCAGTATTTAGTATCTTGTATCTCTCTACAGTTCTATGCTTTAGTTTATCTTCCCCTCCTTTTGCTGCATATGAAAGATGTTTCCACTTATTACCCACAAAATGTGCATTGTATTCAACATTTCATGTCACGTTTCTACCTTATGCAATTGCTTTTGTACTTTGTGAAATGTCTACATACCTGTGTCTGTCAAACTATGCACTACTAAAATAAAGAATATAAAAACAAAAAATAAACACCTGTATGAACCACAAATTGATTTATATATTTGGACTATATACATACGCGTCTACACAGTGAGCAGCAGTGAGGACACGGTTAGCACGAATCAGAGAACCTCCACAGGTGTGGTACCAGCTGCTTCCAGACTGATACTGAAGGGAAACCTAGAGAAAAAGACCAAACATTTTAACATTTCTCATATTTTTCTATTGTACTTCTTTTGAAACAAATGCTTGCGATAGGACAGCCCTGAAATACTAAGTATTTCTAAAAATACCAGGTGCACAAGGGGTGGGTGGAGGTGTCACCAGAGGATGCTAATGCATTTCAAGCCTCATGGACACTTATTTTGAGTTAATTTGACATTTTCTGGTTAATTACTGAAAAGTCAGAGTTTAGTGAATAACCTTATCAGTGTAACTGTGTTTATTTCAGACTGAAGGCTTTGTTACTAGACAGAGAATTGTAACAAACTGAAAGGGAAATGCACATTTTGTACCCACATAATCCACACTGGAAAAAGTATCCAATTTAACCTGCATTTTCCACCTGGAATTTCAAGTCACTTCAACTTTCTATTTTATGAATAAATTGAGTAATTGAGCTAATTGAGTAACTTAGATACATAGAATCATGGACATGTAAAGCATGTATTATTATTATTACATGTTATTAATGTTAACACATATTAAATATGAGCAGTAAATCCAATACATTTTGCTAGAATAAGAACTTTTATTTTTTTAAATATAAACTTTAGTTTTTTAATTTTATTTTATAAAAATCAGTTTTTCTTGGGAATTAACCCTTACCTGCCAGGGCCATGCATTTTTGGCAGCATTGCTTCCTCCTACCACACGGGTATTCATATCCTCCAAATACTGGGTGTCATCAGCGCAATGTCCTATGGGATGGAAGGATTTGATAAATATTACTTTGAATGTCTTTAAATTGACTAAGTACTTGAGGCATATTCCAGTGATCTCCCTACAGCAACCAAAATTAATAATAATTATAAATTACTGTGAAGTCTTGAATATTACAACTTTAAGAACTTACTATGTGCAACCTATTAGGTGATTATATAACTGTTGATGAGTAAAGACATTCTGAATAAGACAATAAAATGTGGTAGCTGTACAAAAAACAGTAGAAAATAACTAAATCAATATGTTTATAGCTAGATACCAAAAAGATAGCGGTGAGACCAGACATGATCAAACTCGCCACAGTGCAAGTGTAATATCTCAAGAGGAACCTGCCTATCTTAGGTTTGTCTTTGAAAAGTCCATATTGGGCACAGAAACTCGATAAAATCAAGTTTCCACAAATTTACCAGAGTTCCCAGCTTGACATACAAATTAACATACAAAGGCTAGGATAGAACAACATGTTAGCTCATGTAATTTACACTAATAAATTCATGTTTGAAGACTTGTGATTTTAACCTACTCTAATATATATATGTAAAAAAGATAAATTAACTATAAATATGATAAGCACATTGCAAAGCCATATCTATGGTTACTACATAAAGTCACTGTTCAAACAATGGAGATGTAAATAGTCTAAGTGCTCTGCATGGGCTATCACATTTTTGACGAGAAGATGAGTATATTTATATTTTAGTCTCTGATTTATGTCTTATTCCTGCTTCACCTTGTTACTTGTCTATTTAGGTCAATATTCTTCCAACCGCATAATAATTTTCCAGATTCTTCAATTTCAATTTCATTCCATTTTCAGACTGGGAAATATGTTAAAATATCTTAACATTTTGGTAAACCGAGTCCACGCAGACTTGGCTTTAAGATTTGTTGGTGTTTTGTTTTTAAACTTTTTTTTCTCACAACATTTGTTAAAGGACATACTTAATTTAGCTTAAAATCTTGCTGTAGCTAGAAATAAAGGAAATATTCTTATAATTCCTAGCCATTTCTATGGCTGACCAGCAGTGACAGCTGGTAAAGTTTAGAAATATCCAGACAATAGATTTTAGGAGAGAACTTATCCTGCCCCTTGACTTTTTTAAGCTCCACTTTTTTAATTCCGTGCCCTCCACTGTTGGCAATGAGAGGTTATGCCATTTTTAACGCCATAGAGCTGTAGATTTGCATACTTGGGAAACAATAACTGCTTTAAAGTGTCCTAACTATATCCCAAAATGCTGTTACCCAATAAAAGCCCTAGAAGATGATGCGGAAATTTGCAGAATTTTCTATTAGGAACTGAGACCCAGTAAAAAAACAATGGCTGATGTCATCATCTTATTAGAGCAGACTTAACATGTCTACATGCACTATAAGCAGATAATGGGGGATTTAAAATAAAAAAACTCTGCAAAATCTAGATCTAGAAATAATAGTGAGAGTGGTGTTATTATATTATTCACTAAAGTAGCAGAGAAGCTGCCCATGGCATAATTTGAAAACACAAGTAGATATGTAAACGGTCAGTATACATAGTATATGAGCAGTAAATGAGATTAAGTCCCAGATTCTGTGGAAGTGACAAGTGAGAAAGATTTGCACAGGATCGATAGGTAAAGTTTATGGATTGTGGAGTGAAGCGGCATGGTTTCTAATAATAGTGGTTAGAAAATAATAATTACCGCAAAGGACGAGAGCTGCAAGTACAAGGAGCCTCAACATGTTCACCGGATGCTGGATACAAATCCTACAGAAGTTCTACTCCAGGCTCCCTCTATATATATATCAAGAAATGTTGCCCATGTATGATCTAATTATCCACTTGTGGGAATAATTACAGATGTTACATGTTCAACAGGTGGCAATGTGTTTTTTTAACTTCTTGGTAAAACAATAATTATTACTTATCCCTCAAGGACTTGCAGCAAACAAGTAAATAATCCAGTTATTTAAAGAATATTTGAATGGAAAAACATAAAGCAATGTTTTATGATATATGACTAGAGTCTGGTAAAATGTAGGCTACCTATTTCATTATATGTATTTGACAGTACGAATTACTGCAGTATGAATTATTGCATTGCATCACATCTCCAATAGTGATGTCGCGAACACAACATTTTTGGTTCGCGAACGGCGAACGGGAACTTCCGCAAACGTTCGCGAACCGGCGAACCGGGCGAACCGCCATTGACTTCAATGGGCAGGCGAATTTTAAAACCGACAGGGACTCTTTCTGGCCACAAAAGTGATGGAAAAGTTGTTTCAAGGGGACTAACCTGTGGCATGCCGGAGGGGAATCCATGGCAAAACCTTTTTATATGAGGGTCCCTCAATAGGCACGACAGCATGAAAGACCCCATTTGCACAAGGTTGGATGCCAAGCTACTCATTTCCCGTTCCTCCTCCTCACACAGAGCAGAATATGGACTGTTCCCCCTACATAGGGTCACTTGGCAGATATGGTTTGACACCTATCCTAAGGATCCATGATACACACTGATACAGAGCAGAATAGAGACTGTTCCCCCTACATAGGGTCACTTGGCAGATATTGATTAACACCTGTCCTCAGAGACCATGATACACACGGACTCAGAGCAGAATAGAGACTGTTACCCCTACATAGGGTCACTTGGCAGATATGGATTGACACCTGTCCTCAGAGACCATGATACACATTAACACAGAGCAGAAAGGGGACTGTTCCTCCTACATAGGGTCACTTGGCAGATATGGATTGACACCTATCCTAGCGATCCCTGATAAACACTGACACAGAGCAGAATAGAGACTGTTCCCCCTACATAGGGTCACTTGGCAGATATGGATTTACACCTGTCCTCAGAGACCCTGATACACACTGACACAGAGCAGAATAGAGACTGTTCCCCCTACATAGGGTCACTTGAAGGACACTGACTGCTATTAGCTTACAGTGAAAAACTGTTTTGCTTTTTAAAGGCACGCTATAGTCACACCAGATATGAGTGGCAAAGTGCACTTGCTGAGGTTGGCAGAGTACACGCTGAAGGCCTGACACCCAGACGCTTGCAGACAACTAACTGCTATTAGCTTACAGTGAAAACTTATTTTCTTTTTAAAGGCACGCTATAGTCACACCAGATATGAGTGGCAATGTGCACTTGATGAGGTTGGCAGAGTACACGCTGAAGGTCTGACACCCGCTTTAAGGACACTGACTGCTATTAGCTGACAGTGAAAAACTTTTTTTGTTTTTAAAGGCACGATATAGTCACACCAGATATGAGTGGCAAAGTGCACTTGATGAGGTTGGCAGAGTACACGCTGAAGGCCTGGCACCCAGACGCTTGCAGACAACTAACTGCTATTAGCTTACAGTGAAAAACTTTTTTTGTTTTTAAATGTCAAGCTTAAGCTATTGTGACACCAGATATGAGTGGTGGCACTGGGCAAGTGGGCACAGTATCCACTGTGAGCCTGACACAGAAGCTGGCAGGCAGGCAACTGCAATTAGATTACACAGAAAAAAGAAAAAGCAGACTGATGTTCTAGCCCTAAAAAGGGCTTTTTGGGGTGCTGTTCTTACAGCAGAGATCTGATGAGTCCTTCAGGACTGTAGTGGACACTGGATACCCTAGCTTAGCTACCATTTTCCCTATTTAATGAGCAGCAGCTACACTTCCCCTCCTCTCACTCAGAATGCAGCTTCAGAATGAATCTAAAATGGATGCTGTAAGGAGGTGGGAGGTTGTGGAAGGGAGGGTCTGCTGCTAATTTGCTGGAATGTGTCTGCTGACCGTGTATATGAGGCATCGATTTTAGGAAGTGGGAGATGGAAAAAGATGCTTGGCCGGTCCTCCTACTTCAAATTTGGGGCACTGCGCGTGCAATCTAATGTGCCACCAGATAGGAGTGGTGTGTTAAGTAGTACTATTCTTATCAGTTTAATCCATATTATGTCCCCTATCAGGGGACGTGTATATAAGGTATCGATTTTAGGAAGCGGGAGATGGAAAAAGATGCTTGGTCGGTCCTCCTACTTCAAATTTGGGGCACTGCGCGTGTAATCTAATGTGCCACCAGATTGGAGTGGTGTGTTAAGTAGTACTATTCTTATCAGTTTAATCCATATTATGTCCCCTATCAGGGGATGTGTATATAAGGCATCGATTTTAGGAAGCGGGAGATGGAAAAAGATGCTTGGTCGGTCCTCCTACCTCAAATTTGGGGCACTGCGCGTGCAATCTTATGTGCCACTAGATAGGAGTGATGTGTTAAATAGTCCCCCTCATCAGGCCTTTTTTAGTCGAATGTATCGCCCACTGTCAGTCCCTTTCGGGATCCATCCCTCATTCATCTTAACAAAGGTGAGGTCTTCTCAGTGACAATACCTCCTGCTGCACTGAAGGTCCTTTCTGATGGGACACTTGAAGCGGGGCAGGCCAGAAGTTAGATCGCACATTGGGATAGCTCAGGCCACAGGTCAAGCCTGCACACCCAGTAGTCAAGGGGTTCATCGCTCCTCAGAGTATCAGTATCTACAGTTAAGGCAAGGTAGTCTGCTACCTGTCGGTCGAGTAGTTCTCTGAGGGTGGACCCTGAAGGGCTGTGCCGATGCATAGGACTTAAAAAGCTCCGCATGTCCTCCATCAACAACACGTCTTTAAAGCGTCCTCTCCTTGCCGGCGTGGTTGTGGGAGGAGGAGGATTACTTTCACATCTTCCCCTGTTAGATTCCCGTTGTGCTGTGACATCACCCTTATACGCTGTGTAAAGCATACTTTTTAATTGATTTTGGAACTGCTGCATCCTTTCCGACTTGCCGTAATTCGGTAACATTTCAGGCACTTTCTGCTTATACCGGGGGTCTAGTAGCGTGGACACCCAGTACAGGTCGTTCTCCTTCAGCCTTTTTATACAAGGGTCCCTCAACATGCACGACAGCATGAAAGACCCCATTTGCACAAGGTTGGATGCCGAGCTACTCATGTCCTGTTCCTCGTCCTCAGTGATCTCTCTGATGGTATATTCTTCCCCCCAGCCACATACAACACCACGGGTACCAGATAGGTGACAACGAGCACCCTGGGATGCCTGTTGTTGTTGGTCTTCCTCCTCCTCCTCAAAGCCACATTCCTCCTCTGACTCCTCTTCCTCACAATCCTCTTCCAGCGTTGCCGCAGGTCCAGCAAGCGATGCTGATAAGGCTGTTTCTGGTGGTGATGGTGACCACAACTCTTCCTCTTCACGCTCATCTACGGCCTGATCCAGCACTCTTCGCAGGGCACGCTCCAGGAAGAAAACAAATGGTATGATGTCACTGATTGTGCCTTCGGTGCGACTGACTAGGTTTGTCACCTCCTCAAAAGGACGCGTGAGCCTACAGGCATTGCGCATGAGCGTCCAGTAACGTGGCAAAAAAGTTCCCAGCTCCGCAGAGGCTGTCCTAGCACCCCGGTCATACAAATACTCGTTAACGGCTTTTTCTTGTTGGAGCAGGCGGTCGAACATTAGGAGTGTTGAATTCCAACGTGTCGGGCTGTCGCAAATCAAGCGCCTCACTGGCACGTTGTTTCGCCGCTGGATATCAGAAAAGTGGCCATGGCCATGTAGGAACGCCTGAAATGGCCACACACCTTTCTGGCCTGCTTAAGGACGTCCTGTAAGCCTGGGTACTTATGCACTAAGCGTTGTACGATCAGATCAGATGCACGGCACATGTGTAAACTTGCCCAAATGCAATGCCGCCAACAAATTTCTTCCGTTGTCACAAACCACTTTGCCGATCTCCAGTTGGTGCGGAGTCAGCCACTGATCCACCTGTGCGTTCAGGGCGGACAGGAGTGCTGGTCCAGTGTGACTCTCTGCTTTCAGGCAAGTCAACCCCAAGCTTCTTGTGATGACCTCCCACTGCTTCCAACTCGTCTCCTTCTCCTCCTATCTGTCTCCCCATCTGAACTTTTCCCCTGTTCTTCTTCTCTTCTAGCGGGCACCCACAATCCATGGACGCATCATTATCATAAACCGCTTCACTTGTATCTGACAACTCAGCAAAGGAAACAGCAGTGGGTACAACATCATCATCATCACACCATACGTGTGTAATGCTGCCTGACTGAGACATATCCCTGTTATCTACATCCTCTGGCAATAATGGTTGCGCATCACTCATTTCTTCCAACTGATGTGTAAATAACTCCTCTGACATACCAAGTGAAGTGGCTGTGGTGCTAGTGTTGGTGGTGGCGGCAGGCGGGCGAGTGGTAACTTGAGAGGTGCCCGAAGCTAAGCTGGAGGAGGATGGTGCGTTGAGGTTCCGAGCGGAAGCTGTAGAAGATTGGGTGTCCTGTGTTAGCCAGTCAACTATGTCCTCAGAACTTTTCAAGTTCTGGGTACGTGGCCTCTGAACATTGGGCATTATTCTAGGGCCACAGGGAATCACAGCACCACGACCACGACGGCCCCTGTGGGGTGGCCTGCCTCTGCCTCTCATTTTTTTTTGATTAGTGGTGCAAGCTACTGTGACAACAGATATGAGTGGCACTGGTGTGACACTGTACCCTGGCAGGCCCTGAAATGCACACTAGTGAAGGAAACTGACTGCTATTATATTACAGTCCAAAAGTTTTTTTTTGTTAAATGCAAGCTATTGTGACACCAGATATGAGTGGTGGCACTGGGCAAGTGGGCACAGTATACGCTGTGAGCCTGACACACACGCTGGCAGACAACTAACTGCTATTCAATCTATTACAGTCAAAATGTTATTTTTTTTTTTAAATGTACACTACTGTTACACCAGATATGAGTTGCACTGGTGTGACACTGTGCCCTGGCAGGCCCTGAAATGCACACTCGTGAAGGAAACTGACTGCTATTATATTACAGTCCAAAAAGTTTTTTTTTGTTAAATGCAAGCTATTGTGACACCAGATATGAGTGGTGGCACTGGGCAAGTGGGCACAGTATACGCTGTGAGCCTGACACACACGCTGGCAGACAACTAACTGCTATTCAATCTATTACAGTCAAAATGTTATTTTTTTTTTTTAATTGTACACTACTGTTACACCAGATATGAGTTGCACTGGTGTGACACTGTGCCCTGGCAGGCCCTGAAATGCACACTCGTGAAGGAAACTGACTGCTATTATATTACAGTCCAAAAAGTTTTTTTCTGTTAAATGCAAGCTATTGTGACACCGGATATGAGTGGTGGCACTGGGCGAGTGGGCACAGTATACGCTGTGAGCCTGACACACACGCTGGCAGACAACTAACTGCTATTCATTCTATTACAGTCAAAATTGAATTGCACTGGTGTGACACTGTGCCCTGGCAGGCCCTGAAATGCACACTCGTGAAGGAAACTGACTGCTATTATATTACAGTCCAAAACGTTTTTTTTTTTGTTAAATGCAAGCTATTGTGACACCAGTGAGTGAGTGGTGGCACTGGGCAAGTGGGCACAGTAAATATGCTGTGAGCCTGACACACAGGCTAGCAGGCAGGCAACTGCAATTACATTACACAGAATTTTTTTTTTTTTTTAAAAGCAGACTGATGTTCTAGCGAAAAAGGGCTTTTTGGGGTGCTGTCCTTACAGCAGAGATCAGATGAGTCCTTCAGGACTGTAGTGGACACTGAATACACTAGCCTAGCTATTAATTTCCCTATCAAATCAGCAGCAGCTACACTGTCCCTACTCTCACTAAGAATGCAGCGTCACAATGAATGTAAAATGGATGCTGTCCAGGAGGTGGGAGGGTCTGGGAGGGAGGGTCTGCTGCTGATTGGCTGGAATGTGTCTGCTGACTGTGAGGTACAGGCAGGGTCAAAGTTTACTCAATGATGACGAATAGGGGGCGGACCGAACAGCGCATGTGTTTGACGTCCGTGGCGAACGCGAACAAGCGAACGCGAACAAGCGAACAGTTTGGGACATCACTATAGGTGAGCACTTGGGAAATAGTGATCACAATATAGTGTCCTTTAAAATAAACTCAAAAAAAATAAAAATAATAATTTATACTAAAACATATGATTTTAAAAAGGCCAATTTCAATAAGTTAAGGGCAGCTTTACAATATATTGACTGGCATA
Source organism: Pelobates fuscus (assembly GCF_036172605.1). NCBI lineage: Eukaryota > Metazoa > Chordata > Amphibia > Anura > Pelobatidae > Pelobates > Pelobates fuscus. Next base: position 403,288,798 of record NC_086317.1, read on the forward strand.
AACTCTTTAGTGAAAAAATACTGAGGATAAATGGGTCATCTTCCAACAAATATTAGAAAGGTACATTTCTTAGTATGTACCATTGGGTAATAAATATAAAAGAAACAAAATGAAACCAATGTGGCTTAGCAGAGAAGTAAAACAAGAGATTAAAAATAAGAAAAGGGCATTTAAAGCATTTAAATTTGACAAATGAGATGCATCCTATAAAAGATATAAGGAAGCCAATAACGCGTGCAAAAAGGTGATTAGATTCGCTAAACTTCAAAATGACAAAAATGATAGCCAAAGAGAGCAAAACCAACCCCAAAGCATTCTTTAAGTACATAAATTCTGAAAAAACAAAATATGAAAGTGTAGGTACACTAAAAACTGGAATTGGGGTGTTAGTTAATGAAGACCAGGAAAAGGCAGACATTTTAAATAACTATTTCTCCTCCGTATATATTAAGGAAGAACCCAAGGCAATAGATGTGCAAATGATTGCTGCTAAAAACTTGCAGAAAATTTGTAATTGGTTAACTCAAGACAAGGTGCTGCAGCAACTAAAGAAACTTAATATAAACAAAGCTCCAGGGCCTGACGGTATTCATCCACGAGTACTTAAGGAAGTGTAGAAATACGTGAACCTCTGTTTTTAATCTTTCATGATTCTTTTCTTTCAGGAAGTGTTCTGGAGGATTGGAGGAAGGCAGATGTGGTTCCTATATTCAAAAAGGGATCAAAGTCCTTGCCTGGAAACTAAAGACCTGTGAGCTTAACGCCTGTGGCTGGAAAGTATTTGAAAGATTATTAAGGGATAATATTCAAGAATTCCTTGAGAAGAACATAGTTATCAGCAAAAATCAGCATGGTTTTATGTAGCACAGGGCATGTCAAACTAACTTGATTGCATTCTACAAAGAAGTAAGTAGAAGTATAGATCAGGGTGTTGCAGTGGATGTGATCTATTTTGATTTTGCCAAGGCATTTGATACAGTTCCACACAATAGATTAGTGTTCAAACTCAAATAAATCGTACATATTGTATCGTACACATATTGAATATGCTGTGCAATTTTGGGCACCTGTTCTAAAGAAGGATATTATGGCACTAGAAAAAGTGCAGAGGTGGGCTCCAAAATTAATAAAAGGAATGGAACATATCAGCTATGAAGAAAGGTTAACAAATTTAATCCTCTTTAGTTTAGAAAAACGTCGCCTGAGAGTGGATATGATAACATTACACAAATATATTTGGGCCAATACAAACCATTGTGTGAAAATCTATTCACAAACCAGACTTTACATAGGACATGAGGTCATGCATTTAGACTGGAAGAAAAAAGATTTTGTCTAAGGCTAATCAGAATATTCAAGGATATATTTTTTCAATGTAGGGTAATAGCTGCTTGATCCAAGGATAAATCTGACTGCCATTCTGGGATCAAGAAGGATTTTTTTTTTCCTAGCTTGTTGCAAAATTGGAAGTGCTTCAAACTGTTTTTTTTTTTTTTGCCTTCTTTGGGATCAACAGCAAAAAACAAATGTGAGGAAGGCTGAACTTGATGGACGCAAGTCTCTTTTCAGCTATGTAACTTTGTAACTATGTAACATTTGAAACAAGATTTTACATCCTAAACAACTAACTTAAGAACTTTTCAATTTAAACTGTGTTGCCTGGCTTAGCCATGGTATCTGCTCTCCTTCTGTTAGTTGGGCAGTAGTCAAGGGTCATGACACTTTTATTGATCAATTATTGGAAATTGATATGCTCGCATTGTTGGCGACAACCTGGATATTTTAGAAAAACTATTGCTCTTTCATGTCCCTTAAAACTTGTAATGGTTCATATTGACATTGGTTGTCCATTATCCTGAGGAAATGCATCCGGTATAAACGTTTGTGTGTGTCTGCAGCTAAAACCATGTATTCAGCTTGCATGCCTCAGACGGGTGTGTTTCTCTGTATTCGGTTCAGGAATGGCTGCAGCATCAATGCGAAGAGGAGGGGGGACAATGGGCAGCCCTGGCGTGTCCCATTTGTGATCTGGAATGGGTCCGACAGTGCTCCGTTTATTCTCAGTCTTGACGATGGGTTGCTGTACATGAGCCGTGATCCAGGACAGGAATTTCGGGCCCATGCCTTGGCCTACCCTGTCGAACGCTTTTTCAGCGACTGTTGACAGGAGTAGCACTGGGACGTTGCCCCGACATGCCAGTGCAATCAGGTTCAGCGCTCTAATGGTGTTTTCCTGCACTTCTCTGCCAGGGATGAATCTTGTTTGGTCTGACTTGATGATGGTCGGCAGCAGTGGGGGATTCGGTTGGCCAGGATCTTGGAGAGAAGTTTGAGGTCTGTGATGAGCACTGAAATTGGTCGATAGCTTTGGCATTGGGTGGGATCTTTGCCTTCCTTAGGTAGTAGTGTGATATTGGCCGCCTTGAACTGCGGGGATGGTTTGGCCTCCTCCAGGATTGCGTTTAGGGACACCAGTAGTTTCATAAGTAGTTCCTTGCGTCTTATAGTACTGCAGAGGCAGGCCATCCGGGCCAGGTGACTTGCCTGTCTGCGACATTTTGATTGCGTGTGAGAGTTCCTCCAGGGTGATGGGCGTCTCCAGGGAGTCCAAGTCTCCTTCCTCTAAGCGTCTTATGTCTGCAGAGGTGAGTTATCTCTGGATCTCCTTTCTTTTAGTCGTCGGGTCCCTTGGTTGATCCACTGCTATGTTGTATAGTGATTGGTAGTAGTGACGAAAGGTCTGTGAAATCCCGTCTGGGAGGTGGCGCATGCGTTGTGCTGTATCCTTGATATTGGGGATATATAGTTGGTTCCTCTTTTGTCTGAGTCGTATTCTCAGTAGGCACCTGCATTTGTTGCTGTGTTCATGGATCACGTGGCAAAATTGCTGATATGCACGCTAAATGAATACTGATACATATGTATGTTAAAGACTTTATGGGCATAGAGCTATCTACCACCATATATGGTGTACTTGCCCTAAAGGGTTGTCATTTTGGGAGGAGATTCATACTTTGGATAATTTGCACAGACCTGTACCCTTAGCATTTTGATTTCTTGGTCTATCAATGGTTTTAGCTCTCACAAGTTAAAACTTTTGAGTAGGATCTTGCTAACCACTCGAAGAGTTTTGGCTGAAGGATGTGGCCTCCTGCAATTGAGGTGGTCTTTCTAAAATTTAGAATACTTTTCTCATGGATAAATTAAATGCACAAAATGTAACTCAATTCCTTTCTTTCAAAAAAATCATTATTGTTATTAAGAGAAGAATGTATTAGCCCAGAAGCTTGGGTTACTTGTGTTGTCTCCTTCCCCAATGGCACAGACTCTCTACTTCTTTATTTCCCTTCTTCTAATCTTGTATCTATTACCTTCTTTCTTCTATTACCTTCTATTTTTTGCTTTTCTTGTGAGGGTACTTCACCTTCACTTATGACCATTGCAAACTCAGAATGTAGAAGTCTATATTACTTGTAAGCTGTGGTACATACGTTTCTACCTTTTAATTCCGGTATTGCTACTTTTACTTAATTATTTGGATCTTTAAAGCTTCTAATTGCACATTAAGCTTTATTTGCACATTAAGCTTTATAACTATGAATATTGCTTACTAATCTCTGTCTTTCATGATTCATGTATACATTTTCATGTTTTCATTGTTATCTTACTCCACCTTATTGATTTTGGGTTGAAACGTTGTTGAGTCCACTGTATTGCGACTCCGTTATTTATTGTCTCACTCCAGTTCGTGGGTCAGATAAAAAATGTTTAGTTGATCTGTGAACCAAATGGCAGGAAGACGCTTCCATTGGTTTACTACAAAATGTATAACGCATCCATATATATATGTGTATATGTTTAAGGCCGAAGGCCTGTATTTGTGGGAGGTGTTAGCGTTACTATATAAACGCTACTCCCCCCTTCCTACCTTGCCGTACGCACGCTGTTCACTCCTGTTTCCGGCCGCCGGATGCACGTCCCGCCAAGTTCAGAGCCCCCCCTCCATTCGGGGAAACCTAACCGAACACTTCCAGTGACGAAACGCAAATCACACAAACACCCAGGTAACCGGCGGGAATAACCACAATCGGGCTATTCCTGCCGTTCACATATACAATTACTTCACGTTTAATGCTGATCTGGTACGAATATCTGTCAGACCTGTCATACCAGGTCAATTCATTATTGACCACAATATATATAGCAGTCTGTTGAATCTGGTGACCATAGAAATTAGAACAGTGTGCATAAATGCGCTTTCAGTACAATCCCTGTTGGTGAATTAGCTCAAGGCATTAAACCTAATTAATAGCACCAGACACACAGTATTTTAGCCAGCAGTGCATCTGACAATATTGTGTAACATGAGGCTATTATTTTATGCAGAGGTGGCCTTAAATGGGATAAACAGAATATTTATAGATGCAAACTAACTGAGGTTTCTAGTTGCATACATTGCCCTATAATGGCTGTTTTCCTTAAATGGAGAGGCATTAATTTAAATGACAAGTTATCAGCAGGTCAAATCAGAAGCAGCACTGTCCAGAATTATTCATTCAATCTATGTCTGTCTTTGTGTTCCAGAACACACAGCAGAGATTGATTTATTTTTGGTACATCAGCCCTCAGTACCTGTATAAATGGGTATGCTAACATCTACCCGAATATGCGATCTGTACCTAATTAATCTTAATTCACGTCGCTATTCACTGCCACTCCGTGTGCTCTGCATAGCGAGCCTGCAGATCGCTGCCCTTAAAAATGTCTTGCGCACACCCCACGAATGGAAACCGCACTTGGCGGTTGAATGACTCTCTCCTCACAGACCATACATTGGTAACGCAAATTAACAAGGAGTTGGAAACATATTTTGAGTTGAATAATACGGGCAATGTAGGGGTTGAGACTCTATGGCAAGCCCACAAAGCGGTCCTTCGGGGACAGTTCATTAAGCACGCTAGCTACAACAAGAAACAGCGCACGAAAAAACACATAGACACTCTCACTGAACTGTCCACACTCACCCATATAAACAAACAAACACCGTCACATGACACCACAACGCGGATACTCCAACTTCAAGCCACGTTGAGAGATATGGAACAATCCAAAACAACATACCTCCTAATGAAAATGAAACACAAATTTTTCAAAGATGGCAATAGGGCAGGGAAAATTTTAGCTGCTCAACTCAAGACGAGAGCCTTATCATCTAAAATAGCCTTTATCCAAAACAAAAATGGGGAAAACAAAATCACAAATCCTCAAGAAATAGTAGAGGAATTTAGTAGGTACTACAAAGACTTATATAACTTAATTGATCAAGAAGGCTGTCATACTCCTAAACAGGGAGACATAGATTTGTATTTGACAGATATTCGCCTCCCCACACTTACTCAAGAGGAATGCGAGAAACTAGCCCAACCATTCACCCTACAAGAAATCCTAGACGCGATAGAACAACTACCAAAGCACAAAGCCCCCGGGCCCGATGGGTTCACAAACCTATACTACAACACATATAAACACATCCTTGCACCCCACATGGTTGCCCTGTTTAACCACTGCTTTCAAACAGGTTCCATGCCTACAGCAATGCTTCAGGCCCACATATCAACCCTGCCGAAACCGGGAAAACCCCCGACCCAATGTTCCAACTTCCGACCTATTTCCCTTTTAAATTGCGACACCAAACTTTACGCCAAATTATTAGCAAATAGAATAAACCCTATCCTAAATCGCATTGTACATAATGATCAATCAGGTTTCATCAAGGGAAGGCAGGGATCTGATAACACCAGAAAAGTCCTTAATTTACTATCCCACATAGCATCAACAAAGACCGAGGGCCTTCTGATGGCCTTGGATGCCGAGAAGGCCTTCGATAGGCTTAATTGGATGTATATGTCATCAGTACTAAACAAGTATGGGTTTCCCCAAGAAATGATTCGGGGAATAATGGCACTCTACAAACACCCCACCGCTCAGGTGAACCATTCGGGCTTTGTCTCGTCACCTTTCGTTCTTACCAATGGCACAAGGCAGGGATGCCCTCTATCCCCCCTTCTTTTTATCCTCGCTTTGGAACCCCTAGCCCATAAGATCAGAGAAGACACTCTTATCTCAGGCATACGCATAAAAGACACTGACTATCGATTGTCCATGTTTGCAGACGACATTCTACTATCTCTTAGCAACCCAGAATCATCCTTGCCTCGTGTTATGGAATTGTTACACGACTATGGAAAGATATCGTATTATAAGCTTAACAAGGCCAAAACACAAGCCCTGGCATTAAACATACCCAACCCACGTAGAGAGAGGCTCCGTCAATCATTCCTGTTTGACTGGAGACTGACACATATTACCTATTTAGGAGTGAAACTTGCTCTACATGCCCACAAAACTGTATCCTTAAACTATGGCCCACTGCATCGCATATGCACCTCCCATTTTCAGACTTGGAAGCGTGTCCATTTATCCTGGCTTGGTCGCATCCACACTATTAAAATGGTTCTACTCCCTAAAATTTTATATATCTTCCGAATGTTGCCAATGTATGTTCAACGGCACGTCCTCACCACTCTCCAGTCCAGCCTAACCAAATACATATGGAACAAAACTAAACCGAGATTACCTATCACCTTACTCCAATTGACATCTCAATCAGGTGGCCTTGGGGTACCTAACCTACGCGCTTATTATGAAGCGGCCATCCTTGAGTCGGCTATTCGACTTCATGCCCCCAGACACACCTTCCAGTGGGTGGACATGGAACATGAAGCGATAAACCCGCATTCCCTGCTCCAGCTGCTGTGGTCTCCAAAAATATACAGACTGCCAAAATTGAAACTATACCCCACCACTTCCTTAACGTTGAAAATATGGGATAAAGTAATGTCCACTATTGTGGAAAAAGGAAAATTTTGTGCATACGCCCCAATTGAATCGCTGGAAAGGTTGACCCCATGGTTATCGATGAAAACATGGTCCACATATGGTATAAAAATCATCAAAGACTTATGCCAACACAACACAATCAGGGCTTTCCCAGACTTACAAGCCCAATATAATCTCCCTAACTCTCTCATTTTCCAATATCTACAAATTAAAAGCATTATAAACACGAAGGTGTCACCGAGACCCCAGATCTCCTCACACGTTATGGCTAACGCCTTTACTATTTTCTCCAGATGCCTCTCTTCACCGCTTAAACCCAAAGCAATATCGCTATGCTATAAACTGTTAGTTGACAGACATACCCCTCACTCTTTCAAATATGTGACTCAGTGGGAAAAAGAAGGGTTGCCCATACTTGCTGATGAAAAATGGCTCCAAGCTGTGAACGCCCTTAAAGGCCTCACATCTTGCTTTTCTCATATAGAGGCTCATAAAAAAATGATATACCGATGGTATCTCACCCCGCAAAGACTCCACCAAATTTACCCTACGGTAAATTCTGTTTGCTGGAGATGCAACTTGAAAGAGGGAAATATGACGCATATCTGGTGGGAATGCGAACAGATAAGACCTCTATGGTCAAATGTCCAACGACTTTTGCACAAGATAACAAAAAACCCAGACCCTATCACACCGTCTCTGTCACTATTACTCCTGTTCCCATCTCACTGGGGTAAGGAAACTAAACAAATAGCCTCCATCATTCTCCTAGCAGCGAGGCTCCTCTTGGCCCAATATTGGAAAAAGCCATTGTGCCCCTCCCGAATGGAGCTAAGGTCAAAAATTTACCAATTCTATAGGTATGAAGTTCTCGCCTCAGACTCACATGTCAAAACTGACAAAATAGTTCAAATGTGGAAGCCTTGGCTCCCACTGCTGGGTCAGCAAATCCGATAGGTCAATCAAGAGTTTACAGGACGAAACAAAGGAATAACAATGGGCTGGGCATGGGACAGGGTGTCTATTAGCCGGAATGTTTATTGCTTAAACCCTTATTGTATCTGTATTATATCACATATTGCCTGTTATTAAAGAAAATGCTATAGCGGTCTTGTCGACCTCTCACCTCCCCCTTCCCTACCCCCTTTTTTTTATTCTGTATCCCCCTCCCCCTTTTTCTTATTTGTAGAATAAAACTTTAAATGTGAAAAAAAAAAAAGTGAAGTAATGGTACGCAGGGGTTAACACAGATTAATATAGGACGTGGCTTGTGACCAGTATAGATCGCACATGAAATAGCGCTAATTATTGAAGGTATTTCGCACTTTCAAGATTGTAGTAAGCAAATTAATAAATTTTGGATATAGATTCAATTGATAATGATAAATAAAGCCAGATAATAACATACAGTAAGGTGTTTACTATATTACAGATGCTGAGATATGTCCATATATGTTTATTCATGTTTCTTCCTGCATGTGTATTTATTCACTTATTTGCTTCAAGACAGTCAGAAGAATGTCAAATAATCTGACTTGACTTTATACCCCCTCCCTTTTTCCTTTCTGTATCCCCAAGTTATCTTTTTTTTTGTGAAAAATAAAAATCTTATATTTTAAAAAAAAATGTCTTGCGCACACAGCGTCTGCTTCATTATCTGTTCGGGTCCTGCGCTATCCGCATGGATCAGTACTCACATCACAATCAGCACCAAGTAAGGCAGATTTTATTCAACAGCTGAGTGTGGTAAGCCTTATGTTCGAGTTATATTGACAGTTAGTTCGAAGTGTATGTGGCTGTCTGAATATGTTGAGAGCTCTTCTCCTCAACAGCTGCCTATTGTCTAACTCAGACTGCAGTTTCCTAATCGAAATCACCTGTACCTCCACGCAGCCCAAAGTTTAATAATAAAAAAAAAGTTATACATTAGTTTCGCAAATTACTATTGTTGTTGCATATTGTCATCTGCCACCATTAGACAAACGATTGTCGCCTGTTTCTATCAGGTTTAAATATGTTTTTCTTTCACATTCCAAACAACTGCCTCTACAAGGCCACGTTGTTACACGATTGGGTATTGAGGTACGGGGGCTTGATTCCTGCCTTGCTTTGTCAGGCCACGGCTTCACTCAACAACTCTTCATACGTTCATTCAAACTCACTATCCATAACATTTGTCCTATTACTCACTACCTTGCAAATTTCACCCTCCTCTCTCCGTCAGGTACTAGCACAGTTTCTTGGCACTACGCCTTCCTACATCTCCCTTCAGGATTATATAGTAGCCATCACGAGAATCATCAGCACCCTCAGGGTCTAAGGATACTGTACTATCAGCTATATCTCCAAGAACTGCACTATACTGCACATCATTTTCTTTCCCTCGACCACAGTTCCTTTCCTCTTCTTTCTTCCTCCTTTCACTCCCTTCTTTTTCTCTTTCTCTGACTGGGAATCTCCAGGTACCTATTATTAACCACAACTTGGGTTTACCAAGCACGTTACGTTACCCCCTTATCAAGCCCCCGTCAGGGTGAGAGAACTGGCTATCTAGGGTTAGGAGCTGGCCTTAGCTGTACAACGTAGCTGGTCCCGCGAGGCCAACTCCCCAATCTCAACACGGAGATTTTCGCCCCTCGGGCCAAATCATGGTTAGAGCCTCGCATTCACCCACCTTTCAGGTTTATAGTTATGGCCTCACCCTACACGGCCACACGTTTTGGATCTTTTACTGTCACCGAGAGGCCGACACCCCGCCACCACGCTAGTGGCTCGAGCCCCATGCCCAAATCATAGGTAGAGCCTCTCACCAGCTGCTTGGCAACTAGCAGGGCCTCACTTGTCACGGGGTGGAGAGCTTTTCGCTTCGGCACTAGTTAGCCAGCCAGTTCTATATTACTTAACCGTCTTGTTGTTCTTTGAGTTCATTGTTGTTGTCATATTCTTTTTCAGTATGTCCTAAGAAGGCAACATCGGACAAGGGATTGCAGCATTTACATAACTATTAGGGTTTACTGACCAAGAGACACTCGGTCTCGTACCTCACCCAACTCACAACACTCGAGCATAATCCGCATTTCAGCATCCCCATCCGGTCACTCGGCTATTGGGGCTCGACAACAAGTTATCACCTATAGCATTATTCGTTTGCTCTAAGATACATATGACAGAGTCGTGACATTCTTCCAAGACTCAGTGGAACACAACATCCACAGGCATACTGATCAACTTGTAGTCTTTTCTACATTTTTTGCCACCTTTCAGTCAAACCCTCATACAACACTATCGCACTATACCAATCAGAAATACAACAACACATTCCGACAAGACTTCCAAACCGTCCTGTTAAACGCTTCACATAAGTGATCAAGGTAAAAATAGTTGCTTCATCACTCTACAATTATATACATCCACAGATGGGAATTCCAGGCAGTATCAGATTCCATAAACAGTATCCGTACCACACATACCCGGTCTTAATCACTTGGGGACACTTGATGGAAATATTCTGTCATGATTCCCCTTTTATTCCAGAAGTTGTGTCCTTAAGGGGTTAAATCTCTGTGCCTTTAACCTTCCAGGGTTCTGAGGCCCTACAACTTCACGTTCACAGCTAATCAGACTGGCAAGTCATGTCTCCCTAAGGGAATTAAGAAGGCACAGACACTACCTCATGTCACGACAACATTCACACCAGACAATCAAGACAATTGATCCACCAATATTCCGCTAACTACTTCTAAATGTGGATCTACATTAATACTCCTTGCATTAGATTAGGTTGAGACCTCTTGCTCCTATTTAGAACATCCTATCAACAAGTACAGCATCCAGTAGCAGTACGCCAGTATACATAATAATTAGTCATTGGAATCAGCAACGTTATACAGAAACATTCCTAATGGATAAGAGTTAAGGTAAACGAATCTCATGGGATAATTATATTGCAATAAGTGTGTTTTCTTGCATTTCCGTTTGCCCTCTTTTACAGGCCTACCCCCTACGTCGGTTCCGGCACATCACACCGACTTCATTTCAATCACATGGTATTTCACAATACGATATTAACCCACCACAAGTTTAACGCCGAAGGCCTGTATTTGTGGGAGGAGTTAGCGTTACTATATAAACGCTACTCCCCCCTTCCTACCTTGCCGTACGCACGCTGTTCACCCCAGCCACCTCTCCCTCTTCTACAATCCATTTGGGGGGCCCTCTTTTACAAGCCTACCCCCTACGTCGGTTCCGGCACATCACACCGACTTAATTTCAATCACATGGTATTTCACAATACGATATTAACCGACCACAAGTTTAAGGCCGAAGGCCTGTATTTGTGGGAGGAGTTAGCGTTACTATATAAACGCTACTCCCCCTTCCTACCTTGCCATACGCACACTGTTCACCCCAGCCACCTCTCCCTCTTCTACAATCCATTCGGGGGGCCCTCTTTTACAGGCCTACCCCCTACGACGGTTCCGGCACATCACACCGACTTCATTTCAATCACATGGTATTTCACAATACGATATTAACCGACCACAAATATATATATATGTATATAACTTTATATATAATATAAATATGTAGTATAACTTTATGCATGGATTTTTTAGTAAACTGATAGGAGTAATATATATTGCAGCACACTGATTGGTCAAAATTTGTGTCTTTATGGATTGTTCTCTGGATTCAGTTCCCGAATAAACATTCAGCTGAGTCAAACCGCCATCCGACTGAATTTCAAGTGTCCCATAAAAATGCTTTATCTTTTAATTATCTATCTTTGGAAAAAATGATTTAGCAGAACCGAAATTACTCACCGTACACAAGTCTAGTAATGTACTTAGAATAATAATGGTTTTAAACTTGGCTAACGAAAGTGCTGTTTAGTTAACTTTTCTTTTAAAAGACTGTATCTTTAAATGCTAAAATGTTTTTAAGAGTTGAAAGACATATGGACGCTATATATTTAAAGGCTTATTGCTGGCCACACTTTATCTTAACAAAGTCTGAACGCACGGGTGCTTCTGACGCTTTAACATCAAAATCTTCATAGTTAAAAAAATAATCAATGAATAAGCTGCAAAAGCAGTATTATATTGAAAAAAAAATACTGAAAACTGCTGCATTCCTAAATGTCAACACATATACTAAAAATGACTTTTACCCTGAATAAGTAGCTTCAACAAACCCAGTGTGAGACTTTTAAAACGGAAGACTCTGACATGGCTACAATAGAAATAATGAAAAAATGCAAATAAAATGGACAGCAATTCCTAGTAGGGAATCACTCTAGTCTGCACAGTGCAGTGTTATTCTCTTGTAATGCAATACCCATGTTTCACCACTGGGTGCAAAATGTCAACGAACTGGATTATTCACTAAAGTCCAAAGTAGAGTGCAAAATCAAACATTGTTCACAGTATGTTACAATGTCCTAATTTTGCAGAGCAGGCTCTGAATGAGCACATATTTAGTCTGGATTTCAGGCAGACCAAAAACTGGCAGGCAGCTAAAATCCTGACCTGGTTTGTTAAGTATCTGGATTTTGTAATTCCAAGCTATTTATCCACTGGCAGTGCTAGCAGCCAGTGGACAATACGTGGGAAAAAAACACACTCCGTATGAGGGTTAACTTATGAGGCAGTAATAACAATAATAATAATAATAATAATAATAATAATAATAATGATAATAACTGGCCAGCACTTAATAGCCACATTAAATAGTAATCATTTTTTAAAAAGTACTTGGTGTTAATAAGACCCTTATATTAACATAAGAGAGGCTTAATACCTGTCTTATGGCTAACCCGCCATGCCACAGGTGTAGATATGGCTATTAAACAGAGAAAGTCCCCCATCCTCTAGCATGTAAGCTCATTAAGCAGGGCCTTCAACCCCTCTGTTCCTGTGCGCCTATTTGTCTGGTTACAATTACGTGTCTGTTAGTCCACCCATTTACAGCACTAGGAATTGTGTTGGTGCTATTTAAATAATAATAATAATGAGCAGCCACCCAAGAGCATGGGGTAGGACTTAAAATTCAAGAAAGGGGTATGGACCAGTCACCGTCAATCCCCTGACCCCACACATGGGGTCATACTAATGTCACCCTCTGCCCCTGGGACAGGTGAAGGTTACTATTTTCCCAAAGAAAAAATTCACTGTTTCCCCTAGCTCCCATCCAAAATCAGCAGGTGAGGGGATATTAAATGTAATAAGGGGTAGACAACGTATTGTCCATTACCTCCAAGATTAGTTACAACGTGCCCATTCTCCTCATCCAGTGGTTAGAGGTAACCAAGCTTATAGCCACCCTTAATAAAATTGCCCTAACTGCAAGGTTAAAAGAAAGAAGATATCTGAAGGTAATTTTTTTTTAAGTATTTTTTTCTTCAGTGCCCAAAAAGGCCCCCAGAAGTTTTAAAAAGAAAAAAAGAAACAAATTGCAAAAAAAATTAAAAAACCTGTTGAGAAATAAAGCCACGCAACAAAAAAATAATAATACATATGAGCTCTGCAAGGGCTCCACACAGAATGAGCTTTTATAAAAGCTTCCCCATGCTTTGAAGATACCCTGATTTGTTGGCTTGGAAGCTAACCTATTAGAATGCTCTGACAAGCAAGTCTCCTTTCTTGCAAAACTTACCTGAGAATATTGCCTGGGCTGGGAGGGCAGTGAGATGTCACCCTACATTATTATATAAAAAGCCCTCACCTGCTGTATTATTGGTGGGACTGAAGAGGGCCTTATTATGTCCCCCATGTTTTTTTCAGCCTTGATGGGAATAGGGGGTGGACAGTGTCCTATCAACTATCTTTATTGAATTTTAAGCTTCAATCCGAAACCCAAAGGTGATGGAAAGGGGACCCTGAACCAGGTCATTATTTTACACAAACCATAACAGGGCCTTTTTAGTGACAGCAATGGCTGTCCATTTGTTAGTTTTTAGTTACAGTGAGCAGCGGCTGACTTAAAAACCTCCTTTATATTTACAAGGTAGTCATATTGATTTTTTTTCTATTTTTACTCCCCTTAAAGGAACACTATAGTCACCTAAATTACTTTAGCTAAATAAAGCAGTTTTAGTGTATAGATCATTCCCCTGCAATTTCACTGCTCAATTCACTGTCATTTAGGAGTTAAATTACTTTGTTTCTGTTTATGCAGCCCTAGCAACACCTCCCCTGGCTTTGATTGACAGAGCCTGCATGAAAAAAAACCTGGTTTCACTTTCAAACAGATGTAATTTACCTTAAATAATTGTATCTCAATCTCTAAATTGAACTTTAATCACATACAGGAGGCTCTTGCAGGGTCTAGCAAGCTATTAACATAGCAAGGGATAAGAAAATCTTAATTAATCAGAACTTGCAATAAAGGAAGCCTAAATAGGGCTCTCTTTACAGGAAGTGTTTATGGAAGGCTGTGCAAGTCACATGCAGTGAGGTGTGACTAGGGTTCATAAACAAAGGGATTTAACTCCTAAATGGCAGAGGATTGAGCAGTGAGGCTGCAGGGGCATGTTCTATACACCAAAACTGCTTCATTAAGCTCAAGTTGTTCAGGGGACTATAGTGTCCCTTTAAGGACCAAACTTCTGGAATAAAAGGGAATCATGACATGTCACACTTAAGGAGTTAATGTGGCAGCTGGCTAACAAACACTGGCCAGCTGCCACATAGTTAACCTATGCACTGCTGAGGATATTTTTTTTTTTTTTTTTTACTATTTGCTTGCTGGCTGCTAACACTGCCAAAGGCAAATAGCTCTTTAAATTATAGTACACTTGCACAAAAACATTTGAAAGATAATTTGCTCATGTGCATCTTACTGGATGCATTGGGTCCCTATTCAGTTTTAAAATGGTGCTTTCTACATATTCCAAATTGTATACCTTGTATAGGGGTCAGATGAGAAAAGCTCTGATTTTAAACCAGACACTGAGTACATCTGGCTGATTGGTGCAGATTTAATTTGGTTTACTGAATTCGGACAAATATGAGAATTGCCATCCTGGCTATATTTTTACCATTTTCACTGGATAAATCCGGTGTTTAGAGAATAACACTTGAACTAATTAATTACTAAATCCTCTCAGTAAACACAAAGTATTATCTTTAAAGGGAAACGTTTAAATCAACTTAAAAGGAGCCTGTCACTTCTCAGGTTTTTTTCATGGTAAAAGTATGTTTGAGGTGTGAATTACAAAATTAAATGTAGAAATTCATATCTATTTATCCTTCAACTCTGTATTTCCATTTTAGCTCCCTGTCAGGTATTGTTATTCTAAATTCTGTGTCTGCAGGCTGAATAGAACATCATACTTAGATATAAATCCCTGACTAACGAAATATCAATAAAGTACTGGTTTATTGTCTAAAACATCACTTTTAGTTTATCAGTTTTAAAAGGATAATGTCAGTAATAAATGTGACTCACATTTGTTACTGACATTATTATTTTAAACTGATAAAATAAAAGTAAAG
Organism: Pelobates fuscus; assembly: GCF_036172605.1. Classification (NCBI taxonomy): domain Eukaryota; kingdom Metazoa; phylum Chordata; class Amphibia; order Anura; family Pelobatidae; genus Pelobates; species Pelobates fuscus. The sequence goes on from NC_086317.1 coordinate 403,304,193, forward strand.
TTTTAGACAATAAACCAGTACTTTATTGACATTTCATTGGTCAGGGATTTTTATCTAAGTATGATGTTCTATTCAGCCTGCAGACACAGAATTTAGAATAACAATAACAATAACAAGCTGTGGACTTCCAGTGGCCCATAATTTTAATGATGTGTGCCGGGATATTCTTTTTTGAAGCGGTAGTAGCTGATCCTATTCGAAATGAATGACCAGAATATTTGGCCGGGTTTAATCCCAAGCGTACTAACAATGTTCTTACGTAGAGCATGAACTTACTGATCGTCAGAGTCTTACCGTATAATGCCAGTAGTGGTTGTTTTGGTGTCATTGAGATGGAAGAAAGGTACTGGTCGAAGACTACCACAGGGCACCATTTATTGTCAGTAGGGTAATAGGGAATAGTGACCGTCTGTCCCTTCACACTGGTTTTGTATGGTGTAGGAACAGTGAATAGTGGTCGTGTGTTTTAACTAGGTTAGCTCTTGTGAGGAAGTTTGGGGTGTTATAATTAGTGGTGGTAAACTCTTTGGGCCGAAGGAACCCATAGAATGCCAAGTAGATGGCTGTTTTAATGACCTGGTTTGTGCGAGTCTCAAAAGGTGAAGTGTCTAAAAGATTCGACAGTGACTGAAATAGAAGATCGTGTATAGGTAATCTGGACGGTGTAGGTGCCGGGGTGGAGTCCTTGATACCTTTCAGTACGGACTTTACTTGATAAGAGGACAGGAAACATTTTTTATCAGGCCATGTGGTGAGGATGTGGTGTTGAATACCAGTGATATATAATTTAATGGTGTTAACGGATAGTTTTAAGTGAAGATGGCAAAAAGAAATAAACGCAATCATTGTGCTCATGGCAAATTTGTCAGAAATTTTGTGTTCCAAATTTGAATTTTGAATTTTTAAATTTGAATTTTGTGTTCCAAATTTATTAAACATATGAAAAGCCCTGCCATAAACCTTTCTAGTGTTAACAGAAAGCCCTAATTGTGAGAGGTGATATCCGTGAGCGAGTAATCTGTTTAATCCAATACCATCTCCTGCCACTGTGGTACTGGAGTGGGTATTAAGGCCGCTGTGGGTAGGGCCGCCCGGAACTCCTGAAAACGAGATCGGGATAAATGGTCAGCGGCAACATTGAGAACCCCAGGAACATGTATGCAATTCAGGCAAAAACTGTATTTCGCTGCTTGCCATGTGAGATTCCTAATAAATCGCATGATGGCCAGGGAAGAGGAACGTCCCTTGTTAACAATATGGCATGTTGCCATGTTGTCCAAGAAACACCGCACCGACTTCTCTGACCAGACAGCTCCCCATTTAACCGCTGCTGCTACAATGGGATAAAGTTCAAATAAAGCAGACGTGTCCTTGAATTCTGGAATCTCAGCAATTTCCTTTGGCCAGTTGCCCCACATCCATTCATTGCCAAAAATAGCGGCAAAACCGGAAGTGGCCGCAGCATCTGTCCAAATAGAAACAGACTCATCTGATAATACTGGTACGAAAATGCTCTTTCCGTTCCAGTGCAGTAAAAACTCCCTCCACATGCGTAAGTCAGCGGTGGCCTGCACATCTAATGTTATACGGGAGGAATCGGTCTGAAAACGAGGAAATAAACTGAGCAGGCGGAATATAAAAGCCCGCCCTTTAGGAATAATTTTCATGGCAAAATTAAGGGAACCCAACAGGGATTGCAACTCCTTTTTGCTGCATGACTGTTCGGTTAAGTAAAGATCAATGGCGGCCAGTAGGCTTTCGATCTTTTCCCTGGGGAGACTAGCCTGCATGTGTACAGAATCAAGCACAACCCCCAAGAAGTTGATTACCGTTTCGGGAACTTCAGTCTTAGTAGGTGAAATCGGGACTCCTAGTTGTGTAAAAATTTGTTTCGTAGCCAGGAGGCTACTGGGAGGTAAGAGGTTACTTTCTATGGATAGAAAGTCATCCAGATAATGAATAATGGTGGGGCATCTACAGGTGTTAAGCAATATCCAACACAACGTCTCGGCAAACATATCAAAAATACGTGGGCTGCTCTTGGAACCGAATGTGAGACGTGTGAAAAAATAATATAACTCTTGCCATTTAACACCATGTAAATGCCACAGGGATGGATGAATAGGGAGTAGCTTAAATGCATTTACTATGTCCATCTTACTAAGCCAAGCGCCCACTCCTGCTGAGAGGATGGCCGTGATGGCATTATCTATAGTTGCGTATTGCAGCGAAAACTCTTCTGACGGAATAAGTGAGTTTAGACTTGGTGTAGATGATGCATGGGGAGCAGAGAGGTCAAGAATCAACCTTTGCTTGTTTAAGGATTTACCCGTGACCAGACATATGGGGTTAGTTCTCCATACAGCAAAAGGTGGAGAATCAAAAGGGCCAATTACAAACCCTTGGACAATCTCTTTCTGTATAAGTCGGTCAATAGCGTCAGGATCCGCTATGGCTGTTTGCAAGTTCTTGCATTCTAAGACCCCAGTAGGCATGTGGATAATACCTGTGTGAAATCCTGATGTGAAACCTGACACCAAAAATTCCACTAAGTGTTGAGATGGGTGAGATCACCTAATAACTCTCTCAGCAGTGAGACATCAATAGACAATAAGTACTGCTTGGGGTATAATTTATTTGGGCACATTGCTTTAGAGTGAGCTCGGAAACATAAGGAACAAACATGAAGCAGCCTACAGGCACTGAACCCGCAAGTGCCTGTATTAAAATTATTGCAAACTTGCGACTTCCCCAGAAATATAATATCGCGGCCCAGTTTATCTTTAAGGACCTTGGCTGGTCTCCCGGCCGGTGTCATATTGGGAGGGGGGTAGAAAGTATTTACCTCTGGGGTATTGGGACATAGATTTGCCGTGTGCGAATTGGAAGCACAAATGGCACAAGCTGGTGTCTTGAGGCCCGCAAAGTGTCGATAAAAGAGCTCCGTATCCAGCACAATCCAGTCTACTTGATAACTAAACTGGGATAGAGCCGCCGACGCCTTTGCGGCGAAAGCACGGTGGTAGTCGTAAAAAGCCGTACCAATGTACTTGTGCCCCAAATCCACCAGCTTGTGTAGGTACAGATCCAATTCCTCCCTCCTATGGGGATGCACTGAGCATACTACATCCCTGTAGGTCCCAAAATCCAAGACAAATTCAGGGATTGACAGCTTACGATTCAGTCTGGGGTCCCTAGATTTAAGTACCACTGATATGTCACCATAAGCATATGTCTTATTTTCCAGGACATCTTGGGAGGCAATGAGTAGTGATACCAAATTTACATCCTTCCCCTCCAAGATGTCCTTTCTCAAATTAGCAAGCACCAAGTGTGCCGGGTTAATAATATCAGGATCTCTAGTACCAGTTGGAACATTACCAGGAGAAGGGCTGGGGACAACCGCCGTGTCACTATTTCCCAGAGCCGTTTGCGACTGCTGTCGGCTATCTGTGTCCATTTTATCCAGTTTATCGGTAATACAACCTAAAGAGGTCAAGACCGAGGATAATACCGCGTGCAGATCAGAAGACTGACCGCTACTAGACCCTTCATCAGCCCCTGTATTATCAGTTTGCATGTTCAAAAGTCTATACAATTCGGCTTTCCTAGCCGTAGATGGGAATGGAATTTTTCTCAATTCGGCGGTGATCCGAGGAACAGTCCAGGAGAGGAGAGATGAAGGGCTTGCATTGTCGCCTCCTTGAGATGGAGTAAATGATCTAGCCGGTGTGCTAGGTATAGGCAGTTCTTCCCCGCCTTCTGGTAGTTGTGATATGCTATAAAATATATTAGACGTTTTACCTAGGGTAAAATTTCACTGGCTGCTTTAACTAGTGCCAAGCGGCGAAACAATTAAGACGATAGGTGACAGGTGAGGCCCTGATAGTTGCCAAGCGGCTGTGAGAAGCTCTACCTATGAATTGGCCCGATTGGGGTATGAGGCCATTGACATTATAGCGGGGAGTTGGCCCCTCTGTGACAATAACCAGAAAAAAGACAGAATGGGAGTGACAGGTGAGGCCCTCTCTATGCAACCATGCGAGGCGGCTAACTATGATTTGGCCCGAGGGGATGTCGTACCTCCGTTTTGAGGATGGGTGTTGGCCTTGCGGGACCACTAACGTAAGGCGTAGAAGGCCAGGAAGAACGTACCTAGAGGCTTCTATGCTTCAATGTCAGTGTATAACTAGCTTATGAAAATAGACGGGGACGGGAATCATGTGGAAAAAGGACGTACCTGTTGAGCCAAATATTTAGCCGGATAAGGTAATACAGGTGAATTGTAGGTCCTACAAGATTAATAGTGAGTTTAAAATTAATTTTAATTTAATAACTATTTAGTGGTTTATCGATATATACCTCTAAAATCCCTCCTGTACCCAAGATACCTACCAGGTAGATTTATCCTAAATTGGAAACTGGAACCAAAAACCCAAAGGTTGCACGGACGGCCTAGCCTATAAATGCAGAAGTTACACGTAAGTCCACCGGCTATGCAAAACCTCAAGTGGCTAGTTTATAACATGCTAAAATTATATGTGTAACTGAACGTGTTTTTAGAAATTTTATGTGCAACATAAAAAAAAAAAAATGCATCATATTGATTGCTATGCAGTATCTAGAATACGGAATGTATCATGCCAGACCTACATGTAATTGGTCTGAATTCAGGTGCAGAGGGCAGGAACCATATCTGCATTAAATACTTAATACTATATGTAACAAAAATAAGCTTTCAATTTGCACAATATGTCATAATTAGTATGACCACAAGGGGCCGACCTAACCCACCTAAACCCAACAATGAAAGTTTTAATGGGCCGTTTAATGAATGAATAACGAGTGTATTGGCATCACAAATGAACATTCCTTTAACCAGGTTATATGTACGTATGATCGTACCAAATTTACATCCTTCCCCTCCAAGATGTCCTTTCTCAAATTAGCAAGCACCAAGTGTGCCGGGTTAATAATATCAGGATCTCTAGTACCAGTTGGAACATTACCAGGAGAAGGGCTGGGGACAACCGCCGTGTCACTATTTCCCAGAGCCGTTTGCGACTGCTGTCGGCTATCTGTGTCCATTTTATCCAGTTTATCGGTAATACAACCTAAAGAGGTCAAGACCGAGGATAATACCGCGTGCAGATCAGAAGACTGACCGCTACTAGACCCTTCATCAGCCCCTGTATTATCAGTTTGCGTGTTCAAAAGTCTATACAATTCGGCTTTCCTAGCCGAAGATGGGAATGGAATATTCCTTTTTCTCAATTTTCTCAAAACAATGAAAGTTTTAATGGGCCGTTTAATGAATGAATAACGAGTGTATTGGCATCACAAATGAACATTCCTTTAACCAGGTTATATGTACGTAAGATCGAGTTATGATTTAAATGAAATCATGCAGAGAAATAGTTTGTAAGTTTGCCCAGCGTTCGTGCTATCCCGACCGCCCGCCAAAATAATCAAAATTGTGACGAAATGGATAAGCTCCGTATTGTATAGGGATATCCCAAGATGACACGGAGTGACCGCGACTGCCGCACGACGGCAGCCGTGACTTACGGTTTGTTGTCAAAAACGGCACCGGTCGCCGGGTGCTTATTCAGATAAGCCGATATGCGGATACACTGGGAAGTTAGGACCACCGTGCAAGCTGAACCGGAGTAGTAGGACCAGGTAAGTGTATCCACGAGATTCAGCCTGCGAAAAAGGAGATTTGCAAGGACCGGAAGTTCGGTTATGCAAATCTCTAGACCTGAGACTGTAGTGAGTGAAGGGCTGGAACTCCTTAAGAAGGGGAACCAAGCTCCTCCCACAACTTCAGGCCCTGCCTTCCATATATATATATATATATATATATATATATATGAATATGTATGTGTATATTTCTGCTTGTAATGTATTGTGTTTCAATCTGTGAGTATAGTGAGTGTATGCAGCTGTGTAAATGCATTCAGGGTTAAAGATAATATTAGAAGTGGTTAGGGTAAAGGTGGGCGGTTATGTATGAGAGGGGTTAATGTCAAAGTTAGATTACATAGAGTGTTTAGTGTTAAGAAGATTAATAGCATGAGAGAAGTTAAGGTTATAGTATAAAGGCTGTTTAGGATTACTGAGTTTAGGACCAGATTTGGGTAAAATTTAGTATTTGGGTACATGAAGTACTCAATTTATAAGAATAGTTAAACATGATTACAGTAAAGTTTTTTTTTTGTGTGTGTGTGAGAGGTTACTAGTGGGCAGATTGGAAATGATCCCTCCCATTTCCTGTCCAGCCTCACACACAGACATTAGAGGAGCTAGGACCACACTGAGTTCTACACCCTCTATAACTGTTCCTGGAGTTCTAGTATTAAGGCTGACGGGACTACAGAAGACACTACAGAAGACGCTAGCCAATGGTATTTATCGTTTCCCACCAGCCATTACAAGCTCAAAAGGCACATTCTAAATACTAAAAACATGCGCCTCCTGGTGGTTAGGCATCTTTAGTCATGTAACAAAAAACAGAGAATAGAGTCAGCGCTAATATATCAGAAAGAGGTACAAAGGGCAGCAATCCCAAACAAGGACTCCCTCACGTGTCGTTGAAATAAATAGGAAAGGCAAACAAACAAAGGGATGGGACTGCGCCGGTGAGCAAAGTAAATGAAATTAAAAGTCCTGGTTGAGGTAATAATTTTGAAATAGAGTCCAGTATAATGGAACTTTGGTCCTATGTTGGTCTCTGAAGTTGTAGAGTATCGCTCCTTGCAGGTATATGGAGGAGGGCGATGAGTGATGAAAATAATAATGATAAAGGGTGATCCAAAAGGTATTCACTTTTTGTAGAGCTTAATCCAGCTCTGGTATGAATAGCTTGCAGCTTATTACCTCAACCAGGACTTTTAATGTCATTTACTTTGCTCACCCTTTGTTTGTTTGCCTTTCATCTTTAGTCATGTGTCTACTCTACCTAATGGGAAATCTGGCCTTGGTCATGTTTATCCATGGGTGGAGCACAATGACAGTTCTTTCTTCTACAGATTGAGCACATGTGCAGTATAAAGCAATGTCATTACGTGATTTCTGTGACTTTAGCTGGACTCTGAAATGTACAGCCAGTTAAGCATGTGGTGTCAATTATCAGGCTGTTACAGTGTCAAGGCCAGTCCAAAATGTTCCTTACAGCAAAGGTGGTTTTACCAGATTGTAATAGTATAGTTCATATTTTTTTCTTAAACAATATTGAAGGATATAATAGGTAATAGTTGGGGGTAACCTTGTCAATGTAAGGAAAAGCCTGATTATTTACCATGGAACCTGGAACCCATCACTATAGCATATTGGGTCATCCAGGACAATACAGTCAATACACACTATATAGCAACAATAACTGATGTCTTTCCCTACAGAGGAAATGGTAAATGTAGGTCATTTGAAAGGTGTGTTTGCCTCAAAGCATACAATTGTGGATCCCAACGAAGAATTTTCTAAGATCTAAATTATTTTGAATTACAAAATTAGATAAAACAATATCATAACCTATGTAGCTATGCTGTGTGTTAATGTTATGGCACTAAACAAGAACAAATTGCTTGAAGAAAGAGAAGACAATGAAAATGTAAGGAGATTAAGAGTGGCTGGATAACACTAGAAGTGGCAAGAGATAAGTGAAATAGGAAGGAGGAATGGAACAGGTGACATTGGAAAGAGAAATGCAAACAGGGGGAAATCGGGTGACAAAGAGAGGAAAGCTAGTAACAGGCTAAAGAATACATAAAACTGATATAGAAAAAAGTATAAAACTCCACATCCAATGTATAAAAAACAAAGATGGTACACGTGGAATTGATATAACATTCTTTACTGAATTGTGCTTACAGACAAAAAATTTAAATCACACAAATAAGATTATTTTTGATGTCTCTAACACATTTCTTGAACATCTTGTGAGTTTCATTTCTTTAGATATTCTGAAATAAGAATAACGCAGAGTCAGTAAAAAGGAGAGAAAAACAGTCAATTCCAATTATATGTTATAAATATATGAATGTTTAGCTTTCCAGTTGACATTTGATTTCAAGTCTGCCAGCATTTTGCCAGATGAGCATGATTGCAGTTTTAGTCTAACTAACATAAGATGGCTACTGTTGACCAGTCTTTCAATATAAAGATCTAGCATTTAAAATGGGACCTATGCATTTTTGCTCACTCGTTTGTATATAAACATTAATATTTCTTGATTTATTATAATCTGTTCTTTCTCTAATGGTGAATTTTCTAATCTTCACCTCACCTCCTGCGTCACAGGATCTTTACCTGTTTATGACATTTTCTCTATATGTTGTCTTTATACATGTCTCAGTCTTCCACATGCTCAATGATGTGCATTAGCTAGTTATTGACTTTTGTTGATATTCATAAATACCTCTGAGACCTCTGCAGATAACTGAAACATAAAAGTCTTCTACCTAAACTATATGTTGATATTAAAGGTCAACACAAGTGAAACTCCATTCCATATTTCAGTTTGATCAGATGACAAATGGATGAAGGTAAGATTCTAACTATTTTCAATATGTCTATTCATATTTACAGCACACATATCCTGTGCCTTCGTAAACTAACTCACAGCATTGATCCAGGAGATATAAGCAGAGACTCTGGTGAACACGGTTGGTTTGAGGTAGGCATTGCATCCAGAAGAAGACACAAAGCTAGTTACACCATGGACTTGGTAAACTCCATTGACAGCACAGTTGAGGGGTCCGCCAGAATCTCCCTATAATATAAGAACACAATATTATACACAGAGTATATACAGCTTCATAACATTTTAAACATGTACATATTTATATAGTTGCTGAATTTAAAAGAATGCACGTTATCATTTAATGTTAAAGGGACACTATATTAATCCAGACTACTTCAGCTCATTGAAGTTGTCTAGGTGCATTGTTCCTGTTCCCCTTAGTCCTGCAATGTAAATCATTGCAGTTTTAGAGAAATTGCAATGATTGCCTTGCAGGACTAAGACAGCCTCTAGTGACTGTCAATCAGACAACCCCTAGTGGTACTTGCTGGATACCAACGGACTCCAGGTCACTTAAAGACACAGGATGTCCTCATGCTCTGCATGAGGACCTCAGTGTCAGTGAAATCTCCAATGCTTTCCTATAGGAAGGTCCTAGTGTGCTCATGATGCTCGCCTCACTTGTGCTTTAGGTCCCACATTCCTCCTTCTGATGTCAGAGGAGGCAAAGACCTGACCCAGCACCGAGGGTCATCCGAGCTGGGTTCAGGTAAGTGACTAAAAGGTTTTTAATCCTTTACATGCCAGGCAAGGCCACGATGGAGGGGGGACCACAGGGAACTGTAATGTTGGTAGAAATCATAAACCACAAACCATGCACAACTAATCTATATTTATGTTCCCATGTATCACAAGCAAGCTAAGCAAAATAATAAATGTAAGAAAATGCATAATTCTGTAAATTAATTGGAGTATGAGTGCAGATTTAATGCCGTGCTACAATTAAAGTATCTTAGCCAATAAATGTTTTTCAACCCAAGAATGAATGTTTCTGATAGACACACATACATTCAACTCACACTGTGACAGAGTTAAATTGTTACAGGCCGCTGTAGTGCTTTTGATGCCAGGAATACCCTCAATAGTGGGACAAACGATTTGCCCCCTTACCTGGGTCCACTCCTGGCTCCGATGCTTCCTGATCCAGTGATCCGGTGACAATCTTCCTGTTTCTGCAGAGGCCCTGAAACCTAGAAGCTGCTGTCAACACCATTCATTGGCTGAGAGTGTCAGCTGACCTCTTTCAACCAATGACTGACGTTCTCTTCCTCCGGCAGAAGAAGGGTCAAACTCAGTATGTGCAGCATTTCAAAGTGAAGTATGGCAAAGACAGACTTTAGGTACCATGACTACTTGAAATAGATAGAACCATATTAACAGGGTTGTTTCAATAGCACTCCTGTATATTTTTGTGTGAACTGTATAAAAGGAAATGAAAAATACCATCAAGGTGATTTTACTAGAGCCCAATGCTTTAATTTTTTTAAGACTCCAGTGAAATTAACCCTTTCATTGCTCCAGAGGAGAGCAGAATGATGCTTGACTCTCTTCTGTAAACCACGTTAATAAAATCTATGTTGGGCTCTGTAAGCCTTCCCCCGACCCCACCACCTCCACCTCCCCCCATTTAGTTGCCACTTAATGGCTACATCTTAGAAGTACAACTCTTCTAAAACATGATATAACACTTAACAGGAAATATTGCAAACATCTTATTACATGTTTGTTAAGCTAGAACTTTACATATCTTACCTGGCATCCAGCCTGAGCTCCGTTACCACCGGCACACACCATTGTGGACTTGACTGTGCTTCCCCAGTAAGAGCTGGTGGAGCAAGTTGAGTGAGCTACAACAGGCAGAGGTGCCTGCTGAAGGATTGAGGGAAGGGATCCACCAGCTGTGGGGAAGATACAATTCACTTAGGGCTGTGTAACATCCATAAAGATAAAAGCAACATGAGTGACGATTCCCTGACTGAAGTTCTGCATATTGTGAAAAATATGTTCTTTATAAAAACTGGTTTAGGTAAACTAACGTGATTAAACTACTATTTCCTGATATTTGATCAGAAAAAAAGCTAATTGGTGCAGACGAACTGTATTAAATCACAAAATATGCATATTACTTACTAACGGTTCTGCCCCATCCGGTAATGGTGCAGGCGTAATTGTTGGAAAGGACGGCTCCGTCGTTTGGCAGTGTTGCCAGCTTCACATAGCTGTTCAGGCTGGCGCTGGATGCCAGATGAAGGACTGCAATATCATACCTGTTAAAAGAGTGTTTAGTTATAAGACATTTATAATACATAAGACGTTATGCATGTAAATGAATAAAAATAAGTTATATAATCTTAGCCTCAATAAGCAGAGTCACTATATTATACTATATAGATATTCAGAGTCATTATATTTAGAATGTATGCATCTTTAAATATATCTTACAAATGAGGTTAACATCACTTCTATTTCAGATTGCATCCTCTCATGAATCATTTTGTCACAAAGTTTTATAACTGATCTTTTTCTTTAGATCTTTTTCTTTTATTTTTCTTTTCTTTTATTTTATTTATAAGTCTCTCCATTCTCTTTTGTGATGTAACTGTTTTGTGTTGTCTTATTAATGATATACACCTTATATACAAAGGATCGACAGAAAACTGCCCAGGTAAAGACCACCATTAACAATTGTAGGATAAGCTTTCACAATAATAAAATGTGTCAAAAAATATGAAAATATATATACAAAAAAATTAATTAAATTAATGTTCACAGTATTAAATAATTTTAAAAGTTTAGACAAAAATATTCTATCATATCAACAGCTACTCCAAAAGCTATTAAATTGAGGCCAGAGCTGAAATATTAGTTACAAACTAGCTGAATTTGCTCCAGTGACGTAGAGCTCGGGAAGAGTTCTCGGGGCCGCTGGAACAAAAAAATCTATTGTTAGGAAAAGAGTATCACAATATCATTTAACCCTTCACAACATTACAGCCACTTCAAGTCACTACATGCTCACTATTAGTGACTTATAGAACCTTACCGGAACAATAGAACACCATACATTTCCCAGGACAAATGTGATTTTCTGAGTTCTTTCTTCATTGGGTCAATTTTTTTTTTTTTTACAGTAAATATTTTTGGAGATTAACTTTTTGTCAATAACTATATATATATATATATATATATATATATATATATATATATATATATATATATATATATGTAGAACTGTGTGTTTTGTATTTTGACTATTTAACGTCTTACCCGGCTGCTACATTGTTTTTGTTCCAGCTGGCATGTTTTACAATTCTAGACACGGAGATATATTGTTCTCTGCCTTCGTTCACATTCAGGTTGTGTTCTCCCAAAACCACACGATATGAAACCACACTGTAAAAAATAGGTAAATTGGTTTAACACATTAGGATTTATTCACTAAACACAAGCCTAGTTATTAGTGTCCACTTTATGTTTTCAAATGTATTTGTATTGTAAATCTAGGAGATGTACCTATACTCATTTTATTGGATTATTTACCAAGTTCCGCAATGCACAGGCAACGTTTGTGAAGATTTTCACTCAGTATATGAACTTGAAAAATGTTCTAAACATCTATGAATTGATTCAAATAAGTTTCACTTTAATAGCCTTCCTAAGCTAACCAAAACAGTACCAATATCTCTTAAGGGAACCCCAAGGTATAGCTAATAGTTTTGGATTAGGGACAAAATTGCAATATATATGTTGCCTTATATGATTTTATTAACCCATTATTTCAAGCATATATTGTTTTACAACAGATGAGCAATGTGATTGGCTGGAATAGCAATGGGCAGAAGTTTGGGGTAAAAGTAGTAAAAGTATGTTTTCTTAAAATATGTATGCACTGTATAGCTAATGTTGATGAATAAAAAATAAAACACATTTTAATATTATAAATAATAAAAATATGTAAATAGTCCAGGTAAATTGCTTGATGCTATTACTTGTCTACACAGTGAGCAGCGGTCAGGACACGGTTAGCACGGATAAGAGAACCTCCACAGGTGTGATACCAGCTGCTTCCAGACTGATACTGAAGGGAAATCTGGGGAAAAAGTCCAAACACATTTATCATAAAGCTATATTTCGCTTGTATTTGTTTCAAAACAAATGTTCTAGACCAGTGGTATCCAAAACGGTCCTTATGGCTTGGATTTATATATTTCCCTGTTTTATTCCAATGGGGATACTGACATAACTTGTACTGGTGGTGGGTCTTGATGACTGGTTTGGGAAGCACTGCTCTAGACAAGCCATCTCTGAAATATTGGGTATTTATAAAAAGTATAAGACCAAGGCTTGCAGCAAAACACAATATGGAATCCAACAAAGCAGAATATGATATATACAAAATGTATGCATGCCTCCTCACAAATTAAAGCTCATAATTCCAAGTACACAAGAGGTGGAGAGTATTCACCAGAGGATGCTAATGTATTTCAAGCCTCATGGACACTTTTTCTGATCTAATTTGGCATTTCCTGGTCACTTATTAAAAAAATCAGGGTTTAGTGAATAACCTTATCTGTATAACTGTGTTCAGTATTGCCTGAAGGCTCTGTTACTAGACAGTGAATTGTAACAAACTGGAAATTGGAGAGAAATCTGAGTGAAGGAAGTTGATAAATGGTTTAAATGAATATGAATTGCATGGAATATTTAATACTCTTTTAATTGTTAAAAAATATTCTTTTACAATAAAGTAACTAGGTATAATATTTAAAAAATAAGGTTTTAGTTATATTATCTTGCATATTGCTTTTGATAACTGTAATAGTCCTACACAGTAAAAAAAAAAAAAAAAATCATAATCATGCCAAATGTTCCTCATTGATATTTGTTCAATATCTTAATTATACTAATCATTCTAATCTTCAGCTACGTGACACTGGAAAGGACCATTGCAGTTTTAAAGACGTTTCTCTTACTGCAATGGAAAGAAGTGTGCATTCTAAGCACCATAATCAGTACAGCTAGTATTTTTGTCTAGGGTTTTTAAGAGATGGTCCTTAGTTTCATGTCAAGCCATTAAGAAGTGGTTCGACAATTACTGGCCACTCTATGGCATCTAGATTCCCCCGCCAAAGCCACTGACTTGTATGCATTGAAAATATGGTATTAACAAGTTTCAATCATCATTGTCAATTTCATCAAACCTGGCTGTTGGCGATTGGCTAAGAGAAGTTTTGATTAGTCCGGTGGTTTCACATTATCCTATTTGAACGATGCAGAGGTCTTAATTCCTATTTCCAACAGAAACACTGGGAATATTTATCAAAGTGTTTTGTTCTAAAAAGTGGTATAAAAAAGTATAAACATGGTAGAGTCACCAATGGAATATGCCTGCATGTCCCACTGGTTTCCGAGGTGATTGCCTCACTTTTCATACTTTAGACCGCTTTTTAGAGCAGAACTGTTTGCTGAAAAACCCATTGTTTGCATTTCTCCTCCACCACACACCATGTGCAATGACAGACATGACCGACAAAGACAGAGTGTATGTGATTGCTAGTAAACTGACATGGAACCACTCAGTTCCACAAAATCTGATTTTATTTGCTAGATCTCACAAATACATTTATTATAAGTGCTAAGTATCCAAACTATTGAACATACTAGCTGGATATTAGGAATATTATATGTAACCAGATCAGTAGCCTATATACTTCTTCATTTCATACTCCATTTAGGGGGTTAAGTAAGGTATAATTACATGGGGTGAAGATGGAATTGACAAGTAAGGGCTTGGAATTCAGGCAAAGTTGACAAATATGTGGAGCTGCACTCCACATTTTGAGCCCGGAGATTGAAGAAATAACTCACATGGTGGATCTTATCACATGCACATTTGTCTAACTGACTCTCAAAACCACTCTATCTTCAGAAAATCCTCTGCTTTCAAAACGTACACCATTGCCCCTGAAACTCTAGATTATAATTCATAATCTCTGCTTCTCTAGCTTGTCCATCATACTCTTTATACAAGATACTCTCCAACTGTCAATGGTTAGATAGTTCTAACTAACAGTCAATGGTTAGATAATACCAAACTTTGGTAATGGTAATAGTGTTACTTAGATTAGTTATAGGGTAGGTTTCTATCAAATTCTAAACGTACTAAGTAACTACACTTACCTGCCATGGCCATGCATTTTGTCCAGAATTTGATCCTCCAACAACTCGCTCATTTCCCTGGACATCTTCATAGCATTGTCCTTTGAGGAAAGAGTTATACAGTAAGTAGCATTCAATAAATTAACTTTTTGTAACAATGGCAATGTAAATATTATCTACATTTACCAAGGTAAGTCATTATAAAAACTTTGCAATTATTTGTCACTAGTTGTGCTACATATTTTATTTATGTTTTACTTACCTGACTTTGCCCAATTTTTAATAAAGGGACTGTAAGACTAAACATGTTATAGAAGACAGTTTTTGTCTTGTTTACAAAGGAATAGAGGATGCCAGTAGATACTAACATATAATTAATTGAGGTCAGTGATCTACGATTTGCTATGAATAGAACTCACCACAGAGGACAAGAGCAGCAAGTAGAATGAGCCTCAACATCTTCAGTTAGTTCCTGCTAATTTCAACAGAGAAAGTTGTAGTCTCATTTCCCTGTATATATACCAAGAGAACATACAAAACTTAATGATGGGAATCGTTGCAGATGTTGCATGTTGCAATAGTATATTGTAAAGTATGTCAATTACCAATACTGTATAGTTTCTTCAAGGACAAGGTATATTTATATACACGTACCTATTTTAAAAATCTTTGGAAGGAAAATGATATAGGAAACATTGCATAATTCTTTACATGAAGTTGCAGTAATATAAAACACTGCTTATCGCAATGTGACATTATACTCAATAGCTCAAAACTATACATTCATTTTTATTCACATATCAGCATCTGAACTCAAATTTTACTGAATTGTAGTTTTATGCACAGCAGGAAAGTTCAGTTTAGCCAAATTATATTTTCCATAAGCAAATGTTTGTTCCGGATGTCCAACGCTCATATATGTGCCAGTTTGGTTCTCCAAACATTCGTCTATGGGATAATATTCAGAGAAACATTCGGACAACCAAAACCTGAAGCGAAAATGGACCAATTACTATACTGCAAAATAAATATAATGTAAACATATTGTGTATATATTTTATAGTACACCGGTAGGTGTATTTTCATGCCATTTCGCTGAGAGATCATGTGAGAAAAAGTAACCAATAGAGAGAAAAGGAGAGAAAAGGAGAGAAAAGGAGTAAAAGTACTAAAAAATTTCATATGATTTGTGAATCAAAATTCCACCCATGGCATGAACAAAAGAGATGATTGATGGGAAAAAAGATGATTGACAGTTGGGGGACAGTCACTAAATGTTGATTTTATGCCCATATCAAGTGATAATACACTGATAGAGGGAAAAAAGGAGAAGGAGAAAAACAAATCTATATATATATATATATATATATATATATATATATGATATATTTATAAATATATCTATATAAATATAGATTTTTTACTAGGCATGTGCATGGGGAAAATTTTCGGTTCGGTTCGGCATTCCGAAATTCGGGATTTTCGCAATTCGGCACTTCAAGACTTCGGCACTTCGGCACTTCGGCACTTCTAAACTTTGGAAATTCGGCAACTTCGGAACTTCGGCACTTCGGAAATTCGGCAACTTCGGCACTTCAACACTTCGGAATGTCGGAACTTCGGCATTTCGGAAATTTCAGGAGTTCGGCACCTCGGAAATTCTCTTGCAGCCGCTTGGTAGATAACTACCTAATTCTCACGGTATTAGGGAGTTATCTACCAAAAGGCTGAAAGACTTAAATTGGTCTTTCAGACAAATTTATATATTTAAAGGCTTATTGTTGGCCACACTTTATCTTAACAAAGTCTGAACGCACGGGTGCTCTTGCCGCAATAACATCAAAATCTTCATAGTTAAAAAAATCAATGAATGAGCTGCAAAAGCAGTATTATATTGAAATAAAAATACTGAAAACTGCTGCATTCCTAAATGTTAACACATATTAAAAATGACTTTTACCCTGAATAAGTAGCTTCAACAAACCCAGTGTGAGACTTTTAAAACGGAAGACTCTGACATGGCTACAATAGAAATAATGAAAAAATGCAAATAAAATGGACAGCAATTCCTAGTAGGGAATCACTCTAGTCTGCACAGTGCAGTGCTATTCTCTTTTAATGCAATACCCATGTTTCACCACTGGGTGCAAAATGTCAACGAACTGGATTATTCACTAAAGTCCAAAGTAGAGTGCAAAATCAAACATTGTTCACAGTATGTTACAATGTCCTGATTTTGCAGAGCAGGCTCTGAATGAGCACATATTTAGTCTGGATTTCAGGCAGACCAAAAACTGGCAGGCAGCTAAAATCCTGACCTGGTTTGTTAAGTATCTGGATTTTATAATTCCAAGCTATTTATCCACTGGCAGTGCTAGCAGCCAGTGGACAATTCGTGAAAAAAAAAACACTCAGCATGAGGGTTAACTTATGAGGCAGTAATAACAATAATAATAATAATAATAATAATAATAATAACTGGCCAGCACTTAATAGCCACATTAAATAGTAATGTTTTAAATGTAATGTTTTAAAAAGTATTAAATGTAATGTTTTAAAAAGTACTTGGTGTTAATAAGACCCTTATATTAACATAAGGGAGGCGTAATACCTGTCTTATGGCTAACCTGCCATGAAACAGGTGTAGATATGGCTATTAAACAGAAAAGGTCCCCCATCCTCTAGCATGTAAGCTCATTGAGCAGGGCCTTCAACCCCTCTGTTCCTGTGCGCCTATTTGTCTGGTTACAATTACGTGTCTGTTAGTCCACCCATTTACAGCACTATGGAATTGTGTTGGTGCTATTTAAATAATAATAATAATAATGAGCAGCCACCCAAGAGCATGGGGTAGGACTTAAAATTCAAGAAAGGGGTGTGGACCAGTCACCGTCAATCCCCTGACCCAACCCATGGGGTCATACTAATGTCACCCTCTGTCCCTGGGACAGGTGAAGGTTACTATTTCCCCAAAGAAAAAATCCTCTGTTCCCCCTAGCATCCAAAATCAGCAGGTGAGGAGATATTAAATGTAATAAGGGGTAGACAACGTATTGTACAAAAAGGATTTGTTACAACTTGCCCATTCCCCTCATCCAGTGGTTATAAGTAACCAAGCTTATAGCCACCCTTAATAAAATTGCCCTAACTGCAAGGTTAAAAAAAGAAGATATCTGAAGGTAATTTTTTTAAAGTATTTATCCCCAGTGCCCAAAAAGGCCCCCAGAAATTTTAAAAAGAAAAAAAGAAACAAATTGCAAAAAACGTTTTAAAAACCTGTTGAGAAATAAAGCCACGCAGCAAAAAAATAATAATACACATGAGCTCTGCAAGGGCTCCACACAGAATGAGCTTTTATAAAAGCTTCCCCATGCTTTGAAGATATCCTGATTTGTTGGCTTGGAAGCTAACCTATCAGAATGCTCTGACAAGCAAGTCTCCTTTCTCACAAAAGTTACCTGAGAATATTGCCTGGGCTGGGCTGATTTAAAAACCTTCCTTTATATTTACAAGGTAATCATACTGATTTTTTTTTCTATTTTTACTCACATGTTTAACCCCTTAAGGACGAAACTTCTGGAATAAAAGGGAATCATGACATGTCACACTTAAGGAGTTAATGTGGCAACTGGCTAACAAGCACTCGCCGGCTGCCACATAGTTTTTTTTATTTTTACTATTTGCTTGCTGACTGGTAGCATTGCCAAAGGCAAATAGCACTTTAAATTATAGTACGCTTGCACAAAAACATTTGAAAGATAATTTGCTCATGTGCATCTTACTGGATGCATTGGGTCCGTATTCAGTTTAAAAAGGGTGCTTTCTACATATTCCAAATCGTATACCTTGTATAGGGGTCAGATGAGAAAAGCTCTGATTTTAAACCAGACACTGAGTACATCTGGCTTTTTGGTGCAGATTTAATCTGGTTGACTGAATTCGGACAAATATGAGAATTGCCATCCTGGCTATAATTTGACCATTTTCACTGGATAAATCCGGTGTTTAGTGAATAACACTTTAACAAATTAATTACTAAATCCTCTCAGTTAACACAAAGTATTATCTTTAAAGGGAAACGTTTAAATGAACTTAAAAGGAGCCTGTCACTTCTCAGGTTTTTTTTAATGGTAAAAGTACGTTTGAGGTGTGAATTACAAAATTAAATGTAGAAATTCATATCTATTTATCCTTCAACTCTGTATTTCCATCTTAGCTCCCTGTCAGGTATTGTTATTCTAAATTCTGTGTCTGCAGGCTGAATAGAACATCATGCGAAAAAAAAAAAATGGGAAGGGTGGGAGTATAACATCAAATGGTCAAGGGGATAAATTCGGGCATGGACCCAATGAAATATTGAGATGAACTTAGATAAAAATCCCTGACCAATGAAATGTCAATAAAGTACTGTTTTATTTTCTAAAACTTCACTTTTAGTTTATCAGTTTAAAAGAATATTGTCAGTAATAAATGTGACTCACATAAAATAAAAGTGAAGTTTTAAACAATAAACCAGTACTTTATTGACATTTCATTGGTATGGGATTTTTATCTAAGTTCATCATACGAAAAAAGGTTGACACAAGTTATAGGTGATTTTCCCTGTTTTAGTCAATGTAATGTTAGAGAAATGGCAGATTCCCTTTGAACACACATTATCCAAATAAAGATGGTAATTCTACATTCCCTCACCATCAACAGAGGTTCATAACATGATATTTAGTGTCTCCACCCTCTGCATGCAGACACTGTACTTTTCTCATAGAGGTGCATTGATTTAATGTATCACTATGAGGAGATGCTGATTGGCCAGGGCTGTGTTTGGCTTGTGCTGGCTCTGTCTCAAATCTGCCTACTTGACAATCTCAGCCAATCAAATGCTCTCCTATGGGCAGGCTCGCTGCCTAGGGGTTCTTTTTGATTT
The DNA here is from genome assembly GCF_036172605.1 of Pelobates fuscus. Classification (NCBI taxonomy): domain Eukaryota; kingdom Metazoa; phylum Chordata; class Amphibia; order Anura; family Pelobatidae; genus Pelobates; species Pelobates fuscus. The sequence continues at coordinate 403,323,857 of NC_086317.1, forward strand.
TGACCTCTCTTTTACTCCCCATGTCCAATCAATAGTCAAATCCTGTCGCTTCCAACTCAAGAACATAGCGCGCATCCGCCCATATCTAACGCCGGACGCGGCTAAGATACTGGTTCATGCTGTTGTTCTCTCTCGCCTCGACTACTGCAATCCCCTTCTCACCGGTCTTACATGTTCCCAGCTTGCACCGCCGCAATCTATAATGAATGCGGCTGCCAGGCTTATTTTCCTGTCCGGTCGCACCTCCCACGCCTCCACGCTCTGTCAGTCCCTGCATTGGCTTCCAGTTAGATATAGGGCCCAATTCAAAATTCTGGAACTTGCTTACAAATCCCTACATAATGCTGCTCCAACATACCTATCCTCCCTCATACACAAGTATGTCCCGTCGCGACCCCTGCGCTCAGCCCAAGACCTACGCCTATCCTCTGCCCGGATCCCCACCTCTGACGCTCGCCTTCAAGACTTCTCCAGGGCTGCACCTATTCTGTGGAACTCCCTTCCCTCCTCAATCAAACTTTCACCCAGCCTCCACTCCTTCAAAAAATCTTTGAAAACTCACTTCTTCATTAAAGCGTATCAATTAAACTGTCAGCAGGTTTCTCATCCCCCACCCCATGACTCCTTTCCTGCAACTGTCAAAAATGACCTACCAAGCACTCAATAAACCCTTCTCTAACAAACTATTTAATTCCCCTACTTTAACCCTTTGTGTCACTATACCCCACTCCCTCTAGCATGTAAGCTCATCGAGCAGGGCCCTCAACCCCTTCTGTTCCTGTACGTCCAGTGGTCTGATCTCAATTATGTGTCTGTTAGTCCACCCATTGTACAGCGCTACGGAATTTGTTGGCGCTATATAAATACTAAAATAATAATAATAATAATAATAATTGGTGGAGATCATTACCAAGGAAGCTGATCAGGGGTAGAGCCAGCGCCTGCAGAGTTATATAAAGGTAAGGTTTTACTGTATGTAGAGGGGGGGGGGGGGGCGGCGATTTGGCTTGGCTAGATATAGTTTTTAGCACTATAGGGTCATGTTTGTGTTCCTGACCCTATAGTGTTCCTTTAAGGCAGCAGTACCCAACAGGAGAGAGTCAATTCTCCACAAACTGTGTGAATGACATTTCATAGGCTACTCAGAGGTCTTCTTTTGTGCTTATAATTGGCCTCAAAGGATCTTTTGTTGTTAAACGTGTTCCTTGTAGAAAGAGACATTGTGATACCTCAGTCTAAAAGTTCTATAGCAGTCTTCTTCAGGGCGGGATTTACATGTCAGGTGACTTTAGGCACAAACTTTTAAGGCGCTCCCCAACCTCAAAATAAGGCATATAAAGTATAATAAATATATTAACAGGATATTGCAGGACTAAAAATATCTAAGAATATGTATGTGTATATTTCTGCTTGTAATGTATTGTGTTTTAATCTGTGAGTATAGTGAATGTATGCAGCTGTGTAAATGCATTCAGGGTTAAAGATACTATTAGAAGTGGTTAGGGAAAGGTGGGTGGTTATGATTAGAGAGGGGTTAATGTCAAAGTTAGGTTACATAGAGTGTTTAGTGTTAAGAAGATAAACAGCGTGAGAGAAGTTAAGGTTATAGTATAAAGGCTGTTTAGGATTACTGAGTTTAGGACCAGATTTGGGTTAAATTTTGTATTTGGGTACATGAAGTACTTATTTTATAAGAGTAGTTAAACATGTTTACAGTAAAGTTTCGTTTTTTTGTGTGAGAGGTTACTAGTGGGCAGATTAGATATGATCCCTCCCACTTCCTGTCCGGCCTCACACACAGACATCGGAGGAGCTAGGACCGCACTGAGTTTTACACCCTCTAAAAGTGTTCCTGGAGCTCTACTATTAAGGCTGACGGGACTACATAATGCACTACAGAACATGCTAGCCAAAGCTACTGGTATTTAGCTCTCCCCACCAGCCATTACAAGCTGAAAGGGCACATTTTAAGTACTAAAAATAGGCGCCTCCTGGTGGTTAGGCATCTGTAGTCATGTGCCTACTCTTCCTAATGGGAAATCTGGCCTTGGTCATGTTTATCCATGGGTGGAGCACAATGACAGTTCTTGCAACTCAAAAGCTGTGTATAGCCATGTGGTGTAAAACTGCAGTTCAGCATTCCTTGATAAGACTTACAGAAATAGTTGGTACTTGTACAGATTGAGCACATGTGCGGTATAAAGCAATGTCATTACGTGATTCACGTGACTTTAGCTGGACTCTGAAATGTATAGCCAGTTAAGCATGTGGTGTCAATTATCAGGCTGTTACAGTGTCAAGACCAGTCCAAAATGTTCCTTACAGCAAAGGTGGTTTTACCAGATTGTAATAGTATAGTTTTTATTTTATTTTTTTAAACAATGTTGAAGGATATAATAGGTAATATTTGGGGGTAACCTTGTCAATATAAGAAAAGCCTGATTATTTAGTCAGGAGTTACCATGGAACCTGGAACCCATCACTATAGCATATAGGGTCACCCAGGACAATACAGCCAATACACACTATATAGCAACAATAACTGATGTCTTTCCCTACAGAGGAAATAGTAATTCATTTGAAAGGTGTGCTTGCCTCAAAGTATACAATTGTGGATCCCAACAAATAATTTTCTAAGTTCTACATTATTTTGAATGACACAATTCGATAAAACAATATCAAAACCTATGTAGCTATGCTGTGTGTTAAAGTTATGGCACTAAACAAGAACAAATTGCTTGAAGAAAGAGATTAAATGAAAATGTAAGGAGATTAAGAGTGGCTGGATAACACTAGAAGTGGCAAGAGATAATTGAAATAGGAAGGAGGAATGGAACAGGTGACATTGGAAAGAGAAATGCAAACAGGGGGAAATCGGGTGACAAAGAGAGGAAAGCTAGTAACAGGCTAAAGAATACATATAACTGATATAGAAAAAAGAATAAAACTCCACATCCAATGTATAAAAGACAAAGATGGTACACGTGGAATTTATATAACATTCTTTACTGAATTGTGCTTATAGACAGAAAATTTAAATTACACAAATAAGATTATTTTTGATGTCTCTAGCACGTTTCTTGAACATCTTGTAAGTTTCATTTCTTTAGATATTCTGAAATGAGAATAACGCAGAGTCAGTAAAAAGGAGAGAAAAGCAGTCAATTCCAATTATATGTTATAAATATATGAATGTTTAGCTTTCCAGTTGAGATTTGATTTCAAGTCTGCCAGCATTTTGCCACATGAGCATGATTGCAGTTTTAGTCTAACTAACATAGGATGGCTACTGTTGACCAGTCTTTCAATATAAAAAGCTAGGATTTAAAATGGGACCTATGCATTTTTTGCTCACTCTTTTATATTTAAACATTAATATTTCTTGATTTATTATAATCTGTTCTTTCTCTAATGGTGAATTTTATAATCTTCACCTCACCTTCTGCGTCACAGAATCTTTACCTGTTTATGACATTTTCTCTATATGTTGTCTTTATACATGTCTCAGTCTTCCACATGCTCAATGATGTGCATTAGCTTGTTATTGACTTTTGTTGATATTCATAAATACCTCTGGGATTTCTGCAGATAACTGAAACGTAAAAGTCTTCTACCTAAACTATATGTTGATGATTAAAGGTCAACACAAGTGAAACTCAGTTTGATCAGATGACAAATGGATGAAGGTAAGATTCTAACTATTTTCAATATGTCTATTCATATTTACAGAACGCATATCCTGTGCCTTGGTAAACTAACTCACAGAATTGATCCAGGAGATATAAGCAGAGACTCTGGTGAACACGGTTGGTTTGAGGTAGGCATTGCATCCAGAAGAAGACACAAAGCTAGTTACACCATGGACTTGGTAAACTCCATTGACAGCACAGTTGAGGGGTCCGCCAGAATCTCCCTATAATAAAAAAACACAATATTATAGACAGAGTATATACAGCTTCATAACATTTAGAACATGCACAGATTTATATAGTTGCTGAATTTTTAAAGAATGCACTTTATCATTTAATGTTAAAGGGACACTATATTAATCCAGACTAATTCAGCTCATTGAAGCTGTCTAGGGGCATTGTTCCTGTTCCACTTATTCTTGCAATGTAAATCATTGCAGTTTTAGAGAAATTGCAATGATTGCCTCGCAGGACTAAGACAACCTCTAGTGACTGTCAGTCAGACAACCCCTAGTGGTACTTCCTGGATCCTAATGGACTCCAGGTCGCTTAAAGATACTGGAGGTCCTCATGCCCTGCATGAGGATCTCCAGTGTCAGTGAAATCTCCAGCGCTTTCCTATAGGAACGTCCTAGTGTGCGCACAATGCTCGCCTCACATGTGCATTAGGCCCCATATTCCTCCTCCTGATGTCAGAGGAGGCAAAGACCTGACCCAGCACCGAGGGTCATCCGAGCTGGAATTGGGTAATCGAATAAAAGGTTTTTAAACCTTTACATGCCAGGCAAGGCCACGAGGGAGGGGGGACCACAGGGCACTGTAATGTTGTTAGAAATCATAAACCACAAACCATGCACAATTAATCTTTATTTATGTTCCCATGTATCACAAGCAAGCTAAGCAAAATAAGAAATGTAAGACAATGTGTAGTTCTGCAAATGAATTGGCGTATGAGTGCAGATTTGATGCCGTGCTACAATTAAAGTATCTTAGCCAATAATTGTTTTTTAACCCAATAATTAATGTTTCTGATAGACACACATACATTCAACTCACACTGTGACAGAGTTAAATTGTTACAGGCCGCTGTAGTGCTTTTGATGCCAGGAATACCCTGGCTCGATTCCTCAATAGTGGGACAAATGATTTGCCCCCTTACCTGGGTCCACTCCTGGCTCCGATGCTTCTTGGTGATCTGGTGACAATCTTCCTGTTTCTGCAGAGCCGTTGAATCCTAGAAGCTGCTGTCAACACCATTCATTGGCTGAGAGTGTCAGCTGACCTCTTTCAACCAATGACTGACGTTCTCTTCCTCCGGCAGAAGAAGGGTCAAACTTAATATGTGCAGCATTTCAAAGTGAAGTATGGCACATACAGACTTTAGGTACCATGACCACTTGAAATCAATAGAACCATATTAACTGAAGCCCATGGATCAGCGCAGTCAGGGGAATGGGCCTTGACAGAGCCAAGGAGTAGGTAGGTGGAGCTATAGATTTAGGGGTGGGGAATTAGGGTGGAGCATGTTAAAGGGTGTGAAAAGTGCAAGTATATTAAGCGGCCATTTTAGCAAGTGGCCATTTTAATCAGAATCTGCACTGACCTGTTAATTGTTTTGGCAGGTTGTGTGGTTTCTTTTCTTCTGTTTTTCAGATGGCTTCGCTTGAAGAGATCCTGGACGGTGTGAGAGCAGCCGTGAGAGACAGGGGGATGGCATGGCTGCAACAGCAATTGGCGGTTCCTGGGACCAGCGGTAACCCCCCGGCGGCTGTGGAGAGGCGCTCGGTGCGGAGGGCGAGACCGCCCCAGCGGCTGAGCCCGGGCGTGATGCCCGCAGCGCGTCGGAGACGGAGTCCATCCAGAGAGGCGAGCGGCTCATCGGTTGTGGAGGCAGGCCGGTCGGAGCTATCGCAAACGCCGCCGGCCCCGTCTGTGCGACGCGGCGCCGGTAAGGCAAGGGCGGCGACTAGGCCTGGCATGGTGTCGCGGCCTACCACGAGGAGCGCTGCTCGCAGGACGGCGGGCGGCAAGGCGGCAAAACTGGCGACGGCCTCCGAGGAGACCGGGACCGCAGAGGATGTCGGAGGTGTGGATGGAGCCCAGACACGTCCCGGTGAGTCTGCCGCCGGTTTAAATACCGGGCGGCAAGGAAAGGCACTGGGGACTGGGGAGGACGGGCTGACACCACCTCAGAGGGCAGCAAGGGACGCCAGTGGAGGGGGAGTCGATCAGGCGGGCGAGACAAGGCCCAGGCAAGGCAGCGGGGGGACAACAGGACAGGTCACCCAGCTAGGGCAGCAGGACCAAGTCAGGACGGCAACGGAAGGGGCTTCCGCTTGTCAGGGCCAGCGCAGCGCGTCCCCGGTGGACAGAGGAGCGGACAGTGAGGGATTGTCTCAGGGGTATGACACACACTCTGACAGCGGGGTTAGGAGTGGACTGGAGGGCCATAAATGTTGCTCCCGGGGACGGCAGGATTACAGAGACAACCCTAGGCCTGCGGAATACAAGAGGCGGCGCGGGGCAAGCGCCAGGCAAAACCGGGCAGGGTGTGTCAGGGAGAGGAGCCCGTCTACTGACGGGTACAGTAGGCGGGGGTCAGTCTGCAGGGCCAGGAGGAGAAGGGAACGGCGCAGCGAGTCTGGGTCCTCTAACGGGAGCACCCAAGGACAGCCGGAGAGTTCTTACGGCCTAGAGGGCCTGGTTACTAGGCGGGAGAGGCGCAGGGTTGACGGCAGGGAACGTAAGGAGGAAGGGCGGGTAGACGGGCACTCGAACAGACTACCCAGGTGTTCTTCTCCTTACAGGTCACGGAGCGGTACACCTACGGTCCCACGGCGGGATCCGGCGGAAGGGAGTCGGCGTCAACTGGACACTCCAGAGCCGCACACGGCAGGTGGAAGGAAAACGACCCCGCGGCCCTCCGCGGCCGGAGGCTCTGGCGGTGAGTTGCCTGTTACATCACATTCTGATTCCATGTTAACTTGCCTAAAATCGTTGTTAGATTCCTGGGTCAGTGGGGAGGGGGCTTCACCGCAATTTTCGAGGGTATGGGTTCCGGAAGCGGGTTCCGGGACAACGGGACAGGCTAAGGGAGCGGTGAGTGGTGTCTCCGGACGGAGTACGCCTGAACCAGGTGAGAAGACAGGCTTAGGTTCGGTCGGAGGAGGGGAGGTTTCCGATGCGGCACGGCAGAATGTGCATGTCTCTTTCGCAGGCCCCTTGGGATGTCACCTGAAGTCTGAGGTAAAGGACAGGATTTGGAAAGGTGAGTTCGTAGAGGTTTTTTCTCTTCTTCCTCTGGAGGAGTTCCTCGATCTAAAGGATGAGGATAAGAAGGATGCGAAGAAGGAGGAAGAAGAGAAGAAGCGTAGGTATCGGAAGATACCTAAGACGTTTGCGAACTGGCTGCGGGCTTTTTGCATACTGGCCAGCGTCATCGGGGAAAAGTTTCCCGATCGCTGTTCGCAGCTTTTTTGCTACTTAGACGGGATAGGGGACGCTTACCGGACGTACGGGGGTATTGCTTGGTGGAAATACGATGAGCAATTCCGCCAGCGTTTGGCAGCGAACCCGAGCATGAGATGGGATCAGATGGATCTGCCCCTGTGGATGCGGCTCATGATGGCGCAGAAGGCTGCGCCCTTTCACGGGGCGGCCGGTGCAGCACCTGGGGGAGCGGCGCCGGCCGGACAAAAGAAGGGTTTCTGCTGGCTCTTCAACGAGGGCCAATGTAAATGGGGCTCGTCGTGTAGATTCAAACACGAGTGTTCCGGTTGCGGCGGTGCGCATGGAGTTAATAGGTGCTTCAAGAGAGGCAAACCGGCTAGCGGGGGAGGTCCCATCGGCGCCACGGCCCCTGCCGCTGCCACTGGGGGCAACTCCGGTGAAGGTAGGCGAGATGCTGCCGTGGCTAAAGCGCTACGCTAACCGGGCTGACGCGGAATTTTTGAGGAAAGGATTCACAGAGGGGTTTATGATACCGTTCAAAGGGAAGGGGCCAGGGACTTTATGTTTGAATTTACGATCCGTTCGGGATCACCCAGGGGTGGTGCGGGAAAAATTGATGTCGGAGGTACGGCTTGGCAGGATGGCGGGACCTTATGTGGTCCCACCTATGCCGAACTTGAGGGTGTCTCCGTTGGGGGTGGTCCCCAAGAAGGAGCCAGGCAAATTTCGGTTGATACACCATTTGTCTTACCCAAAAGGGGCTTCTGTTAACGACGACATTGACGCGGCCTTAAGCTCCGTTTCCTACGCATCATTCGATCAAGCGGTCGAGTTGGTACGGAGAGCGGGGCCGGGAGCGTTGATGGCGAAGGTGGACGTGGAGGCAGCTTTCAGGTTGCTTCCTATTCACCCGACATGTCACCATTTATTGGGATGTTTCTTTGATGAGGGTTTTTTTGTGGATTTGTGTTTGCCCATGGGCTGCTCTATTTCTTGCTCATACTTTGAAAAGTTCAGCTCTTTCTTTGAATGGGTGGTGCGTCAGGAGTCGGCTGGGGGTGCAGTAGTGCACTATCTGGACGACTTTTTGTGCGTAGGACCGGCAGGGTCCGACCGTTGTGGGCAAATACTGGGGGTGTTGCAATGGGTGGCACAGGTCTTTGGGATCCCGTTGGCGGCTGAGAAGACGGTGGGCCCGACGGTATGCTTGAGCTTCCTAGGGCTGGAGATCGATTCGGTGAAGGGTGAATGTAGGTTACCATCGGATAAACTGACAGCGCTCCGCCAGCGGGTGGGGGTAGTCAGGGGTTCGAAGAAGGTGACCTTGAGGCAGTTACAGTCCCTGCTGGGGAGCTTGAACTTTGCTTGTAAAGTGATCCCTATGGGGAGGGTTTTTTGCAGGCAGTTGGCTCGAGCAACTTGCGGTGTGCGATTACCAGGTCATTATATCAGAGTCTCCGCTGCGATGAAGGCTGATCTGGATGTTTGGTTGTGTTTCCTGCAGGAGTTCAATGGTAGGGTGTATTTTAGGGATGAGGCAGCCTCGTCGGAGGAAATCGGCTTATTTACGGACGCTTCCGGGAGCGTAGGTTTCGGTGCTTACCTGGCAGGGAGGTGGTGCGCGGAAGAGTGGCCGGAGGCATGGAAGGGAAGCGCCTTGATCAGGAACCTGGCATTTCTAGAGCTCTTTCCTGTGGTAGTGGCGGTTTCTTTATGGGGCGAAGAGCTCGCGAACAGGAAGGTGATCTTTCACTCCGATAACATGGCGGTGGTGCAGGCAGTTAATAATATCTTGGCCTCTTCTATGCCTGTGGTACGGTTGTTGAGGCACCTGGTGCTGCTGTGCATGTCTTGGAATATTGTGTTTAGGGCAAAACATGTCCCGGGATTGTTGAATGTTATCGCTGACGCCTTATCTCGTTCACAGTGGGAGCGTTTTTGGGCAGCGGCGCCGGGAGCTCGGGAGACGGGTCAGGCATGCCCGGCGGAGATGTGGCGGCTCGGGACGTCTTGCTTGGGGGCTTTATAAGAAGTTCCCTGGCGCCCGGAACGTGGACAGCGTACACCAGGGTATGGTCTGAATGGGAGGAGATGATGGGGCAGTCGGGAGGGGCGAATTCGCCGGCAGGTAGGTTGGACACGCTCTTATGGTTGTTGTGTCGGTTATTCGCGGAAGGGGCTTCTCCCGCGAAGGTGGACCGTTACATGTCAGCATTGGCATTTTGGTTTAAATTCACGGGTAAGGAGGATATTACAAAAAAATGTTTGGGTGAGGCAGGCGTTACGCGGCTTTCGTAAAGGACGAAGGACTGTAGACTCAAGACGGCCTGTGTCGTTTAACATTCTACAGGGCTTGACGGAGGGGTTGCATGACATTTGTACATCTCCGTTTGAAGTGCTTTTGTTTACCGTAGCTTTTGTCTGGGCGTTCTTTGGGGCGTTCCGCATCGGCGAACTGGTCAGCTCTAATAAGTTCGGGGCGAACGGGATCCGGTTCGAGGATGTGGTGCTGGGGCAGGACAAAGTCGAGATACACCTGAGGTGCTCCAAGACGGATGTCTTTGGGAGAGGTAAGACAATAATTTTGTTTGCGTTGCCGGGGTCGGAAGTCTGCCCAGTAGCATGCGGGCACAAATACTTAGGCGTTCGCCCTCAAGGCTTGGGGTGCTTCCTCGTTCACAAGGATGGTCTTGCGCTGTCGCGCTTCCAATTTGTCAGGGTCTTTCGCATGGGACTGCGGCGGTTGGGTTTGCATCCCATGCAATTTGGGACTCATTCATTTCGCATAGGGGCGGCAACGGAGGCAGCGCGGCTTGGACTCGGGGATGACCGGATTAAACAGATAGGTCGGTGGGAGTCCGCGCGTTTTAGGACGTATGTACGAACGGATAAGTTGGTTTGAAGGGGGGGTCTGGTTGGTTTGAAAGTATGGTTTCAATGCTCTGCTAGTTAATAACTTGTGTTTCTTTCTAGGTCGGGTTGTATGGTTGGTGGGTCACTCCAACGTTTATTGGGCGCAGAAGAGGGCCGCAGTTCGGAGGAATGGATCACAACTGGGCTTTCTTCAGGACACTGTGCAGTTAAAATGGTTTGGTTTTCGTGGTTTCAGCTGGCAGAGCATTAGTGGAGTGATTTTTGAAAAATTGTTGGAAGGAAATCCCCCGGACGTATTACTGATACATGGTGGGGGTAACGATTTGGGGCTTATCCCCCAGAGGGAGTTAATTAGGAGGATGAAGCGGGATTTGGATCGCCTTCGGGAGCGGGTGCCGGGAGTGGTTATAGTATGGTCTGAGATGGTGCCTAGATTTAATTGGAGACACGCCAGGGACACAGCTGCGGTGGCGAGATGTCGGGGGAAAGTTAACAAGGCCATGTCTGTTTTCGTTCGGAGGTCAGGTGGGGTCCCGGTCAGGCATTGGGAGCTAGAGGGTATGTTACCTGGGTATTATCGTAAGGATGGGGTGCACCTTTCGGAGGTTGGTTGTGACTTGCTTAACCTAGGTTTTCAGGAAGGGATTTCCCGGGCCCTATTTCTGTGTGGTGGGGGGCGCTCGAGACATTAAGGGATCAAGTCTCGGGCTGTGGCGGGATAGGGCTAGGGTAAATGGGATGGAAGTGGATTAGCAAGTGGCTAGGCTAAGCTTAGGTTGAATTAGGCCAGAGTTGGAAGTGGTCTGTTGGTTCGAGCTCATCGGTGGCTCCGAACCTGGTGGTGTAAGGGTGTCTCGGTACACCCCTACAGTTAATAAAGTTATAATTATGGGGCCTCTTTGGTAGGCCGTGTGTTATATTTATGTGTTATTTATATTGTTATATATTGTTTATGGTATGGGGTCATTGTCTGGGTTAATGCTGTACGGATGGGGGTGGGGGTAAATTAATTTTATTTGGCAATGACCCCAATTTGTTATCTTGTTTATTGAAAAATTTAAATAAAGCTGTGGACTTTTATTTTCCAACAGAAACTGGTGTCTGTGTTTATTGGGGGGTTATGGGGATCAAAATGCCACAAGCCGAATAACGACTGTGCGCATGTCATGAAGCCCATGGATCAGCGCAGTCAGGGGAATGGGCCTTGACAGAGCCAAGGAGTAGGCAGGTGGAGCTATAGATTTAGGGGTGGGGAATTAGGGTGGAGCATGTTAAAGGGTGTGAAAAGTGCAAGTATATTAAGCGGCCATTTTAGCAAGTGGCCATTTTAATCAGAATCTGCACTGACCTGTTAATTGTCCCTCCCACCCTCCCTGGTTTTTTAGCAGGTCCCGTTTGGTCACAGCGGCGGGATAGGGCTAGGGTAATTGGGATGGAAGTGGATTAGCAAGTGGCTAGGCTAAGCTTAGGTTGAATTAGGCCAGAGTTGGAAGTGGTCTGTTGGTTCGAGCTCATCGGTGGCTCCGAACCTGGTGGTGTAGGGGTGTCTCGGTACACCCCTACAGTTAATAAAGTTATAATTATGGGGCCTCTTTGGTAGGCCGTGTGTTATATTTATGTGTTATTTATATTGTTATATATTTTTTATGGTATGGGGTCATTGTCTGGGTTAATGCTGTACGGATGGGGGTGGGGGTAAATTAATTTTATTTGGCAATGACCCCAATTTGTTATCTTGTTTATTGAAAAATTTAAATAAAGCTGTGGACTTTTATTTTCCAACAGAAACTGGTGTCTGTGTTTATTGGGGGGTTATGGGGATCAAAATGCCACAAGCCGAATAACGACTGTGCGCATGTCAAGGGTTGTTTCAATAGCATTCCTGTATATGTTTGTGTGAACTGTATAAAAGGAAATGAAAATACTATGAAGGTGATTTTACTAGAGCCTAATGCTTTAAGACTCCAGTGAAATTAACCCTTTCATTGCTCCAGAGGAGAACAGAATGATGCTTGACTCTCTTCTGCAAACCACATTAATAAAATCTATGCTGGGCTCTGTGAGCCTTCCCCTGACCCCACCACCTAAACCTCCCCCCATTTAGTTTCCACTTAATGGCTATATCTTAGAAGTACAGCTCTTCTAATACGTGATATAACACTTAACAGGAAATATTGCAAAAACCTTATTACATGTTTGTTACTCTAGAACTTTACATATCTTACCTGGCATCCAGCCTGAGCTCCGTTACCACCGGCACACACCATTGTGGACTTGACTGTGCTGCCCCAGTAAGAGCTGGTGGAGCAAGTTGATTGAGCTACAACAGGCAGAGGGGCCTGCTGAAGGATTGAGGGAAGGGATCCACCAGCTGTGGGGAAGATACAATTCACTTAGGGCTGTGTAACATCCATAAAGATAAAAGCAACATGAGTGACGATTCCCTGACTGAAGTTCTGCATATTTGATCGGAAAAAAAGCAGACGAACTGTATTAAATCACAAAATAAGCATATTACTTACTAACGGTTCTGCCCCATCCGGTAATGGTGCAGGCGTAATTGTTGGAAAGGACAGCTCCGTTGTTTGGCAGTGTTGCCAGCTTCACATAGCTGTTCAGGCTGGCGCTGGATGCCAGATGAAGGACTGCAATGTCATACCTGTTAAAAGAGTGTTTAGTTATAAGACATTTATAATACATAAGATGTTATACATGTAAATGAATAAAAGGAAATTATATAATCTTAGCCGCAATAAGCAGAGTCACTTTATTATACTATATAGATATTCAGAGTCATTTTATTTAGAATGTATGCAAATATATCTTACAAATAAGGTTAACATCACTTCTATTTCAGATTGCATCCTCCCATGAATCAGTTTGTCACAAAGTTTTATAACTGATCTTTTTCTTTAGATCTTTTTCTTTAAATTCTTCCCATCATAAAATAATTATTTATAAGATTCCACAAGGTTTATTTATAAGTCTCTCCATTCTCTTTTGTGATGTAACTGTTTTGTGTTGTCTTATTAATGATATACACCTTATATACAAAGGATCGACAGAAAACTGCCCAGGTAAAGACCACCATTAACAATTGTAGGATAAGCAATAATAAAATGTGTCAAAAAATATGAAAATATATATACAAAAAAATAAATTAAATTAATGTTCACAGTATTAAATAATTTTAAAAGTTTAGACAAAAATATTCTATCATATCAACAGCAACTCCAAAAACTATTAAATTGAGGCCAGAGCTGAAATATTAGTTACAAACTAGCTGAATTTGCTCCAGTGACTTAGAGCTCAGGAAGAGTTTTCGGGGCCGATGGAACAAAAAAATCTATTGTTAGGAAAAGAGTTTCACAATATCATTTAACCCTTCACAACATTACAGCCACTTCAAGTCACTTCATGCTCACTATTAGTGACTTATAGAACCTTACCGGAACAATAGAACACCATACATTTCCCAGGACAAATATGATTTTCTGAGTTCTTTCTTCATTGAGTCAATTTTTTTTTTTTTTTTACAGTAAATATTTTTGGAGATTAACTTTTTGTCAATAACTTTATATATATATATGTAGAACTGTGTGTTTTGTATTTTGACTATTTAACGTCTTACCCGGCTGCTACATTGTTGGTGTTCCAGCTGGCATGTTTTACAATTCTAGACACGGAGATATATTGTTCTCTGCCTTCGTTCACATTCAGGTTGTGTTCTCCCAAAACCACACGATATGAAACCACACTGTAAAAAATAGGTAAATTGGTTTAACACATAGGATTTATTCACTAAACATAAGCCTAGTTATTAGTGTCCACTTTATGTTTTCAAATGTATTTGTATTGTAAATCTAGAAGTTGTACCTATACTCATTTTATGGGATTATTTACCAAGTTCCGCAATGCACAGGCAACGTTTGTGAAGATTTTCACTCAGTATATGAACATGAAAAATGTTCTAAACATCAATGAATTGATTCAAATAAGTTTCACTTTAATAGCCTCCCTAAGCCAACCAAAACATTACCAATATCTCTTAAGGGAACCCCAAAGTATAACTAATAATTTTGGATTAGGGACAAAATTGCAATATATATGTTGCCTTATATGATTTTATTAACCCATTATTTCAAGCATATATTGTTTTACAACAGATGAGCAATGTGATTGGCTGGAATAGCAATGGGCAGAAGGTTGGGGTAAAAGTAGTAAAAGTATGTTTTCTTAAAATATGTATGCACTGTATAGCTAATGTTGATGAATAAAAAATAAAACACATTTTAATATTATAAATAATAAAAAATATGTAAATAGTCCAGGTAAATTGCTTGATGCTTTTACCTGTCTACACAGTGAGCAGCGGTCAGGACACGGTTAGCACGGATAAGAGAACCTCCACAGGTGTGATACCAGCTGCTTCCAGACTGATACTGAAGGGAAATCTGGGGAAAAAGTCAAAACACATTTATCATAAAGCTATTTTTCGTTTGTATTTGTTTCAAAACAAATGTTCTAGACCAGTGGTTGCCAAACCAGTCCTTATGGCTTGGATTTATATATTTCCCTGTTTTATTCCAATGGGGATACTGACATAACTTGTACTGGTGGTGGGTCTTGATGACTGGTTTGGGAAGCACTGCTCTAGAAAAGCCATCTCTGAAATATTGGGTATTTATAAAAAGTATAAGACCAAGGCTTGCAGCAAAACACAATATGGAATCCAACAAAGCAGAATATGATATATACAAAATGTATTCATGCCTCCTCACAAATAAAAGCTAATAATTCCAAGTACACAAGAGGTGGAGAGTATTCACCAGAGGATGCTAATGTATTTCAAGCCTCATGGACACTTTTTCTGATCTAATTTGGCATTTCCTGGTCACTTATTAAAAATCAGGGTTTAGTGAATAACCTTATCAGTATAACTGTGTTCAGTATTGCCTGAAGGCTCTGTTACTAGACAGTGAATTGTAACAAACTGGAAATTGGAGAGAAATCTGAGTGAAGGAAGTTGATAAATGGTTTAAATGAATATGAATTGCATGGAATATTTAATACTCTTTTAATTGTTAAAAATATTCTTTTACAATAAAGTAACTAGGTATAATATTTAAAAAATAAGGTTTTAGTCATATTATCTTGCATATTGCTTTTGATAACTGTAAGAGTCCTGCACAATAAAAAAAATCAAAAAAAAAAATCATAATCATGCCAAATGTTCCTCATTGATATTTGTTCAATATCTTAATTATACTAATCATTCCAATCTTCAGTTACGTGACACTGGAAAGGACCATTGCAGTTTCAAAGACGTTTCTCTTACTGCAATGGAAAGATGTGTGCATTCTAAGCACCATAATCAGTACAGCTAGTATTTTTTGTCTAGGGTTTTTAAGAACTGGTCCTTAGTTTTATGTCAAGCCGTTAAGAAGTGGTTCGACAATTACTGGCCACTCTATGGCATCTAGATTCCCCCACCAAAGCCACTTACTTGTATGCATTGAAAATATGGTATTAACAAGTTTCAATCATCATTTTCAATTTCATCAAACTTGGCTGTTGGTGATTGGCTAAGAGAAGTTTTGATTAGTCCGGTGGTTTCACATTATCCTATTTGAACGATGCAGAAGTATTAATTCCTATTTCCAACAGAAACACTGGGAATATTTATCAGTCTTTTGTTCTAAAAAGTGGTACAAAAATATAAACATGGTAGAGTCACCAATGGAATATGCCTGCATGTCCCACTGGTTTCCGAGGTGATTGCCTCACTTTTCATACTTTAGACCGCTTTTTAGAGCAGAACTGTTTGCTGAAAAACCCATTGTTTGCATTTCTCCTCCACCACACACCATGTGCAATGACAGACATGACCGACAAAGACAGAGTGTATGTGATTGCTAGTAAACTGACATGGAACCACTCAGTTCCACAAAATTTTATTTTATTCGCTAGATCTCACAAATACATTTATTATAAGTGCTAAGTATCCAACTATTGAACATACTAGCTGGATATTAGGAATATTATATGTAACCAGATCAGTAGCCTATATACTTCTTCATTTCATACTCCATTTAGGGGGTTAAGTAAGGTATAATTACATGGGATGAAGGTGGAATTGACAAGTAAGGGCTTGGAATTCAGGCAAAGTTGACAAATATGTGGTGCTGCACTCACATTTTGAGCCCGGAGATTGAAGCCATAACTCACATGGTGGATCTTATCTCACATGCACATGTGTCTAACCTACTCTCAAACCCACTCTACCTTCAGAAAATCCTCTGCTTTCAAAACTTACACCATTGCCCCTGAAACTCTAGATTATAATTCTTAATCACTGCTTCTCTAGCTTGTCCATCATGCTCTTCATACAAGATACTCGCCAACTGTCAATAGTTAGATAGTTCTAACTAACTGTCAATGGTTAGATAATACCAAACTTTGGTAATGGTAACAGTGTTACTTAGATTAGTTATAGGGTAGGTTTCTATCAAATTCTAAACTTACTAAGTAACTACACTTACCTGCCATGGCCATGCATTTTGTGCAGAATTTGATCCTCCAACAACTCGCTCATTTCCCTGGCCATCTTCATAGCATTGTCCTTTGAGGAAAGAGTTATACAGTAAGTAGCATTCAATAAATTAACTTTTTGTAACAATGGCAATGTGAATATTATCTACATTCACCAAGGTAAGTCATTATAAAAACTTTGCAATTATTTATGTTACTACTTGTGCTACATATTTTATTTAGGTTTTACTTACCTGACTTTGCCCAATTTTTAATAAGAGGACAGTAAGACTAAACATGTTATAGAAGACAGTATTCGTCTTGTTTACAAAGGAATAGAGGATGCCAGTAGATACTAACATAATTAATTGGGTTCAGTGATCTACGATTTGCTATGAATAGAACTCACCACAGAGGACAAGAGCAGCAAGTAGAATGAGCCTCAACATCTTCAGTTAGTTCCTGCTAATTTCAACAGAGAAAGTTTTAGTCTCATCTCCCTGTAAATATACCAAGAGAACGTACAAAACTTAATGATGGGAATCGTTGCAAATGTAACATGTTGCAATAGTATATTGTACAATATGTCAATTACCAATACTGTATAGTTTCTTCAAGGACAAGGTATATTTATATACACGTACCTATTTTAAAAATCTTTGGAAGGAAAATGAAATAGGAAACATTGCATAATTCTTTACATAAAGTTGCAGTAATATAAAACACTGCTTATCGCAATGTGACATTATACTCAATAGCTTAAAACTATACATTCATTTTTATTCACATATCAGCATCTGAACTCAAATGTTACTGAATTGTAGTTTTATGCACAGCAGGAAAGTTCAGTTTAGCCAAATTATATTTTCCATAATCAAATGTTTGTTCCGGATGTGCAACGCTCATATATGTGCCAGTTTGGTTCTCCAAACATTCGTCTATGGGATAATATTCAGAGAAACATTTGGACAACCAAAACCTGAAGCGAAAATTGACCAATTACTATACTGCAAAATAAATATAATATGAATATTGTGTATATATTTTATAGTACACCGGTAGGTGTATTTTCATGCCATTTCTCTGAGAGATCATGTGAGAAAAAGTAACCAATAGAGAGAAAAGGAGGAGTAAAAGTACTAAAAAATTTCATATGATTTGTGATTCACAATTCCACCCATGGCATGAACAAAAGAGATGATTGATGGGAAAAAAGATGATTGACAGTTGGGGGACAGTCACTAAATGTTGATTTTATTCCCATATCAAGTGATAATACACTGATAGAGGGAAAAAAGGAGAAGGAGAAAAACAAATATATATATATATATATATATATATATATATATATATATATGATATATTTATAAATATATCTATATAAATATAGATTTTTTTTACTAGGCATGTGCATGGGGAAAATTTTCGGTTCGGTTCGGCATTCCGAAATTCGGGATTTTCGCAATTCGGCACTTCAAGACTTCGGAACTTCGGCACTTCGGCACTTCTAAACTTTGGAAATTCTGCAACTTCGGAACTTCGGAACTTTGGAACTTCGGCACTTCGGAAATTCGGCAACTTCGGCACTTCAACACTTCGGATTGTCGGAACTTTGGCATTTCGGAAATTTCGGGAGTTCGGCACCTCGAAACTTCTCTTGCAGCCACTTGGTAGATAACTCCATAATTCCCACAGTATTAGGGAGTTATCTACAAAAAGGCTGAAAGACTTAAATTGGTCTTTCAGACAAATTTATATATTTAAAGGCTTATTGTTGGCCACACTTTATCTTAACAAAGTCTGAACGCACGGGTGCTTTTGCCGCAATAACATCAAAATCTTCATAGTTAAAAAAAGCAATGAATGAGCTGCAAAAGCAGTATTATATTGAAAAAAAATACTGAAAACTGCTGCATTCCTAAATGTTAACACATATTAAAAATGACTTTTACCCTGAATAAGTAGCTTCAACAAACCCAATGTGAGACTTTTAAAATGGAAGACTCTGACATGGCTAAAATAGAAATAATGAAAAAATGCAAATAAAATGGACAGCAATTCCTAGTAGGGAATCACTCTAGTCTGCACAGTGCAGTGCTATTCTTTTTTAATGCAATACCCATGTTTAACCACTAGGTGGTGCAAAATGTCAGCGAACTAGATTATTCACTAAAGTCCAAAGTAGAGTGCAAAATCAAACATTGTTCACAGTATGTTACAATGTCCTGATTTTGCAGAGCAGGCTCTGAATGAGCACATATTTAGTCTGGATTTCAGGCAGACCAAAAACTGGCAGGCAGCTAAAATCCTGACCTGGTTTGTTAAGTATCTGGGTTTTATAATTCCAAGCTATTTATCCACTGGCAGTGCTAGCAGCCAGTGGACAATTCGTGAAAAAAAAAAAACACTCAGCATGAGGGTTAACGTATGAGGCAGTAATAACAATAATAATAATAATAATAATAATAACTGGCCAGCACTTAATAGCCACATTAAATAGTAATCATTTTTTTAAAAAGTACTTGGTGTTAATAAGACCCTTATATTAACATAAGGGAGGCTTAATACCTGTCTTATGGCTCACCCGCCATGCCACAGGTGTAGATATGGCTATTAAACAGAAAAGGTCCCCCATCCTCTAGCATGTAAGCTCATTGAGCAGGGCCTTCAACCCCTCTGTTCCTGTGCGCCTATTTGTCTGGTTACAATTACGTGTCTGTTAGTCCACCCATTTACAGCACTATGGAATTGTGTTGGTGCTATTTAAATAATAATAATAATGAGCAGCCACCCAAGAGCATGGGGTAGGACTTAAAATTCAAGAAAGGGGTATGGACCAGTCACCGTCAATCCCCTGACCCAACCCATGGGGTCATACTAATGTCACCCTCTGTCCCTGGGACAGGTGAAGGTTACTATTTCCCCAAAGAAAAAATCCTCTGTTCCCCCTAACATCCAAAATCAGCAGGTGAGGGGATATTAAATGTAATAAGGGGTAGACAACGTATTGTACAAAAAGGATTTGTTACAACTTGCCCATTCCCCTCATCCAGTGGTTAGAGGAAACCAAGCTTATAGCCACCCTTAATAAAATTGCCCTAACTGCAAGGACAAAAAAAAGAAGATATCTGAAGGTAATTTTTTGAAAGTATTTTTTTTCTTCAGTGCCCAAAAAGGCCCCCAGAAATTTTAAAAAGAAAAAAAGAAACAAATTGCAAAAAACTTTTTAAAAACCTGTTGAGAAATAAAGCCACGCAGCAAAAAAATAATAATACATATGAGCTCTGCAAGGGCTCCACACAGAATGAGCTTTTATAAAAGCTTCCCCATGCTTTGAAGATATCCTGATTTGTTGGCTTGGAAGCTAACCTATCAGAATGCTCTGACAAGCAAGTCTCCTTTCTCACAAAACTTACCTGAGAATATTGCCTGGGCTGAGAGGGCAGTGAGATGTCACCCTACATTATTATATAATAAGCTGTCACCTGCTGCATTATTGGTGGGGTTGAAGAGGGCCTTATTATGTCCCCCATGTTTTTTGTTTTTACAGAGCGCCCACCGGGTCAGCCTTAATGGGAATACGGGGTGGACAGTGTCCTATCAACCCTCTTTATTGAATTTTAAGCTTCAATTCAAAACCCAAAGGTGATGGAAAAGGGACCCTGAGCCAGGTCATTATCTTACACAAACCATAACAGGGCCTTTTTAGTGACAGCAATGGCTGTCCATTTGTTAGTTTTTAGTTACAGTGAGCAGCGGCTGATTTAAAAAGCTCCCTTATATTTATAAGATAGTCATATTGATTTTTTTTTCTATTTTTACTCACATGTTTAACCCCTTAAGGACCAAACTTCTGGAATAAAAGGGAATCATGACATGTCACACTTAAGGAGTTAATGTGGCAACTGGCTAACAAGCACTCGCCAGCTGCCTGTCAGTAAAAGCAAAAAATTCAAGAAACCACTGTGGTACTCCGCAGATGTGGCCAAAATAGTAAAAAACAAAAAGTTAGCATTTAGTAATTATAAAAAAACACGGAGTGAGGAAGACAGAATGACCTATAAGATTAGGCAGAAAGAGGCTAAGCAAGTTATACGAGCTTCCAAATCACACACAGAAGAGAAAATAGCACAGTCAGTAAAAAAGGGGGACAAAACTTTTTTTAGATACCTAAATGAGAAAAGAAAAGTAAAACAAGGATTAGTTAGATTAAAAACAAAAGAAGGAAGGTATGTAGATGAGGATAAAGGTCTAGCTGACTGCCTCAATGAATATTTTTGTTCGGTATTTACAGATGAAAATGAAGGAAAGGGACCTCAGTTAAGAAAAAGGATAAAGGAGTCATTTATTACACGTGAGTTTACAGAGGAAGAGGTTCTATTTCAACTGTCAAAAGTAAAGACAAATAAGTCAATGGGACCAGATGGAATACACCCAAAGCTATTAAAAGAGCTTAGTGGTGTACTAGCAAAACCATTAACAGATTTATTTAACCAATCATTGATAACAGGAGTAGTCCCAGAAGATTGGAAGTTAGCGAATGTTGTGCCCATTCACAAGAAAGGTAATAGGGAGGAGTCGGGCAACTATAGGCCAGTAAGCCTTACTTCAGTAGTGGGGAAAGTGATGGAAACCATGTTAAAGGATAGGATTATTGAACATCTAAAAACACATGGATTTCAAGATCAGAGACAACATGGGTTTACTTCAGGGAGATCATGCCAAACTAATCTTATTGATTTTTTTGATTGGGTAACTAAAATTATAGATCAGGGTGGTGCAGTAGACATTGCTTACCTAGATTTCAGTAAGGCTTTTGACACTGTTGCACATAGAAGGCTTATCAATAAACTACAATCTTTGAGTTTGGATTCCAATATTGTTGAATGGGTAAGGCAGTGGCTGAGTGACAGGCAACAGAGGGTTGTAGTCAATGGAGTATATTCGAAGCTTGGGCTTGTCACCAGTGGGGTACCTCAGGGATCTGTACTTGTACCCATTCTCTTTAATATTTTTATTAGTGATATTGCAGAAGGTCTTGATGGTAAGGTGTGTCTTTTTGCGGATGATACTAAGATATGTAACAGGGTTGATGTTCCAGGAGGGATAAGCCAAATGGCTAATGATTTAGGTAAACTAGAAAAATGGTCAGAGTTGTGGCAACTGACATTTAATGTGGATAAGTGCAAGATAATGCATCTTGGACGTAAAAACCCAAGGGCAGAGTACAGAATATTTGATAGAGTCCTAACCTCAACATCTGAGGAAAGGGATTTAGGGGTGATTATTTCTGATGACTTAAAGGTAGGCAGACAATGTAATAGAGCAGCAGGAAATGCTAGCAGAATGCTTGGTTGTATAGGGAGAGGTATTAGCAGTAGAAAAAGGGAAGTTCTCATGCCATTGTACAGAACACTGGTGAGACCTCACTTGGAGTACTGTACACAGTACTGGAGACCCTATCTTCAGAAGGATATTGATACCTTAGAGAGAGTTCAAAGAAGGGCTACTAAACTGGTTCATGGATTGCAGGATAAAACTTACCAGGAAAGGTTAAAGGATCTTAACATGTATAGCTTGGAGGAAAGACGAGACAGGGGGGATATGATAGAAACATTTAAATACATAAAGGGAATCAACACAGTAAAGGAGGAGACTATATTTAAAAGAAGAAAAACTACCACAACAAGAGGACATAGTCTTAAATTAGAGGGACAAAGGTTTAAAAATAATATCAGGAAGTATTACTTTACTGAGAGGGTAGTGGATGCATGGAATAGCCTTCCAGCTGAAGTGGTAGAGGTTAACACAGTAAAGAAGTTTAAGCATGCGTGGGATAGGCATAAGGCTATCCTAACTATAAGATAAGGCCAGGGACTAATGAAAGTATTTAGAAAACTGGGCAGACTAGATGGGCCGAATGGTTCTTATCTGCCGTCACATTCTATGTTTCTATGTTTCTATGCCACATAGTTAACCTATGCACTGCTGAGGATTTTTTTTTTTTTTACTATTTGCTTGCTGACTGCTAGCATTGCCAAAGGCAAATAGCACTTTAAATTATAGTACGCTTGCACAAAAACATTTGAAAGATAATTTGCTTATGTGCATCTTACTGGATGCATTGGGTCCGTATTCAGTTTAAAAAGGGTGCTTTCTACATATTCCAAATCGTATACCTTGTATAGGGTTCAGATGAGAAAAGCTCTGATTTTAAACCAGACACTGAGTACATCTGGCTGATTGGTGTAGATTTAATCTGGTTGACTGAATTCGGACAAATATGAGAATTGCCATCCTGGCTATAATTTTACCATTTTCACTGGATAAATCCGGTGTTTAGTAAGAAAAAATGAGTGTTTACTATGGAGAGGGTGGTTAGAGAGCATGAGATGCCTCTCTGCGAATGATGCCTATTGAGAACTACCAGAAAAAGAAAGATGGTTAAATACTAACAAAATTAACCAAATTAAACAAGCTTACAACTAAACGAGTTAATTACACAATATGCTATGCTGCTCAGTAAGTTAAGTTAGTGTGTCTATAAGATACAAGCATGTTGTGTCTTGTTGTTGAGTAGCTAGTTCTTGAGACTAGTAGATGCAGTGATATTATTTACGCCTAATACAGCTCTAAAAACAAAGTGTGCATGTAACAGTGATTATATAGGCTGGGTAGAACGAGTTGCTGGCGAGTAAAGAGGACAGGTAGGCACATACTATTTTGTAGTGCCCTGACAACATATGCAAAAGTTTATATATAGAGACAGTGGCTCCTTAGGGCATTGCAATTTAAACACAGAGCATAATTTTATAGTGTATCAAGAGACTTAGGCTTAAGTACATGTGTATTGCTAACCCAGTGGAGTGTGAGGCGTGAGCTGTGTCCGTATGTCATGGGTGCTGTGCTTATGAGTGTCAAGTGCTGATATACATGGTAGTTTGCAAGGTATGGTGCCAGGTACCGCTAGCTGCTTAGCCTGTAGGGTGATTTAGATACTAGCTGTCACAGCCGGAATAGTTTCTATGGCGTTGTCATTAGAAGGCTTTAGCATTGGGGATGTGGTGGTGGGAAGACCTGGCGGTACGGTGGCTCGTTATGTAGTGCCCCGTTTTATATAATGCGAGGGGTGGTGGAATGCGGGTGGCCTCAGTGGTGAGGGATCCGAACATGGTAGATATCATCAGCAGTAAAAATAGACATAAAAAATATTAACAAAAAAAAAAAAAAAAAAAGAGAAAGGAACATATTCGAGTAACAGAAAGTCAGTGAGAGTCAATTGAGATATTTGAAAATACCCTTCAGTGATGTGGCAAGTTCAGGCCTGTTTCAGCGGGCTATCTATGGCCACTCAGGTATTGGTAGCTGCCTGCTCGTCTTGCCTCGCTCCCCGTGGTATGAAGGGACGTGTCGTTGCCGGATTCCAGGCATGAGGTAGGGGTGCCATCGTGTTCGACCGTGCTGTGTCCAGGGCATTCGTTGGTAGCCCCAGTGTGGGCAACAGGCCGGCTGCCTCCTTGAGGTCGCTGACAGAATGTGTGTCGATGCCGTGTAGAATCTCAAGTGTGCGTTGCAGTCTCCATCGGTATCTGAGGCCGTTGGTGCGGAGTATCGCCGTGAAGGGCCTGAGCGACCTCCTCCACGCCATGGTGTCTCCAGACAGGTCTGCATAGAACGTCAGATGCATGCCTTCGAAGGGGTATGGTGTGTTGTTTCGAACAGCGTTCATTAGTGCAGTTTTGTCATCATTGCTGTGGAATTTTACCAAGACGTCTCTCGGTGCTGTCGCTGGTGCAGTCGCCGGTTTACGGAGTCGGAATGGCCCCTCAACTCCCACCTGTTTGGCCTGCTTGTGGGGTAGCAGTCTAGTGAGCAGTCGACGTAGTAAGTGTGGCAGCTCCTTTTCCGGGATCTCCTCCAAAATGCCTCTTAATTTGAGGTTCGGTGAGCGTCTCCGGTCCTCCAGCTCTGCAAGCTTTTTATCCATTTTGCTATGTTGGGTTTGTAGCTCTTTTATGGCTGTGTGGAGACGTGTTGTTTGTTGGGCCTGATTCTGGACGTCATTTTCTATAGCGCCCATGCGGGTCATGAGGCCTTGTAAGTCCCCTCGAAGCTGGGCCACGTCGGCCTGGATTGTGTGTTGGAGCTCCGCTAAGAGGCCCTTCAAGATCGCGGTCGTCACCGGGGTCGAGTCTGTGTGAGGGGTGGTGGGTTTATCAGCTCTCTGCTCGGGTATCTGACCTCCTGGTGGTCCCATTAAAAAGTCCTCGGAGATCTCCGAGTCGTCGGAGAGGTCAGCCATGTTAGGCACTGCTTCCCTCCGGGCCTGGCGCCAGAGATCGCCGATGTTCATGCCCATGACCGGTTTCTCGGCCCTAGGCTTCTTAGTTTTTCTCCCCATTTCATGCGGGTGTGCAGTGGGCTCAATTAACCTGGTTTTGGGGTGTGAAAGTCCCCTGTAATCGCTTGTTTTTCGTTAGGTGGCCTGGAGCTCAGAGAACATGCGGCCATTCAGCTCCGTTGCTTAGCTCCTCCCCTCTCAGGTTTTTTTTAATGGTAAAAGTACGTTTGAGGTGTGAATTACAAAATTAAATGTAGAAATTCATATCTATTTATCCTTCAACTCTGTATTTCCATCTTAGCTCCCTGTCAGGTATTGTTATTCTAAATTCTGTGTCTGCAGGCTGAATAGAACATCATGCGAAAAAAAAATGGGAAGGGTGGGAGTATACCATAAAATGGTCAAGGGGATAAATTCGGGCATGAAATATTGAGATGAACTTAGATAAAAATCCCTGACCAATGAAATGTCAATAAAGTACTGGTTTATTGTCTAAAACTTCACTTTTAGTTTATTAGTTTAAAAGAATAATGTCAGTAATAAATGTGACTCACATTAAAAAAGTGACGTTTTAAACAATAAACCAGTACTTTATTGACTTTTCATTGGTCAGGGATTTTTATCTAAGTTCATCATACGAAAAAAGGTTGACACAAGTTATAGGTGATTTTCCCTGTTTTAGTCAATGTAATGTTAGAGAAATGGCAGATTCCCTTTGAACACAAATTATCCAAATAATGATGGTAATTCTACATTCCCTCACCATCAACAGAGGTTCATAACATGATATTCAGTGTCTCCACCCTCTGCATGCAGACACTGTACTTTTCTCATAGAGGTGCATTGATTTAATGCATCACTATGAGGAGATGCTGATTGGCCAGGGCTGTGTTTGGCTTGTGCTGGCTCTGCCTCAACTCTGCCTACTTGACAATCTCAGCCAATCAAATGCTCTCCTATGGGCAGGCTCGCTGCCTAGGGGTTCTTTTTGATTCTGACCTCTCTTTTACTCCCCATGTCCAATCAATAGTCAAATCCTGTCGCTTCCAACTCAAGAACATAGCGCGCATCCGCCCATATCGAATGCCGGACGCGGCTAAGATACTGGTTCATGCTATTGTTCTCTCTCGCCTCGACTACTGCAATCCCCTTCTCACCGGTCTTACATGTTCCCAGCTTGCACCGCTGCAATCTATAATGAATGCGGCTGCAAGGCTTATTTTCCTGTCCGGTCGCACCTCCCACGCCTCCACGCTCTGTCAGTCCCTGCATTGGCTTCCAGTTAGATATAGGGCCCAATTCAAAATTCTGGCGCTTGCTTACAAATCCCTACATAATTCTGCTCCAACATACCTATCCTCCCTCATACACAAGTATGTCCCGTCACGACCCCTGCCCTCAGCCCAAGACCTACGCCTATCCTCTGCCCGGATCCCGACCTCTGACGCTCGCCTTCAAGACTTCTCCAGGGCTGCACCTATTCTGTGGAACTCCCTTCCCTCCTCAATCAGACTTTCACCCAGCCTCCACTCCTTCAAAAAATCTTTGAAAACTCACTTCTTCATTAAAGCGTATCAATTAAACTGTCAGCAGGTTTCTCATCCCCCACCCCATGACTCCTTTCCTGCAACTGTCAAAAATGACCTACCAAGCACTCAATAAACCCTTCTCTAACAAACTATTTAATTCCCCTACTTTAAACCTTTGTGTCACTATACCCCACTCCCTCTAGCATGTAAGCTCATCGAGCAGGGCCCTCAACCCCCTCTGTTCCTGTACGTCCAGTGGTCTGATCTCAATTATGTGTCTGTTAGTCCACCCATTGTACAGCGCTACGGAATTTGTTGGCGCTATATAAATAATAAAATAATAATAATAATAATTATAATAATTGGTGGAGATCATTACCAAGGAGGCTGATCAGGGGTAGAGCCAGCACCTGCAGAGTTATATAAAGGTAAGGTTTTACTATATGTAGGGGGGTCGTGGCTAGATATAGTTTTTAGCACTATAGGGTCATGTTTGTGTTCCTGACCCTATAGTGTTCCTTTAAGGCAGCAGTACCCAACAGGAGAGAGTCAATTCTCCACAAACTGTGTGAATGACATTTGATAGGCTACTCTGAGGTCTTCTTTTGTGCTTATAATTGGTCTCAAAGGATCTTTTGTTGTTAAACGTGTTCCTTGTAGAAAGAGACATTGTGATACCTCAGTATAAAAGTTCTATAGCAGTCTTCTTCAGGGCGGGATTTACATGTCAGGTGACTTTAGGCACAAACTTTTAAGGCGCTCCCCAACCTCAAAATAAGGCAGATAAAGTATAATAAATATATTAACAGGATATTGCAGGACTAAAAATATCTAAGAATATGTATGTGTATATTTCTGCTTGTAATGTATTGTGTTTTAATCTGTGAGTATAGTGAATGCATGCAGCTGTGTAAATGCATTCAGGGTTAAAGATACTATTAGAAGTGGTTAGGGAAAGGTGGGTGGTTATGATTAGAGAGGGGTTAATGTCAAAGTTAGATTACATAGAGTGTTTAGTGTTGAGAAGATTAACAGCGTGAGAGAAGTTAAGGTTATAGTATAAAGGCTGTTTAGGATTACTGAGTTTAGGACCAGATTTGGGTTAAATTTTGTATTTGGGTACATGAAGTACTTATTTTATAAGAGTAGTTAAACATGATTACAGTAAAGTTTAGTTTTTTTTGTGTGAGAGGTTACTAGTGGGCAGATTGGATATGATCCCTCCCACTTCCTGTCCGGCCTCACACACAGACATCGGAGGAGCTAGGACCGCACTGAGTTTTACACCCTCTAAAAGTGTTCCTGGAGCTCTACTATTAAGGCTGACGGGACTACATAATGCACTACAGAACATGCTAGCCAAAGCTACTGGTATTTAGCTCTCCCCACCAGCCATTACAAGCTGAAAGGGCACATTTTAAGTACTAAAAACAGGCGCCTCCTGGTGGTTAGGCATCTGTAGTCATGTGCCTACTCTACCTAATGGGAAATCTGGCCTTGGTCATGTTTATCCATGGGTGGAGCACAATGACAGTTCTTGCAACTCAAAATCCGTGTATAGCCATGTGGTGTAAAACTGCAGTTCAGCATTCCTTGATAAGACTTACAGAAATAGTTGGTACTTCTACAGATTGAGCACATGTGCGGTATAAAGCAATGTCATTACGTGATTCCTGTGACTTTAGCTGGACTCTGAAATGTATAGCCAGTTAAGCATGTGGTGTCAATTATCAGGCTTTTACAGTGTCAAGACCAGTCCAAAATGTTCCTTACAGCAAAGGTGGTTTTACCAGATTGTAATAGTATAGTTTTTATTTTATTTTTTTAAACAATGTTGACGGATATAATAGGTAATATTTGAGGGTAACCTTGTCAATATAAGAAAAGCCTGATTATTTAGTCAGGAGTTACCATGGAACCTGGAACCCATCACTATAGCATATAGGGTCACCCAGGACAATACAGCCAATACACACTATATAGCAACAATAACTGATGTCTTTCCCTACAGAGGAAATAGTAATTCATTTGAAAAGTGTGCTTGCCTCAAAGTATACAATTGTGGATCCCAACAAATAATTTTCTAAGATCTACAATATTTTCAATGACACAATTCGATAAAACAATATCAAAACCTATGTAGCTATGCTGTGTGTTAAAGTTATGGCACTAAACAAGAACAAATTGCTTGATGAAAGAGATTAAATGAAAATGTAAGGAGATTAAGAGTGGCTGGATAACACTAGAAGTGGCAAGAGATAAGTGAAATAGGAAGGAGGAATGGAACAGGTGACATTTCAAAGAGAAATGCAGACGGGGGAAATAGGGTGACAAAGAGAGGAAAGCTAGTAACAGGCTAAAGAATACATATAACTGATATAGAAAAAAGAATAAAACTCCACATCCAATGTATAAAAGACAAAGATGGTACACGTGGAATTTATATAACATTCTTTACTGAATTGTGCTTATAGACAGAAAATTTAAATTACACAAATAAGATTATTTTTGATGTCTCTAGTACGTTTCTTGAACATCTTGTAAATTTAATTTCTTTAGATATTCTGAAATAAGAATAACGCAGAGTCAGTAAAAAGGAGAGAAAAACAGTCAATTCCAATTATATGTTATAAATATATGAATGTTTAGCTTTCCAGTTGACATTTGATTTCAAGTCTGCCAGCATTTTGCCACATGAGCATGATTGCAGTTTTAGTCTAACTAACATAGGATGGCTACTGTTGTCCAGTCTTTCAATATAAAAAGCTAGCATTTACAATGGGACCTATGCATTTTTTGCTCACTCTTTTATATTTAAACACTAATATTTCTTGATTTATTATAATCTGTTCTTTCTCTAATGGTGAATTTTATAATCTTCACTTCACCTTCTGCGTCACAGGATCTTTACCTGTTTATGACATTTTCTCTATATCTTGTCTTTATACATGTCTCAGTCTTCCACATGCTCAATGATGTGCATTAGCTTGTTATTGACTTTTGTTGATATTCATAAATACCTCTGGGATTTCTGCAGATAACTGAAACATTAAAGTCTTCTACCTAAACTATATGTTGATGATTAAAGGTCAACACAAGTGAAACTCAGTTTGATCAGATGACAAATGGATGAAGGTAAGATTCTAACTATTTTCAATATGTCTATTCATATTTACAGCACGCATATCCTGTGCCTTGGTAAACTAACTCACAGAATTGATCCAGGAGATATAAGCAGAGACTCTGGTGAACACGGTTGGTTTGAGGTAGGCATTGCATCCAGAAGAAGACACAAAGCTAGTTACACCATGGACTTGGTAAACTCCATTGACAGCACAGTTGAGGGGTCCGCCAGAATCTCCCTATAATAAAAAAAAACACAATATTATAGACAGAGTATATACAGCTTCATAACATTTAGAACATGTACATATTTATATAGTTGCTGAATTTTTAAAGAATGCACTTTATCATTTAATGTTAAAGGGACACTATATTAATCCAGACTACTTCAGCTCATTGAAGCTGTCTAGGTGCATTGTTCCTGTTCCACTTAGTCTTGCAATGTAAATCATTGCAGTTTTAGAGAAATTGCAATGATTGCCTCGCAGGACTAAGACAACCTCTAGTGACTGTCAGTCAGACAACCCCTAGTGGTACTTCCTGGATCCTAATGGACTCCAGGTCGCTTAAAGATACTGGAGGTCCTCATGCCCTGCATGAGGACCTCCAGTGTCAGTGAAATCTCCAACGCTTTCCTATAGGAACGTCCTAGGGTTGTGCACAATGCTCGCCAGGGCCCGACTGGGGATACAAAGCAGCCCTGGAAAAAAAAAATCTATGCCAGCCCCATAAGTCATTGCGCCATATATTGTCGCAATATATATATATATATATATATATATATATATATATATTGCTTTTTCTAATATAATATATTGGTCCTTTCAGAGTAAAACATTTGATTATACAGTAAGCATACTCACATGCAGACACAGACAATCTCACTGACACACACAAGCTCATTGATACACAGCCTCATAGACAAACAATTTCACTAATATACATAAGCTCATTGACATAAAAACACCAGCTCACTCACTAGCAGGCACACACACAAACACATACACATGCAAGCAAGCTCACTAGCAGGCGCACACACACAGCTTAATGCAGTGGTTCTGGTGTCTATAGCCTGTCCCTGCAGGCTTTTGAATGTAAACACTGACTTTGCAGAGAAAAGGCAGTGTTTACATTGCTTCCTAGTGACACCTCTAGTGACAGACACTCAGACGGTCACTAGAGGCGCTTCCTGTGTCAGTGCGGATTGGCTGAGATCATCAAGCTTGATGATCTCAGTCATAGAGGCAGAGACCAGCACGACGTTGGAAAAAAAAAAGGTGAGTAAAACACTATTTTTAAAAACACACACAGACACCACGACTGACACACACACACACACACACACACACACCATGACTGACACACACACACACACACCATGACAGACAAAGACCCACACACACACACCATGACAGACACACACACATACCATGACAGACACACACACCATGATACAGACACAGCGTGACACAGACGACACAGACAGACACACAGCATGACACATACAGACACACACACAGCGTAACACAGACAGACACACACACAGCGTAACACAGACAGACACACACACAGCATGACACAGACAGACACACAGCATGACACAGACAGACACACACACACACAGCATGACATAGACAGAATCACACACACTGCATGACACAGACAGACACACACAGCATGACACAGACAGACACACACACACCATGACAGACACACACACACACACACACACCATGACAGACACACACCATGATACAGACACAGCATGACACAGACAGACACACAGCATGATACAGACACACACACACACAGCATGACACAGACAGATACACAGCATGACACAGACAGATACACAGCATGACACAGACATACACACAGCATGATACAGACACACACACACAGCATGACACAGACAGATACACAGCATGACACAGACAGACACACAGCATGATACAGACACACACACAGCATGACACAGACAAACACACACAGCATGACGCAGACACACACAGCATGACACAGACAGACAGACAGACACACACACACAGCATGATACAGACACACACACAGCATGACACAGACACATACACACACCATGACATAGACACACACACAGCATGGAACACACACACACACACACAGCATGACACACACACACACACTCCCACTGACATACATATTTTTTAGTACCTGTGGGTGGGCAGACTGGTAGCTGTGCTGGCGGCCGCAGGGAGAACTTGAAAGGCGGCCGCAGGGGAAGCTCTTCATGAGGCCGGGAGCAGGCTCTTCTGGGGGAGCAGGCTGTTCTGTCTCTGCTCCCCCTCCCTCGCGCGCAGCTTAATGAGACCGGAGCCGGAATATGACGTCATATTCCGGCCCCGGTCTATTTCTAGCGCACGAGGGAGGGGGAGCAGAGACAGAACAGCCTGCTCCCCCAGAAGAGCCTGCTCCCGGCCTCATGAAGAGCTTCCCCTGCGGCCGCCTTTCAAGTTCTCCCTGCGGCCGCAGGTTACCCCGGCCCCAGGTGCCGACGGCCCACCGGGAAATTTCCCGGTATCGCGGTGGGCCAGTCCGGCCCTGATGCTCGCCTCACATGTGCATTAGGCCCCACATTCCTCCTCCTGATGTCAGAGGAGGCAAAGACCTGACCCAGCACCGAGGGTCATCCGAGCTGGAATTGGGTAATCGAATAAAAGGTTTTTAAACCTTTACATGCCAGGCAAGGCCACGAGGGAGGGGGGACCACAGGGCACTGTAATGTTGTTAGAAATCATAAACCACAAACCATGCACAATTAATCTTTATTTATGTTCCCAGGTATCACAAGCAAGCTAAGCAAAATAAGAAATGTAAAAAATGTGTAGTTCTGCAAATGAATTGGCGTATGAGTGCAGATTTAATGCCGTGCTACAATTAAAGTATCTTAGCCAATAAATGCTTTTCAACCCAAGAATAATGTTTCTGATAGACACACATACATTCAACTCATACTATGACAGAGTTAAATTGTTACAGGCCGCTGTAGTGCTTTTGATGCCAGGAATACCCTGGCTCGATGCCTCAATAGTGGGACAAACGATTTGCCCCCTTACCTGGGTCCACTCCTGGCTCCGATGCTTCTTGGTGATCTGGTGACAATCTTCCTGTTTCTGCAGAGCCGTTGAATCCTAGAAGCTGCTGTCAACGCCATTCATTGGCTGAGAGTGTCAGCTGACCTCTTTCAACCAATGACTGACGTTCTCTTCCTCCGGCAGAAGAAGGGTCAAACTTAATATGTGCAGCATTTCAAAGTGAAGTATGGCACATACAGACTTTAGGTACCATGACTACTTGAAATCAATAGAACCATATTAACAGGGTTGTTTCAATAGCACTCCTGTATATGTTTGTGCGAACTGTATAAAAGGAAATGAAAAATACTATCAAGGTGATTTTACTAGAGCCCAATGCTTTAAGACTCCAGTGAAATTAACCCTTTCATTGCTCCAGAGGAGAGCAGAATGATGCTTGACTCTCTTCTGTAAACCACATTAATAAAATCTATGCTGGGCTCTGTGAGCCTTCCCCTGACCCCACCACCTAAACCTCCCCCCATTTAGTTGCCACTTAATGGCTACATCTTAGAAGTACAGCTCTTCTAATACGTGATATAACACTTAACAGGAAATATTGCAAAAACCTTATTACATGTTTGTTACGCTAGAACTTTACATATCTTACCTGGCATCCAGCCTGAGCTCCGTTACCACCGGCACACACCATTGTGGACTTGACTGTGCTGCCCCAGTAAGAGCTGGTGGAGCAAGTTGATTGAGCTACAACAGGCAGAGGGGCCTGCTGAAGGATTGAGGGAAGGGATCCACCAGCTGTGGGGAAGATACAATTCACTTAGGGCTGTGTAACATCCATAAAGATAAAAGCAACATGTGTGACGATTCCCTGACTGAAGTTCTGCATATTTGATCGGAAAAAAAGCAGACGAACTGTATAAAATCACAAAATAAGCATATTACTTACTAACGGTTCTGCCCCATCCGGTAATGGTGCAGGCGTAATTGTTGGAAAGGACAGCTCCGTTGTTTGGCAGTGTTGCCAGCTTCACATAGCTGTTCAGGCTGGCGCTGGATGCCAGATGAAGGACTGCAATGTCATACCTGTTAAAAGTTTAGTTATAAGACATTTATAATACATAAGACGTTATACATGTAAATGAATAAAAGGAAATTATATAATCTTAGCCGCAATAAGCAGAGTCACTTTATTATACTATATAGATATTCAGAGTCATTTTATTTAGAATGTATGCATCTTTAAATATATCTTACAAATAAGGTTAACATCACTTCTATTTCAGATTGCATCCTCCCATGAATCAGTTTGTCACAAAGTTTTATAACTGATCTTTTTCTTTAGATCTTTTTCTTTAAATTCTTCCCATCATAAAATAATTATTTATAAGATTCCACAAGGTTTATTTATAAGTCTCTCCATTCTCTTTTGTGATGTCTTATGTGTTTTGTGTTGTCTTATTAATGATATACACCTTATATACAAAGGATCGACAGAAAACTGCCGAGGTAAAGACCCCCATTAACAATTGTAGGATAAGCTTTCACGATAATAAAATGTGTCAAAAAATATGAAAACATATATACAAAAAATAAATTAAATTAATGTTCACAGTGTTAAATAATTTTAAAAGTTTAGACAAAAATATTCTATCATATCAACAGCTACTCCAAAAACTATTAAATTGAGGCCAGAGCTGAAATATTAGTTACAAACTAGCTGAATTTGCTTCAGTGGCTTAGAGCTCGGGAAGATTTCTCGGGGCCGCTGGAACAAAAAATCTATTGTTAGGAAAAGAGTTTCACAATATCATTTAACCCATCACAACATTACAAACCCTTCAAGTCACTTCATGCACACTATTAGTGACTTACAGAAACTTACCGGAACAATAGAACACCATACATTTCCCAGGACAAATAGATTTTCTGAGTTATTTCTTCATTGAGTCAATTTTTTTTTTTTACAGTAAATATTTTTGGAGATTAACTTTTTGTCAATAACTTTATATATATATATATATATATATATATATATATATATATATATATATATATATATATATATATATATATATATATATATAACTGTGTGTTTTGTATTTTGACTATTTAACGTCTTACCCGGCTGCTACATTGTTTTTGTTCCAGCTGGCATGTTTTACAATTCTAGACACGGAGATATATTGTTCTCTGCCTTCGTTCACATTCAGGTTGTGCTCTCCCAAAACCACACGATATGAAACCACACTGTAAAAAATAGGTAAATTGGTTGAACACATTAGGATTTATTCACTAAACATAAGCCTAGTTATTAGTGTCCACTTTATGTTTTCAAATGTATTTGTATTGTAAATCTAGGAGATGTAACTATACTCATTTTATTGGATTATTTACCAAGTTCCGCAATGCACAGGCAACGTTTGTGAAGATTTTCACTCAGTATATGGACTTGAAGAATGTTCTAAACAGCTACGAATTGATTCAAATAAGTTTCACTTTAATAGCCTTCCTAAGCCAACCAAAACAGTACCAATATCTCTTAAGGGGACCCCAAAGTATAGCTAATAATTTTGGATTAGGGACAAAATCGCAATATATATGTTGCCTTATATGATTTTATTAACCCATTTTTTCAAGCATATATTGTTTAACAACAGATGAGCAATGTGATTGGCTGGAATAGCAATGGGCAGAAGGTTGGGGTAAAAGTAGTAAAAGTATGTTTTCTTAAAATATTTATGCACTGTATAGCTAATGTTGATGAATAAAAACTAAAACACATTTTAATATTATAAATAATAAAAATATGTAAATAGTCCAGGTAAATTGCTTGATGCTATTACCTGTCTACACAGTGAGCAGCGGTCAGGACACGGTTAGCACGGATAAGAGAACCTCCACAGGTGTGATACCAGCTGCTTCCAGACTGATACTGAAGGGAAATCTGGGGAAAAAGTCCAAACACATTTATCATAAAGCTATTTTTTGGTTGTAAATATTCTAGACAACTGGTTGCCAAACCAGTTCTTATGGCTTGGATTTATATATT
This sequence comes from Pelobates fuscus, assembly GCF_036172605.1. Lineage (NCBI taxonomy): Eukaryota > Metazoa > Chordata > Amphibia > Anura > Pelobatidae > Pelobates > Pelobates fuscus. The sequence continues at coordinate 403,359,514 of NC_086317.1, forward strand.
TCCCTGTTTTATTCCAATGGGGATACTGACATAACTTGTACTGGTGGTGGGTCTTGATGACTGGTTTGGGAAGCACTGCTCTAGACAAGCCATCTCTGAAATATTGGGTATTTATAAAAAGTATAAGAGCAAGGCTTGCAGCAAAACAAAATATGGAATCCAACAAAGCAGAATATGATATATACAAAATGTATTCATGCCTCCTCACAAATCAAAGCTAAAAATACCAAGTGCACAAGAGGTGGAGAGTATTCACCAGAGGATGCTAATGTATTTCAAGCCTCATGGACACTTTTTCTGATCTAATTTGGCATTTCCTGGTCACTTATTAAAAATCAGGGTTTAGTGAATAACCTTATCAGTATAACTGTGTTCAGTATTGCCTGAAGGCTCTGTTACTAGACAGTGAATTGTAACAAACTGGAAATTGGAGAGAAATCTGAGTGAAGGAAGTTGATAAATGGTTTAAATGAATATGAATTGCATGGAATATTTAATACTCTTTTAATTGTTAAAAATATTATTTTACAATAAAGCAACTAGGTATAATATTTTAAAAAATAAGGTTTTAGTTATATTATCTTGCATATTGCTTTTGATAATTGTAAGAGTCCTACCCAGTAAAAAATAAAAAAAATCATAATCATGCCAAATGTTCCTCATTGATATTTGTTCAATATCTTAATTATACTAATCATTCCAATCTTCAGTTACGTGACACTGGAAAGGACCATTGCAGTTTCAAAGACGTTTCTTTTACTGCAATGGAAAGAAGTGTGCATTCTAAGCACCATAATCAGTACAGCTAGTATTTTTTGTCTAGGGTTCCTTAGTTTTATGTCAAGCCGTTAAGAAGTGGTTCGACAATTACTGGCCACTCTATGGCATCTAGATTCCCCCACCAAAGCCACTTACTTGTATGCATTGAATATATGGTATTAACAAGTTTCAATCATCATTGTCAATTTCATCAAACCTGGCTGTTGGTGATTGGCTAAGAGAAGTTTTGATTAGTCCGGTGGTTTCACATTATCCTATTTGAACGATGCAGAGGTCTTAATTCCTATTTCCAACAGAAACCGAAACACTGGGAATATTTATCAAAGTGTTTTGTTCTAAAAAGTGGTACAAAAATACATGTCCCACTGGCTTCCAAGGTGATTGCCTCACTTGTCATACTTTAGACCGCTTTTTAGAGCAGAACTCTTTGCTGAAAATCCCATTGTTTGCATTTCTCCTCCACCACACACCATGTGCAATGACAGACATGACCGACAAAGACAGAGTGTATGTGATTGCTAGTAAACTGACATGGAACCACTCAGTTCCACAACATTTGATTTTATTCGCTAGATCTCACAAATACATTTATTATAAGTGCTAAGTATTCAAACTATTGAACATACTAGCTGGATATTAGGAATACTATATGTAACCAGATCAGTAGCCTATATACTTCTTCATTTCATACTCCATTTAGGGGGTTAAGTAAGGTATAATTACATGGGGTGAAGGTGGAATTGACAAGTAAGGGCTTGGAATTCAGGCAAAGTTGACAAATATGTGGTGCTGCACTCACATTTTGAGCCCGGAGATTGAAGCCATAACTAACATGGTGGATCTTATCTCACATGCACATGTGTCTAACCTACTCTCAAACCCACTCTACCTTCAGAAAATTCTCTGCTTTCAAAACGTACACCATTGCCCCTGAAACTCTAGATTATAATTCATAATCACTGCTTCTCTAGCTTGTCCATCATACTCTTCATACAAGATACTCACCAACTGTCAATAGTTAGATAGTTCTAACTAACTGTCAATGGTTAAATAATACCAAACTTTGGTAATGGTAATAGTGTTACTTAGATTAGTTATAGGGTAGGTTTCTATCAAATTCTAAACTTACTAAGTAACTACACTTACCTGCCATGGCCATGCATTTTGTGCAGAATTTGATCCTCCAACAACACGCTCATTTCCCTGGACATCTTCATAGCATTGTCCTTTGAGGAAAGAGTTATACAGTAAGTAGCATTCAATAAATTAACTTTTTGTAACAATGGCAATGTGAATATTATCTACATTCACCAAGGTAAGTCATTATAAATACTTTGCAATTATTTATGTTACTACTTGTGCTACATATTTTATTTATGTTTTACTTACCTGACTTTGCCCAATTTTTAATAAAAGGACTGTAAGACTAAACATGTTATAGAAGACAGTATTCGTCTTGTTTACAAAGGAATAGAGGATGCCAGTAGATACTAACATAATTAATTGGGTTCAGTGATCTACGATTTGCTATGAATAGAACTCACCACAGAGGACAAGAGCAGCAAGTAGAATGAGCCTCAACATCTTCAGTTAGTTCCTGCTAATTTCAACAGAGAAAGTTGTAGTCTCATCTCCCTGTATATATACCAAGAGAACGTACAAAACTTAATGATGGGAATCGTTGCAAATGTTACATGTTGCAATAGTATATTGTAAAATATGTCAATTACCAATACTGTATAGTTTCTTCAAGGACAAGGTATATTTATATACACGTACCTATTTTAAAAATCTTTGGAAGGGAAATGAAATAGGAAACATTGCATAATTCTTTACATAAAGTTGCAGTAATATAAAACACTGCTTATCGCAATGTGACATTATACTCAATAGCTCAAAACTATACATTCATTTTTATTCACATATCAGCATCGAACTCAAATTTTACTGAATTGTAGTTTTATGCACAGCAGGAAAGTTCAGTTTAGCCAAATTATATTTTCCATAATCAAATGTTTGTTCCGGATGTGCAACGCTCATATATGTGCCAGTTTGGTTCTCCAAACATTCGTCTATGGGATAATATTCAGAGAAACATTTGGACAACCAAAACCTAAAGCGAAAATGGACCAATTACTATACTGCTAAATAAATATAATATAAACATATTGTGTATATATTTTATAGTACACCGGTAGGTGTATTTTCATGCCATTTCGCTGAGAGATCATGTGAGAAAAAGTAACCAATAGAGAGAAAAGGAGGAGTAAAAGTACTAAATAATTTCATATGATTTGTGATTCAAAATTCCACCCATGGCATGAACAAAAGAGATGATTGATGGGGAAAAAAGATGATTGACAGTTGGGGGACAGTCACTAAATGTTGATTTTATTCCAATATCAAGTGATAATACACTGATAGAGGGAAAAAAGGAGAAGGAGAAAAGCAAATCTATATATATAAATATATCTATATAAATATAGATTTTTTACTAGGCATGTGCATGGGGAAAATTTTCGGTTCGGCATTTCGAAATTCGGGATTTTCGCAATTCAGGACTTCGGCAATTCGACACTTCAAGACTTCGGAACGTCGGCACTTCGGCACTTCTAAACTGCGGAAATCCGGCAACTTCGGAACTTCGGCACTTGGTAAATTCGCAACTTCGGCACTTCAACACTTCGGAATGTCGGAACTTCGGCATTTCGGAAATTTCGGGAGTTCGGCACCTCGGAACTTCTCTTGCAACTGCTTGGTAGATAACTCCCTAATTCCCACTGTATTTTCCCACGGTATTTTCTTTCAGACAAATTTATATATTTAAAGGTAGGGAATCACTACCTAGTAGGGAATCACTCTAGTCTGCACAGTGCAGTGCTATTCTCTTTTAATGCAATACCCATGTTTAACTACTGGGTGGTGCAAAATGTCAACGAACTAGATTATTCACTAAAGTCCAAAGTAGAGTGCAAAATCAAACATTGTTCACAGTATGTTACAATGTCCTGATTTTGCAGAGCAGGCTCTGAATGAGCACATATTTAGTCTGGATTTCAGGCAGACCAAAAACTGTCAGGCAGCTAAAATCCTGACCTGGTTTGTTAAGTATCTGGATTTTAAAATTCCAAGCTATTTATCCACTGGCAGTCCTAGCAGCCAGTGGACAATTCGTGAAAAAAAAAAAAAACACTCAGCATGAGGGTTAACTTATGAGGCAGTAATAGCAATAATAATAATAATAATAATAATAATAACTGGCCAGCACTTAATAGCCACATTAAATAGTAATCATTTTTTTAAAAAGTACTTGGTGTTAATAAGACCCTTATATTAACATAAGGGAGGCTTAATACCTGTCTTATGGCTAATCTGCCATGCCACAGGTGTAGATATGGCCAGTGGCGTACATACCAGGGTCGCGGCTGCGACCGGGCCCGGCCCACCAGGGGGCCCGGCCGCCCCTGCGACCCGGTATGTACGCTCTGGGCCAGCCTCTTCTCCTGGGGGGCCCAGGAGCCGGCCACCTCCGGGCCCCCCGAGGCTGGCCCTGCTTACACCCGGCGGCCGGCTGGTGCGCGAGGGAGCACTCTCCCCTGAGTGCTTCCTCTTCAGCTCCCTCGCGCACCGCACTGATACCGGAGCCGGAAGATGACGTCATCTTCCGGCGCCGGTATCAGTACGCGGCGCGCGAGGGAGCTGAAGAGGAAGCACTCAGGGGAGAGTGCTCCCTCGCGCGCCCGCAGGACCAGCCAGCCCGCCGGGTGACCGGCCCCCCCAGGAGCCCAGCAGCACCACTGGACCCCAGGGAATCCCCTCAGCACTCCAAAAGGTAAGGAGGCTGGGGGGATTAAATAAAAAAATAAAAAAACGTGTGAGTGTTAGTGTGTGTGTGAGTGTTAGTGTGTGAGTGTTAGTGTGTGAGTGTGTGTTAGTGTGTGTGTGTGTTAGTGTGTGTGCGTTAGTGTGTGTGAGCGTTAGTGTGTGTGTGTGTGTGTGTTTGTGTTAGAGTGTGTGCTAGTGAGTGTTACTGTGTGTGTCTGTTACTGAGTGTGTTTGTGTGTGTGTGTGTGTGTTAGTGAGTCTGTTTGATGTCTGTTAGTGAGTGTGTGTTTGTCAGTGAGAGTGTATGTTTTGTAAGTGAGTGTGTATGTATGTCTGCCGCTGAGTGTGTCTTTGTCAGTAAATGTGTGTATCTGTTAGCTAGTGTGTATGCATTTGTTCGTGAGAGTGTGTGTGTGTCTTCAGCACTTACCTTTCTCCAGCGCCGGACTCCCATGGCGCTGGGGATCCCTCCGCCTCTCAGCTCCGAATGCGCATGCACGGCAAGAGCCGCGCACGCATTCAAACCGCCCATAGGAAAGCATTACTCAATGCTTCCCTATGGACGTTCAGTGTCTTAAAATGGCGGAAGCGCCTCTAGCGGCTGTCAGTGAGACAGCCACTAGAGGCTGGATTAACCCTCAGTGAAACATAACAGTTTCTCTGAAACTGCTATGCTTTCAGCTGCAGGGTTAAAACTAGAGGGACCTGACACCCAGACCACTTCATTGAGCTGATGTGATCTGGGTGTCTGTAGTGGTCCTTTAAGTGTGTGTGCATCTGCATGCAGTGGCGTACATACCGCGGTCGCAACCCCTGCGACCAGGTGCCCGCCGCCATGTGTTGCTGCCCCGGCCCGCCCAGAGTAAGCGCGAGGGGGGGGGGCCCACGGATCAGTTTTCGCACCGGGGCCCCATGGGTCATGTGTACGCCACTGGATATGGCTATTAAACAGAAAAGGTCCCCCATCCTCTAGCATGTAAGCTCATTGAGCAGGGCCTTCAACCCCTCTGTTCCTGTGCGCCTATTTGTCTGGTTACAATTACGTGTCTGTTAGTCCACCCATTTACAGCACTATGGAATTGTGTTGGTGCTATTTAAATAATAATAATAATGAACAGCCACCCAAGAGCATGGGGTAGGACTTAAAATTCAAGAAAGTGGTATGGACCAGTCACCGTCAATCCCCTGACCCAACCCATGGGGTCATACTAATGTCACCCTCTGCCCCTGGGACAAGTGAAGGTTACTATTTCCCCGAAGAAAAAATCCTCTGTTCCCCCTAGCTTCCATCCAAAATCAGCAGATATGGGGATATTAAATGTAATAAGGGGTAGACGACGTATTGTTCAAAAAAGATTTGTTACAACTTGCCCATTCCCTTCATCCAGTGGTTAGAGGTAACCAAGCTTATAGCCACCCTTAATAAAATTGCCCTAACTGCAAGGTTAAAAAAAAGAAGATATCTGAAGGTCCCCAGAAATTTTAAAAAGAAAAAAAAGAAACAAATTGCTAATTTTTGAGAAATAAAGCCACGCAACAAAAAAATAATAATACATATGAGCTCTGCAAGGGCTGCACACAGAATGAGCTTTTATAAAAGTTCCCCATGCTTTGAAGATATCCTGATTTGTTGGCTTGGAAGCTAACCTATTAGAATGCTCTGACAAGCAAGTCTCTTTTCTTACAAAACTTACCTGAGAATATTGCCTGGGCTGGGAGGGCAGTGAGATGTCACCCTACATTATTATATAAAAAGCCGTCACCTGCTGCATTATTGGTGGGGCTGAAGAGGGCCTTATTATGTCCCCCATGTTTTTTGTTTTTACAGAGCGCCCACCGGGTCAGCCTTAATGGGAATAGGGGGTGGACAGTGTCCTATCAACCCTCTTTATTGAATTTTAAGCTTCAATTCGAAACCCAAAGGTGATGGAAAGGGGACCCTGAGCCAGGTCATTATTTTACACAAACCATAACAGGGCCTTTTTAGTGACAGCAATGGCTGTCCATTGCAAAATTACATGAAGAAATTCATATCTATTTATCCTTCAACTCTGTATTTTCATCTTAGCTCACTGTCAGGCAGTGGCGTACTAAGGGGGGGGCGGGGGTGCGGTCCGCCCCGGGTGCCACCAGTTAGGGGGGTGCCACCAGGTAAGGGGGTGCCTCCAGGGCTTGTGAATCTGTGAGCTGTGTGGCTGCACAGGGCGCCGGGAGCCACACAGCTCACACACGCAGGGGCTGGGAATTCAGCAGTACAGTGTACTGCACGGAGAAATGGGGGCGGAGCCAAACCGGATGCGGGGGCGGAGCTACAGCCAGCCTCCATTTGCTGCCTTTCACTGCAGCACACTGAGGGGAAGCAGGAAGGAGGCCCTGCTTCCCCAACTCCAACACACCAGGGACTCACTGACTGGACTCCTCCACCAGTAAGTAAGAGAGAGAGAGAGAGTGTGTGTGTGTGTGTGTGTGTGTGTGTGTGTGAAACTGCTTGTGACTGTGTGTGTGAAACTGCTTGTGACTGTCTGTGTGTGTGAATCCCTCCCTTTGACTGTCTGTGACTGTGTGTGAATGTCTGCCTGTGACTATCTGTGACTGTGTGTGAATGTCTGCCTGTGACCAGTGGCGAATCTGATCCGTGCCCCCCCCCTACCCTGACCCTCTCCCCCCTGACTATGGGTCCTTCCCCCCCGACACATACATACAGACACAAACACATTCACACACCCCCGACAGACACATACATACACACATGCAGACACATACATACAGAGACACAGACACACACATACATACACAGCCATACATACAGATACACACATACAGAGACAGACACACATACACACATACAGAGATACACACATACAGAGACACAGACACAAACATTCATAAACACATACACACACACATACAGAGACAAAGACACAGACATACATACGGATACACACACACACACCCCCGACAGACACATACGTACACACATGCAGACACATACATACAGAGACACAGATACACACATACATACACAGCCATACATACAGATACACACATACAGAGACAGATACACACATACAGAGACAGATACACACATACAGAGACACACAGATACACACATACAGAGACACACAGATACACACATACAGAGACACACACATACACACATACAGAGACACAGACATACAATCATACACACATACAGAGACACAGACACAAACATACATAAACACATACACACACATACAGAGACAAAGACACAGACAGACATACACACAGAGACACACACATACACACAAACACAGACATACATACGGATACACACACACAGAGAGACAGACACACATACATACACACATACAGAGACACAAAATGTTTCCTACCATGTGTGATTTCCCTGGGGTCCAGTGGTGGCTCAGCCTGATGGGAGTCAGAGTTCTCACTCTGACTCCCTAATCCTTTCTGTTTCCTCCCGCGCAGGCTCTCAGTATGCTGGGAGGAGTGACGTGCGGTCACTTCCTCCCAGCGTGTGATGATCTCATCACAGGGGGTCCGGTCGCGCTCTTAAAGCGCTCAGCGCAGACCGGGCCCCCTTACAATCCATGTCCATCGGGTGGTCCCTTAACATGCGGCCCCGGCGGTTTGCCGTGCGGGCCGGGGCCGCAAAGCATGAAAGCATGGCAGCTGCTACCCGGTCGCGGGGGGCCACAGGGCGGCTGGGCCCCCTGGAGTGCCGGGCCCGGTCGCAGCTGCGACCGCGGTACGTACGCCACTGCCTGTGACTATCTGTGACTGTGTGTGAATGTCTGCCTGTGACTATATGTGACTGTGTGTGTGAATGACTGCCTGTGACTATCTGTGACTGTGTGTGAATGTCTGCCTTTGACTGTCTGTGACTGTGTGTGAATGTCTGCCTGTGACTGTCTGTGACTGTGTGTAAATGTCTGCCTGTGACTGTCTGTGACTGTGTGTGAATGTCTGCCTGTGTCTGTGAATGTGTTTGAATGTCTGCCTGCGACTGTGTCTGTGGATGTCTGCCTGTGACTATCTGTGACTGTGTGTGTGAATGTCTGCCTGTGACTATCTGTGACTGTGTGTGTGAATGTCTGCCTGTGACTATCTGTGACTGTGTGTGTGAATGTCTGCCTGTGACTATCTGTGACTGTGTGTGAATGCCTGCCTGTGACTATCTGTGACTGTGTGTGAATGTCTGCCTGTGGCTATCTGTGACTGTGTGTGAATGCCTGCCTGTGGCTGTCTACCTGTGACTGCGTCTGTGACTGTCTGCCTGTGACTGTGTGTGTGAATGTCTGCCTGTGACTATCTGTGACTGTGTGTGTGTGAATGTCTGCCTGTAACTATCTGTGACTGTGTGTGTGAATGTCTGCCTGTGACTATCTGTGACTGTGTGTGAATGTCTGCCTGTGACTATCTGTGACTGTGTGTGAATGCCTGCCTGTGACTATCTGTGACTGTGTGTGAATGTCTGCCTGTGGCTGTCTACCTGTGACTGCGTCTGTGACTGTCTGCCTGTGCCTGTGTGTATGAATGTCTGCCTGTGACAGTTTACCTGGGACTGAGTATGACTGTCTGCCTGTGACTGTGCATGAGACTGACTTTTGGTGACTGTGTGTGTGACTGTCTGCCTGTTCCTGTATGTATGAATGTCTGCCTGTGATTGTCTACCTGGGACTGTCTGCATGTCACTGAGTGTGTGTGACTGTGTTCTGCCTGTAACTATGTTACAGTCTGCCTGTAATTGTGTGTGTGTGAGACTGTGTGTGTGTGACTGTCTGCCTGTAGCTGTGTGTGTGTGACTGTCGGTCTGTAACTGTGTGTGTTACTGTCTGCCTGCAGCTGTGCGTTTGACAGTGTGCAAGTGACTATGTGTTTGGTATGGTGTGCATGTGGCTGTATTTGACAGTATATGCGTATAACTGTGTACATCTGACTGTATCTGACTGTCTTCGCCCTGCAGTGAGTCGGCACATAACATCATCGGCGTCATATTACAGGATGTGCAAGGGACGTGTGCATGAAGAGCACAGAGATCCCAGCAGCAACCACTGACTACCAGGGACTGAGGATCCACTCTAGCCCTCCCAGAGCAAGGTAGGGAGGCTGGGTGGACCTCTTAATTATTAAATGTGTGCATGTATGTGATGTTTGCGTGTGTATATCTAATTATGTGTGTTTGTAATTGTATGTGTGTGGGTCTGTGATTGTGTATGTATGTGTTTATGTGTGTGGTTGTGTGTGTATCTCTGTAGTTAAGTGTGTGTGTGTGTGTGTGTGTATCTCTGTAGTTAAGTGTGTGTGTGTGTGTGTGTGTGTGTATATATATATATATATATATATATATACACATATATATACACACACAACACACTTAACTACAGAGATACATACACAATCACAGACCCACACACATACAATTACAAACACACATAATTAGATATACACACGCAAACATCACATACATACACACGTGTATATATATATACATACACACACACACAATCACAGATATACACACAGACATACACCTATTGTGTTATTGTGTGTGTATATAAATGTGTATGTGTTTGGTACATAGCTCCCTTATTTGGTGTCCTTAAATATTGCAATCCCACATAAGGATAACAAATAAGGGCGTTATCTACTAAACAACTGAAATTAGGAAAAGGTTGTTTTTTTTAATTCATCTTTTGGCTGTTTAGTTGATAATTCTCTAAATTGGTGTCCTTATGTGAGATTTCCATATTTAAAGATACCAAATTAGGGTTCTGTTTAGCAGATAGCTCCCTTATCCTTATTTGGTGTCCCTAAATATGGCAATCCCACATAAGGATAGCAAATAAGGGAGTTATCTGATAAACAAAGATCAACGTTAAGGAAGTCAGCTAGCCCACGAACAAGAAATCTGGGTGGCTAATGTGAATTATATGCAAATTTGTTGACTGATGCCAACGTGCACTGCATGCTGCCAATGGCAGCACATTACCCCATCCCTTAGTGAAAAGTTTTAGTGCCCCCCCCCCAGTTTGGATTGTGGTATCTTACCCCCTATATATTGTTCCTATGTGTCTATGTATCTGCATGTGTGTCAGTGTGTATTTAGGTGTGTGTATGTGTATATGTGCATACATCTCAGAATCTCACCAACACTACACACAAATACAACCCTGCATTTCAACGTCACCATTATATATAACCACACCACTGCCTTCAAAAACCACACTACATAAAAATGCATGCCTGCATTCAATCGCCAACACCACATACAGACACACATCCTACATTCACTCAAACATACTCCATACAAAAACATGCTTACATTTAAAAGCATAAACACTGCTTAGTACTAAATACATAAAAAAAAAAAAAAAAATGTGGTTGCTTTTTACATTTTAAAGTTGGGGGGTGGAGGGGGGGTGCCAAAAATAGGACCCGCCCCGGGTGCCAAATGCTCTAGGTACACCCCTGCTGTCAGGTATTGTTATTCTAAATTCTGTGTCTGCAGGCTGAATAGAACATCATGCGAAAAAAAAATGGGAAGGGTGGGAGTATAACATAAAATGTTCAAGGGGATAAATTCGGGCATGGACCCAATGAAATATTGAGATGAACTTAGATAAAAATCCCTGACCAATGAAATGTCAATAAAGTACTGGTTTATTGTCTAAAACTTCACTTTTAGTTTATCAGTTTAAAAGAATAATGTCAGTAATAAATGTGACTCACATAAAATAAAAGTGAAGTTTTAAACAATAAACCAGTACTTTATTGACATTTCATTGGTCTGGGATTTTTATTTAGTTCATCATACGAAAAAAGGTTGACACAAGTTATAGGTGATTTTCCCTGTTTTAGTCAATGTAATGACAGAGAAATGGCAGATTCCCTTTGAACACACATTATCCAAATAAAGATGGTAATTCTACATTCCCTCACCATCAACAGAGATTCATAACATGATATTCAGTGTCTCCACCCTCTGCATGCAGACACTGTACTTTTCTCACAGAGGTGCATTGATTTAATGCATCACTATGAGGAGATGATGATTGGCCAGGGCTGTGTTTGGCTTGTGCTGGCTCTGCCTCAACTCTGCCTACTTGACAATCTCAGCCAATCAAATGCTCCCCTATGGGCAGGCTCGCTGCCTAGGAGATCTTTTTGATTCTGACCTCTCTTTTACTCCCCATGTCCAATCAATAGTCAAATCCTGTCGCTTCCAACTCAAGAACATAGCGCGCATCAGCCCATATCTAACGCCGGACGCGGCTAAGATACTGGTTCATGCTGTTGTTCTCTCTCGCCTCGACTACTGCAATCCCCTTCTCACCGGTCTTACATGTTCCCAGCTTGCACCGCTGCAATCTATAATGAAAGTGGCTGCGAGGCTTATTTTCCTGTCCGGTTGCACCTCCCACGCCTCCACGCTCTGTCAGTCCCTGCATTGGCTTCCAGTTAGATATAGGGCCCAATTCAAAATTCTGGCGCTTGCTTACAAATCCCTACATAATGCTGTTCCAACATACCTATCCTCCCTCATACACAAGTATGTCCCGTCGCGACCCTTGCACTCAGCCCAAGACCTACGCCTATCCTCTGCCCGGATCCCGACCTCTCACGCTCGCCTTCAAGACTTCTCCAGGGCTGCACCTATTCTGTGGAACTCCCTTCCCTCCTCAATCAGACTTTCACCCAGCCTCCACTCCTTCAAAAAATCTTTGAAAACTCACTTCTTCATTAAAGCGTATCAATTAAACTGTCAGCAGGTTTCTCATCCCCCACCCCATGACTCCTTTCCTGCAACTGTCAAAAATGACCTACCAAGCACTCAATAAACCCTTCTCTAACAAACTATTGAATTCCCCTACTTTAACCCTTTGTGTCACTATACCCCACTCCCTCTAGCATGTAAACTCATCGAGCAGGGCCCTCAACCCCCTCTGTTCCTGTACATCCAGTGGTCTGATCTCAATTATGTGTCTGTTAGTCCACCCATTGTACAGCGTTACGGAATTTGTTGGCGCTATATAAATACTAAAATAATAATAATAATAATAATAATAATAATAATAATTGTTGGAGATCGTTACCAAGAAAGCTGATCAGGGGTAGAGCCAGCACCTGCAGAGTTATATAAAGGTAAGGTTTTACTGTATGTAGAGGGGGGGGGCGAGGGGGCGTGGCTAGATATAGTTTTTAGCACTATAGGGTCATGTTTGTGTTCCTGACCCTATAGTGTTCCTTTAAGGCAGCAGTACCCAACAGGAGAGAGTCAATTCTCCACAAACTGTGTGAATGACATTTCATAGGCTACTCAGAGGTCTTCTTTTGTGCTTATAATTGGCCTCAAAGGATCTTTTGTTGTTAAACGTGTTCCTTGTAGAAAGAGACATTGTGATACCTCAGTCTAAAAGTTCTATAGCAGTCTTCTTCAGGGCGGGATTTACATGTCAGGTGACTTTAGGCACAAACTTTTAAGGCGCTCCCCAACCTCAAAATAAGGCAGATAAAGTATAATAAATATATTAACAGGATATTGCAGGACTAAAAATATCTAAGAATATGTATGTGTATATTTCTACTTGTAATGTATTGTGTTTTAATCTGTGAGTATAGTGAGTGTATGCAGCTGTGTAAATGCATTCAGGGTTAAAGATACTATTAGAAGTGGTTAGGGAAAGGTGGGTGGTTATGATTAGAGAGGGGTTAATGTCAAAGTTAGGTTACATAGAGTGTTTAGTGTTAAGAAGATAAACAGCGTGAGAGAAGTTAAGGTTATAGTATAAAGGCTGTTTAGGATTACTGAGTTTAGGACCAGATTTGGGTTACATTTTGTATTTGGGTACATGAAGTACTTATTTTATAAGAGTAGTTAAACATGTTTACAGTAAAGTTTTGTTTTTTTGTGTGAGAGGTTACTAGTGGGCAGATTGGATATGATCCCTCCCACTTCCTGTCCGGCCTCACACACAGACATCGGAGGAGCTAGGACCGCACTGAGTTTTACACCCTCTAAAAGTGTTCCTGGAGCTCTACTATTAAGGCTGACGGGACTACATAATGCACTACAGAACATGCTAGCCAAAGCTACTGGTATTTAGCTCTCCCCACCAGCCATTACAAGTTCAAAGGGCACATTTTAAGTACTAAAAACAGGCGCCTCCTGGTGGTTAGGCATCTGTAGTCATGTGCCTACTCTACCTAATGGGAAATCTGGCCTTGGTCATGTTTATCCATGGGTGGAGCACAATGACAGTTCTTGCAACTCAAAATCCGTGTATAGCCATGTGGTGTAAAACTGCAGTTCAGCATTCCTTGATAAGACTTACAGAAATAGTTGGTACTTCTACAGATTGAGCACATGTGCGGTATAAAGCAATGTCATTACGTGATTCCTGTGACTTTAGCTGGACTCTGAAATGTATAGCCAGTTAAGCATGTGGTGCCAATTATCAGGCTGTTACAGTGTCAAGAACAGTCCAAAATGTTCCTTAGAGCAAAGGTGGTTTTACCAGATTGTAATAGTATAGTTTTTATTTTATTTTTTTAAACAATGTTGAAGGATATAATAGGTAATATTTGGGGGTAACCTTGTCAATATAAGAAAAGCCTGATTATTTAGTCAGGAGTTACCATGGAACCTGGAACCCATCACTATAGCATATAGGGTCACCCAGGACAATACAGCCAATACACACTATATAGCAACAATAACTGATGTCTTTCCCTACAGAGGAAATATTAATTCATTTGAAAGGTGTGCTTGCCTCAAAGTATACAATTGTGGATCCCAACAAATAATTTTCTAAGTTCTACATTATTTTGAATGACACAATTCGATAAAACAATATCAAAACCTATGTAGCTATGCTGTGTGTTAATGTTATGGCACTAAACAAGAACAAATTGCTTGAAGAAAGAGATTAAATGAAAATGTAAGGAGATTAAGAGTGGCTGGATAACACTAGAAGTGGCAAGAGATAAGTGAAATAGGAAGGAGGAATGGAACAGGTGACATTTCAAAGAGAAATGCAAACAGGGGGAAATAGGGTGACAAAGAGAGGAAAGCTAGTAACAGGCTAAAGAATACATATAACTGATATAGAAAAAAGAATAAAACTCCACATCCAATGTATAAAAGACAAAGATGGTACACGTGTAATTTATATAACATTCTTTACTGAATTGTGCTTATAGACAGAAAATTTAAATTACACAAATAAGATTATTTTTGATGTCTCTAGCACGTTTCTTGAACATCTTGTAAGTTTAATTTCTTTAGAAATTCTGAAATAAGAATAACGCAGAGTCAGTAAAAAGGAGAGAAAAACAGTCAATTCCAATTATATGTTATAAATATATGAATGTTTAGCTTTCCAGTTGAGATTTGATTTCAAGTCTGCCAGCATTTTGCCAGATGAGCATGATTGCAGTTTTAGTCTAACTAACATAAGATGGCTACTGTTGACCAGTCTTTCAATATAAAAAGCTAGCATTTACAATAGGACCTATGCATTTTTTGCTCACTCTTTTATATTTAAACATTAATATTTCTTGATTTATTATAATCTGTTCTTTCTCTAATGGTGAATTTTATAATCTTCACCTCACCTTCTGCGTCACAGAATCTTTACCTGTTTATGACATTTTCTCTATATGTTGTCTTTATACATGTCTCAGTCTTCCACATGCTCAATGATGTACATTAGCTTGTTATTGACTTTTGTTGATATTCATAAATACCTCTGGGATTTCTGCAGATAACTGAAACGTAAAAGTCTTCTACCTAAACTATATGTTGATGATTAAAGGTCAACACAAGTGAAACTCAGTTTGATCAGATGACAAATGGATGAAGGTAAGATTCTAACTATTTTCAATATGTCTATTAATATTTACAGAACGCATATCCTGTGCCTTGGTAAACTAACTCACAGAATTGATCCAGGAGATATAAGCAGAGACTCTGGTGAACACGGTTGGTTTGAGGTAGGCATTGCATCCAGAAGAAGACACAAAGCTAGTTACACCATGGACTTGGTAAACTCCATTGACAGCACAGTTGAGGGGTCCGCCAGAATCTCCCTATAATAAAAAAACACAATATTATAGACAGAGTATATACAGCTTCATAACATTTAGAACATGTACATATTTATATAGTTGCTGAATTTTTAAAGAATGCACTTTATCATTTAATGTTAAAGGGACACTATATTAATCCAGACTACTTCAGCTCATTGAAGCTGTCTAGGGGCATTGTTCCTGTTCCACTTAGTTTTGCAATGTAAATCATTGCAGTTTTAGAGAAATTGCAATGATTGCCTCGCAGGACTAAGACAACCTCTTGTGACTGTCAGTCAGACAACACTAATGGACTCCAGGTCGCTTAAAGATACTGGAGGTCCTCATGCCCTGCATGAGGATCTCCAGTGTCAGTGAAATCTCCAGTGCTTTCCTATAGGAACGTCCTAGTGTGCGCACAATGCTCGCCTCACATGTGCATTAGGCCCCATATTCCTCCTCCTGATGTCAGAGGAGGCAAAGACCTGACCCAGCACCGAGGGTCATCCGAGCTGGAATTGGGTAATCGAATAAAAGGTTTTTAAACCTTTACATGCCAGGCAAGGCCACGAGGGAGGGGGGACCACAGGGCACTGTAATGTTGTTAGAAATCATAAACCACAAACCATGCACAATTAATCTTTATTTATGTTCCCATGTATCACAAGCAAGCTAAGCAAAATAAGAAATGTAAGACAATGTGTAGTTCTGCAAATGAATTGGCGTATGAGTGCAGATTTAATGCCGTGCTACAATTAAAGTATCTTAGCCAATAATTGTTTTTTAACCCAATAATTAATGTTTCTGATAGACACACATACATTCAACTCACACTGTGACAGAGTTAAATTGTTACAGGCCGCTGTAGTGCTTTTGATGCCAGGAATACCCTGGCTCGATTCCTCAATAGTGGGACAAATGATTTGCCCCCTTACCTGGGTCCACTCCTGGCTCCGATGCTTCTTGGTGATCTGGTGACAATCTTCCTGTTTCTGCAGAGCCGTTGAATCCTAGAAGCTGCTGTCAACACCATTCATTGGCTGAGAGTGTCAGCTGACCTCTTTCAACCAATGACTGACGTTCTCTTCCTCCGGCAGAAGAAGGGTCAAACTTAATATGTGCAGCATTTCAAAGTGAAGTATGGCACATACAGACTTTAGGTACCATGACCACTTGAAATCAATAGAACCATATTAACAGGGTTGTTTCAATAGCATTCCTGTATATGTTTGTGTGAAC
Source organism: Pelobates fuscus (assembly GCF_036172605.1). Taxonomy (NCBI): domain Eukaryota; kingdom Metazoa; phylum Chordata; class Amphibia; order Anura; family Pelobatidae; genus Pelobates; species Pelobates fuscus. The sequence goes on from NC_086317.1 coordinate 403,376,431, forward strand.
TGTATAAAAGGAAATGAAAATACTATCAAGGTGATTTTACTAGAGCCCAATGCTTTAAGACTCCAGTGAAATTAACCCTTTCATTGCTCCAGAGGAGAACAGAATGATGCTTGACTCTCTTCTGTAAACCACATTAATAAAATCTATGCTGGGCTCTGTGAGCCTTCCCCTGACCCTACCACCTAAACCTCCCCCCATTTAGTTGCCACTTAATGGCTATATCTTAGAAGTACAGCTCTTCTAATACGTGATATAACACTTAACAGGAAATATTGCAAAAACCTTATTACATGTTTGTTACTCTAGAACTTTACATATCTTACCTGGCATCCAGCCTGAGCTCCGTTACCACCGGCACACACCATTGTGGACTTGACTGTGCTGCCCCAGTAAGAGCTGGTGGAGCAAGTTGATTGAGCTACAACAGGCAGAGGGGCCTGCTGAAGGATTGAGGGAAGGGATCCACCAGCTGTGGGGAAGATACAATTCACTTAGGGCTGTGTAACATCCATAAAGATAAAAGCAACATGTGTGACGATTCCCTGACTGAAGTTCTGCATATTTGATCGGAAAAAAAGCAGACGAACTGTATTACATCACAAAATAAGCATATTACTTACTAACGGTTCTGCCCCATCCGGTAATGGTGCAGGCGTAATTGTTGGAAAGGACAGCTCCGTTGTTTGGCAGTGTTGCCAGCTTCACATAGCTGTTCAGGCTGGCGCTGGATGCCAGATGAAGGACTGCAATGTCATACCTGTTAAAAGAGTGTTTGGTTATAAGACATTTATAATACATAAGACGTTATACATGTAAATGAATAAAAGGAAATTATATAATCTTAGCCGCAATAAGCAGAGTCACTTTATTATACTATATAGATATTCAGAGTCATTTTATTTAGAATGTATGCATCTTTAAATATATCTTACAAATAAGGTTAACATCACTTCTATTTCAGATTGCATCCTCCCATGAATCAGTTTGTCACAAAGTTTTATAACTGATCTTTTTCTTTAGATCTTTTTCTTTAAATTCTTCCCATCATAAAATAATTATTTATAAGATTCCACAAGGTTTATTTATAAGTCTCTCCATTCTCTTTTGTGATGTAACTGTTTTGTGTTGTCTTATTAATGATATACACCTTATATACAAAGGATCGACAGAAAACTGCCCAGGTAAAGACCACCATTAACAATTGTAGGATAAGCAATAATAAAATGTGTCAAAAAATATGAAAATATATATACAAAAAAATAAATTAAATTAATGTTCACAGTATTAAATAATTTTAAAAGTTTAGCCAAAAATATTCTATCATATCAACAGCAACTCCAAAAACTATTAAATTGAGGCCAGAGCTGAAATATTAGTTACAAACTAGCTGAATTTGCTCCAGTGACTTAGAGCTCAGCAAGAGTTTTCGGGGCCGATGGAACAAAAAAATCTATTGTTAGGAAAAGAGTTTTACAATATCATTTAACCCTTCACAACATTACAGCCACTTCAAGTCACTTCATGCTCACTATTAGTGACTTATAGAACCTTACCGGAACAATAGAACACCATACATTTCCCAGGACAAATATGATTTTCTGAGTTCTTTCTTCATTGAGTCAATTTTTTTTTTTTTTACAGTAAATATTTTTGGAGATTAACTTTTTGTCAATAACTTTATATATATATATGTAGAACTGTGTGTTTTGTATTTTGACTATTTAACGTCTTACCCGGCTGCTACATTGTTGGTGTTCCAGCTGGCATGTTTTACAATTCTAGACACGGAGATATATTGTTCTCTGCCTTCGTTCACATTCAGGTTGTGTTCTCCCAAAACCACACGATATGAAACCACACTGTAAAAAATAGGTAAATTGGTTTAACATATTAGGATTTATTCACTAAACATAAGCCTAGTTATTAGTGTCCACTTTATGTTTTCAAATGTATTTGTATTGTAAATCTAGGAGATGTACCTATACTCATTTTATTGGATTATTTACAAAGTTCAGCAATTCACAGGCAACGTTTGTGAAGATTTTCACTCAGTATATGAACTTGAAAAATGTTCTAAACAGCTACGAATTGATTCAAATAAGTTTCACTTTAATAGCCTTCCTAAGCCAACCAAAACAGTACCAATATCTCTTAAGGGGACCCCAAAGTATAGCTAATAATTTTGGATTATGGACAAAATTGCAATATATATGTTGCCTTATATGATTTTATTAACCCATTATTTCAAGCATATATTGTTTAACAACAGATGAGCAATGTGATTGGCTGGAATAGCAATGGGCAGAAGGTTAGGGTAAAAGTAGTAAAAGTATGTTTTCTTAAAATATTTATGCACTGTATAGCTAATGTTGATGAATAAAAACTAAAACACATTTTAATATTAGAAATAATAAAAATATGTAAATAGTCCAGGTAAATTGCTTGATGCTATTACCTGTCTACACAGTGAGCAGCGGTCAGGACACGGTTAGCACGGATAAGAGAACCTCCACAGGTGTGATACCAGCTGCTTCCAGACTGATACTGAAGGGAAATCTGGGGGAAAAGTCCAAACACATTTATCATAAAGCTATTGTTCGTTTGTATTTGTTTCAAAACAAATGTTCTAGACCAGTGGTTGCCAAAACAGTCCTTATGGCTTGGATTTAAATATTTCCCTGTTTTATTCCAATGGGATACTGACATAACTTGTACTGGTGGTGGGTCTTGATGACTGGTTTGGGAAGCACTGCTCTAGACAAGCCATCTCTGAAATATTGGGTATTTATAAAAAGTATAAGACCAAGGCTTGCAGCAAAACACAATATGGAATCCAACAAAGCAGAATATGATATATACAAAATGTATTCATTCCTCATTACAAATTAAAGCTAATCATACCAAGTACACAAGAGGTGGAGAGTATTCACCAGAGGATGCTAATGTATTTCAAGCCTCATGGACACTTTTTCTGATCTAATTTGGCATTTCCTGGTCACTTATTAAAAAATCAGGGTTTAGTGAATAACCTTATCAGTATAACTGTGTTCAGTATTGCCTGAAGGCTCTGTTACTAGACAGTGAATTGTAACAAACTGGAAATTGGAGAGAAATCTGAGTGAAGGAAGTTGATAAATGGTTTAAATGAATATGAATTGCATGGAATATTTAATACTCTTTTAATTGTTAAAAATATTATTTTACAATAAAGCAACTAGGTATAATATTTTAAAAAAAAGGTTTTAGTTATATTATCTTGCATATTGCTTTTGATAATTGTAAGAGTCCTACCCGGTAAAAAATAAATAAATAAATAAATAAATAATCATAATCATGCCAAATGTTCCTCATTGATATTTGTTCAATATCTTAATTATACTAATCATTCTAATCTTCAGTTACGTGACACTGGAAAGGACAATTGCAGTTTCAAAGACGTTTCTCTTACTGCAATGGAAAGAAGTGTGCATTCAAAGCACCATAATCAGTACAGCTAGTATTTTTTGTCTAGGGTTTATAAGAGAGGGTCCTTAGTTTTATGTCAAGCCGTTAAGAAGTGGTTCAACAATTACTGTCCACTCTATGGCATCTAGATTCCACCGCCAAAGCCACTTACTTGTATGCATTGAAAATATGGTATTAACAAGTTTCAATCATCATTGTCAATTTCATCAAACCTGGCTGTTGGTGATTGGCTAAGAGAAGTTTTGATTAGTCCGGTGGTTTCACATTATCCTATTTGAACGATGCAGAAGTATTAATTCCTATTTCCAACAGAAACACTGGGAATATTTATCAAAGCCTTTTGTTCTAAAAAGTGGTACAAAAATATAAACATGGTAGAGTCACCAATGGAATATGCCTGCACGTCCCACTGGTTTCCAAGGTGATTGCCTCACTTTTCGTACTCTAGGCCGCTTTTTAGACCAGAACTCTTTGATAAAAAGCCCATTGTTTGCATTTCTCCTCCACCACACACCATGTGCAATGCCAGACATGACCAACTAAGACAGAGTGTATGTGATTGCTAGTAAACTGACATGGAACCACTCAGTTCCACAATATTTGATTTTATTTGCTAGATCTCACAAATACATTTATTATAACTATTGAACATACTAGCTGGATATTGGGAATATTATATATAACCAGATCAGTAGCCTATATACTTCTTCATTTCATACTCCATTTAGGGGGTTAAGTAAGGTATAATTACATGGGATGAAGGTGGAATTGACAAGTAAGGGCTTGGAATTCAGGCAAAGTTGACAAATATGTGGTGCTGCACTCACATTTTGAGCCCGGAGATTGAAGCCATAACTCACATGGTGGATCTTATCTCACATGCACATGTGTCTAACCTACTCTCAAACCCACTCTACCTTTAGAAAATCCTCTGCTTTCAAAACGTACACCATTGCCCCTGAAACTCTAGATTATAATTCATAATCTCTGCTTCTCTAGCTTGTCCATCATACTCTTTATACAAGATACTCGCCAACTGTCAATGGTTAGATAGTTCTAACTAACAGTCAATGGTTAGATAATACCAAACCTTGGTAATGGTAATAGTGTTACTTAGATTAGTTATAGGGTAGGTTTCTATCAAATTCTAAACTTACTAAGTAGCTACACTTACCTGCCATGGCCATGCATTTTGTGCAGAATTTGATCCTCCAACAACTCGCTCATTTCCCTGGCCATCTTCATAGCATTGTCCTTTGAGGAAAGAGTTATACAGTAAGTAGCATTCAATAAATTAACTTTTTGTAACAATGGCAATGTGAATATTATCTACATTCACCAAGGTAAGTCATTATAAAAACTTTGCAATTATTTATGTTACTACTTGTGCTACATAATTTATTTATGTTTTACTTACCTGACTTTGCCCAATTTTTAATAAGAGGACAATAAGACTAAACATGTTATTGAAGACAGTATTCGTCTTGTTTACAAAGGAATAGAGGATGCCAGTAGATACTAACATATAATTAATTGAGGTCAGTGATCTACGATTTGCTATGAATAGAACTCACCACAGAGGACAAGAGCAGCAAGTAGAATGAGCCTCAACATCTTCAGTTAGTTCCTGCTAATTTCAACAGAGAAAGTTGTAGTCTCATCTCCCTGTATATATACCAAGAGAACGTACAAAACGTAATGATGGGAATCGTTGCAAATGTTACATGTTGCAATAGTATATTGTAAAATATGTCAATTACCAATACTGTATAGTTTCTTCAAGGACAAGGTATATTTATATACACGTACCTATTTTAAAAATCTTTGGAAGGAAAATGAAATAGGAAACATTGCATAATTCTTTACATAAAGTTGCAGTAATATAAAACACTGCTTATCGCAATGTGACATTATACTCAGTAGCTCAAAACTATACATTCATTTTTATTCACATATCAGCATCTGAACTCAAATTTTACTGAATTGTAGTCTTATGCACAGCAGGAAAGTTCAGTTAAGCCAAATTATATTTTCCATAATCAAATGTTTGTTCCGGATGTCCAACGCTCATTTATGTACCAGTTTGGTTCTCCAAAGTTTCGTCTATGGGATAATATTCAGAGAAACATTCGGACAACTAAAACCTGAAGCGAAAATGGACCAATTACTATACTGCAAAATAAATATAATATGAATATTGTGTATATATTTTATAGTACACCGGTAGGTGTATTTTCATGCCATTTCGCTGACAGATCATGTGAGAAAAAGTAACCAATAGAGAGAAAAGGAGGAGTAAAAGTACTAAATAATTTCATATGATTTGTGATTCAGAATTCCACCCATGGCATGAACAAAAGAGATGATTGATGGGAAAAAAGATGATTGACAGTTGGGGGACAGCCACTAAATGTTGATTTGATTCCCATATCAAGTGATAAAACACTGATAGAGGGAAAAAAGGAGAAGGAGTAAAACAAATATATTTATATATATATATATATATATATATGATATATTTATAAATATATCTATATAAATATAGATTTTTTTACTAGGCATGTGCATGGGGAAAATTCGGGATTTTCGCAATTCGTGACTTCGGCAATTCAGCACTTCAAGACTTCGGAACTTCGGCAACTTCGGAACTTCGGTACTTCAGCACTTCGACACTTCGGAATTTCGGAACTTCGGAAATTCGTCAACTTTGGAACTTTGGAACTTCAGCACTTCGGTACTTTGGAAATTCGGCAACTTCGGCACTTCGGCACTTCGACACTTCGGAATTTCGGGACTTTGGCTTCGGGACTTCTCTTGCAGCCACTTGGTAGATAACTCCCTAATTCCCACGGTATTAGGAAGTTACCTACCAAAAGGCTGAAAGACCTAAATTGGTCTTTCAGCCAAATGTACTAATACTAAGTAAAAATTACTTAGTATTAGTAAATTTTGCCCCTACATTAGGTCCCCCCCTTATTATTTAGGGCCCCCACCCACCGCTCAGGGTTGGGAACCCGGGGGCAGGACATTAGGTTCCCCCCCTTATTCTGATTTAGGGCCCCCAACTGCCGTTCAAGGGTGGGGGCCTGGGGGGAACAATAGGTCCCCCCATTATTTTACATTAGGGCCCCCACCCGCCGCTCAGGGGTGGGTGCGGGGGGGCAAAAAAATAAAATCTTTTTTTTTACAGTGAGCAGCCACAGGCTGCTCACTGTTTAATAGACATGCCCCTACTCGCGGTATAGCGAGTAGGGGCATAATTTACTAATACTAAGTAATCTTTACTTAGTATTAGTAAATTTTGGGTGAAAGACCAATTTAGGTCTTTCAGCCTTTTAGTAGATAGCTCCCTAATACCGTGGGAATTAGGGAGTTATCTACTTATTCATTCCTGTCATTACATTGACTGGCCAAGTAACTTACATTTTATATGGATGTATGTTACTTGATTGTTGTAAGTGTTGCAAATGCTTACAGCTGAATCCTGGCTATGTTTGTATACTTTTTATTTAAATTGTTTACAATGTAACATTCTTCTTCTTTCACTGGGTAAGTATATTAGTACTTAGACAATACTGTGCTTCAGAACTTCGGCACTTTACCACTTCGGAACTTCGGCAACTGCGGCACTTCGACACTTTGGAAATTCAGTAATTTCCAAACTTCGGGACCTCGGCAATTCGGCACTTCGGCAATTCGGACATTCGGAAGTACCCGAATGTCTGAATTGCCAGAAATTCGTCCGAATTCATATTCAGACCGAAACGAATTGCACATGTCTATTTTTTACTGTTCTTTCTTTTTGGGAAGAAATGTAACTACTAAATCAACCAAGTTTGCTTGGTTTTCTGTCTGCATGGCACTTCAGAGATAATGAAATTCAAATTGAAACAGTAATTAGGACCAATGCCCAAGTTTACTGAACAATACAAATACATACTGACCATGCATCCCAAAATTACTTTACCCGGTGCCCGCGCAGCTCCTCTCTTCAGACCATGCAGGCAGAACTTACCGCGTGGCCACATTGCCTTAGTCCTCGGGCCATGCTGCCCGGATATAACACTTACCTTTGGTCCCGCGAACGGCTCCCTCTGCTAGTTTGCAGGACGAACTGCAACTCCTAAAAATAAAAGAAAAAGCCATGACGTCATTACCTTAAAGGGACCACGTCATCTTGGCAACTCAATGCTGTTTGGGCTTGCAGAGATGATGTGAACCAATGGAAACTTTTTTAGCCTATTTAAAGTTTGTTTTAGCCTCCATTCTTTGCCCTATCATGGTTTCTGTTTGGATCCTCGTTTAGTGCTCCTGGTGATTCCCTTGTGCTTTGCTGTGTTTGACCTTGGCTTCGTCTTTGCTTTCCTGTGTTTGACTTCGGCTTCGTATTTGACTTTCTGGTATCCTGACCCCGGCTTTGTATCTGACTCATGTTTTCTGGTATCCTGACCCTGGCTTCATATTTGACTCGTGATTTCTGGTATCCTGACCCTGCCTTTGTCTTGACTCTGAGTATTTCTGTGATTTATCTTGACCCTGTTTCTTGTTGGATTAATACGTTAAGTCCAGCCATTCTAAGACTCAGTAATACGCCTTTTGGATCCTTTTGTGGGTTTCCTCTTTCCTGTGTGTTGGGGTACGCCTCCCATGACACCATGCTAACTATAGATATACTAAAACTTCCCCAACTCTAAACCATTCTTTTCAAATATTTGTATTAATACATTTTTCAATAACAATACAGATAATAACTAAAGGTGGTCCTCACATTCCGACCTACCTGTTTTACGACTGCTCACACTTACGACCAGCTCTCTAGCATTGGGATTCAAGGGATTCCCATGTTAGAGAGCTAGTCTATGTTTGGGGAATTTTCCCTGAACATAGATTAGAGGGATTCCCTGCTCTGGTGTGTATATCTACATTTGGGTACATTTCCTAGAACGTAGACAAGCGCAGCAGAGCAGGGATTCCCTCTATTCTCTGCTCTGCTGCACTTGTCTTTGTTCAGGGAAATTTACCCAAATGTAGACATAGGCACCAGAGAAGAGAATCCCTCTAATCTATGTTCGGGGAAATTTCCCTGAACATAGACCTCATTTACCGATCAATTCTTTTTATGACAGTACCTGTATTACCTGTATACCAAAAACAGGGGAAATACAATGAATGTACATCATCCAATATTACATCATACGTGTATATTACATCAGTACTGTAATAATAAAAAAATTGCAGTTGTAAATTTAAAATATCTTGTTTGTATTTAGAAATTACATAAAACAAAACAAAAAAAAACATTCTAAATGTAAATATGCAAAAGTTCTCAAAATTTCCCTGAACATAGATTAGAGGGATTCCCTGCTCTGGTGCGTTCGTTTATGTTTGGGGAAGTTTCCCCGAACATAGACGAACGCACCAGAGCAGGGAATCCCTTAACTCCTCACTTATCAACCAATTCGTTTTACAACCGGGTTGTAGGTAAGTGAGGAGTGTCTGTATGTGGGATTTTAATGCGATGCTTTACTCCTCTATGTTCACACCTGCCTCTATGCCTTTTTTTCTACACAGCTTATCAGTAATACAACATATCGATATGTTATACATGTGTAGTGTTGCAAATAAAAATTATCACACATATTTTACATAACTGTAATTTGAGAAGAATAGTTAATGTCTTACAGCTCTTTTTAATGCATATCAACACCCTTTGGCAGCTGTCACTGAATGAGAAGAATACTGTCAAATTGAATTATTAATAGTTTTTTCTTCTAGAGTATGGAGTTAAATATCAAAGTAGACCTTTGAGGACCATTAGTTAATTGGATTATAAGAACTCTTTGGACCATAAGATAAATGAATTAACCAGACATGAGACAAGAACGAAGAACGAGAATTAAAAAACAAAGTAGTTTCCTGTAAGCATGCTCCTGAAATTCAAGATCTCTAAATAATATTAGATACAAAGTACTAGAATTTAAACATATGAGGCAAACTGCAGTTCACATATAATAGAGATAAGATAAATATAAACACTTAATTTGGACTAGAATAAGAATGACCATTAACTTATGTAAATTAATAAAAATGTATATATTATAAAATAAATCCACTCGATAATATAAAAAGTCCACAACTATTTTAAATAATTGGTTGTAACTTTTTCTATAATACTTTATTTCTAACAGATCAAATGTATGGAAAATACATCTTTAAAATCATCCAAAATATTTTTGCCAATTCAAGATACAACCGATCAGTGGTCATACAGCAGGATAAATAATTTGATATCTGAGATAATAAAGAGGTCAGGAAACAAATAAATGAAATATTGGTAATTATATATCTATATTTTAACTGTAAGCCAAACAATTCTGTTTATTAAGAAACTCGATTGCATTATGTGAAATATTAATAAAGGTATTTTAAACATCTAGCTTGATGGACAAACTTTCAGTATTTCTATTTCTTCCCAAAATGGAGGAACAGTAAAAAATCTACAGTTAGATAGATATGTTTATGAATATATCATATATAACGATAGATTTGCTTTACTCCTCCTATTTTTTCCCTCTATCTATAATATATGAACAGTTATGTAAAAAATTTAACTGATAACTTTTACTAAAAACCTCCAGTTATTTGAATGTGCACAGGGATTTGGGATAGTGCATAATTAACATTTTTGTGAGGGCGTTTTATAGAATGTAAACAATTGTCTGCAGAGCTCATTTAATCTGTTTTCGCACACTCTGGCTGCCATTTAAGCTAGTGAATTATTGCATGTAACATATTTTATCTTTTCAGTTCCACTTCCCTCTGTACTCATTTGTTGGAAGTCAGTGGAAAATTGCGTATTAGTACACAATGTAAACATTTGCCTGCAGATATCATTTTTATCCGTTTTCCCACACTCTGGCGGCCATTTAAGCTAGTAAATTCTTGCAGATAATATGGTTTTATATTCTAATATCATCTGCCGTAATGCACTTTCACAACTAAGGAAGTAGAGGTGGATCTTGGAATCTCTCTAACTGCTGTCACAGGATCAGATATCCTTAATAGCTAAGGCCCTCTCACAAGTGCCATAATCCACGGTTCTGTGAGCACTCATTGGACAAAAGTGAACTACCTCAAAAGGCCTCACATCTTAGAGAATGGGTGATATGCCCTGTTTAATCCCTTGGAGCCATATATTTAATAAATATATAGGCACACGTCTCAGTCTGTACTTTTCTTGCTAAAATGCTTAAATTGGCTCAGTCACCTTCTGGGGCCTTCACAAATTTTGCAAAAACGACAATGGTGACATTGCTGTTTGGCGTGCAGTGGGCCGGGGATATGACATATACTTACCTGATGCTGTACCTCGTGGGTGCCCCCATATTCTCTGTTCAGTTCCTAGCACTTCATCCACCAGGAGCCCATGTCAGTGTTTTACTCTTGTGCTTGTGTCATAGTACAACATTCATAGCTACGTAAGGTCCCATAAGATTGTAGGAGACTCCACAGAAGCATGTGATTAGCAGAGATGTCCCGAACAGTTCGCTGGCGAATAGTTCGTGGCGAACATCGCTTGTTCGCGTTCGCCACGGTGGGCGAACATATGCGATGTTCGGTCCGACCCCTATTCCATATCATTGAGTAAACTTTGACAACCCCCCCACCTGCCGCTTGGGGGTGGGGGTGGGGAGGGGGGTTGTCAGAGTTTACTCAATGATATGGGGGGGAACCTACTGTCCTCCCCCCGGCCCCCACCCCTGAGCGGTGGGTGGGGGCCCTAAAAAAAAATAGGGGGGGAACTTCTGTCCCCTCCTGGCCCCCACCCCTGAGTGGTGGGTGGGGGCCCTAAATACTAAGATGGGGGGACCTAATGTCCTCCCCCCTGACCCCCACCCCTGAGCGGCGGGTGGGAGCCCTAAATACTAAAAAGGGGGGACCTAATGTCCTCCCCCCTGGCCCCCACCCCTGAGCGGCGGGTGGGGGCCCTAAATACTAAAAAAGGGGGGTACCTAAGGTCCTCCCCCCTGGCCCCCACCCCTGAGTGGCGGGTGGGGGCCCTAAAAAAATGTGTCCCCCCAGGTGACTAGGGGTCCCCAAACCCCTAGTCACCCCTCCCCCTGAAAAAAAATATTAACCCCCTACCTACCTCCCTCATCCTAAAAATAATGAGGGGGGACCTTTAAGTACATGTAAAAAAAAAAAAACTTACCATTCGATGCTTTCTTTCTTCTAAATCTTCTTTTCTCAGCCCCAAAAAAGGCCAAATAAAAAACCATAATAACCGACGCAATTTAAAAAAAAAAAAAAAAAAAACGAGCGCAAAAAAAATAATCCATGTTCACCCGGCGAGGGCTCCGCGCAGACTGAGCTTATAAAGCCTTGCCCTGCCCTGCAATTAGGCTCAGAGCACTCTGATTGGTGGGTTTAAGCCATCCAATCAGAGTGCTCTGACAGGTAAATGAAGAGACTGACAGGTAAGTCTCTACATTTACCTGTCACAGCACTCTGATTGGTTGGTTTGAAATCCACCAATCAGAGTGCTCTGTGTCATTTTACACAGCGTGGGAAAGTTCTTTGGAATTTTCCCATGCTGTGTAATTTGACTCATAACTCTCTGATTGGTTACTTAATCCACCAATCAGAGTGTTATGAGTAAAATTTAGTATTTAGGGCCCCCACCCGCCACTCAGGGGTGGGGGCAAGGGGGGAGGACCTTAGGTCACCCCCCCTGTTTAGTATTTATGGCCCCCACCCGCCGCTCAGGGGTGGGGGCCAGGGGGGAGGACAATAGGTCCCCCCATTGTGATTTATGGCCCCCACCCACCGCGCAGGGGTGGGGGCCGGGGGGAGGACAGTAGGTAACCCCCCTCATTATTTTTATGGCCCCCACCCACCGTGCAGGGGTGGGGGTGGGGGGGAGGACAGTAGGTCCCCCCCTCATTATTTCTATGGCCCCCACCCACCGTGCAGGGGTGGGGGCGGGGGGGAGGACAGTAGGTCCCCCCCCTCATTATCTTTATGGCCCCCACCCGCCGCCCAGGGGTGGGGGCCCGGGGAGGAGGACAGTAGGTCCCCCCTCATTATCTTTATGGCCCCCACCCACCGCCCAGGGGTGGAGGCCGGGGGGAGGACAGTAGGTCCCCCCCTCATTATCTTTATGGCCCCCACCCACCGCTCAAGGGTGGGGGCCGGGGGGAGGGCAGTAGGTCCCCTCCTCCCATTGTAATTTATGGCCCCCACCCATCGCACAGGGGTGGGAGCCAATAGGTTGTTTTTTTTGTGTTTTTTTTTTACAGCGAGCAGCCACTGGCTGCTTACTAGACATGCCCCTACTCGCGGTATAGCGAGTAGGGGCAGAATTTACTAATACTAAGTAATATTTACTTAGTATTAGTAAATGTGGATGAAAGGCCAATTTAGGTCTTTCAGCCTTTTAGTAGATAACTCCCTAATACCGTGGGAATTAGGGAGTTTTCTACTAAGCGGCTGCAAGATGCACCAGAACCCACCATCGTGGACTTGGCTATAAAACTCCAGTAAGAGCTGGTGGAGCAGATTGAGTTAGCGACTACAGGCAGAGGGGCCTGCTGGAGGGCCCTAATAATAAGCAGTTTAGATCAATTATTAGTGCACAAGTGTTTTAGTTATACATGATATGATGATAAAAAAAGGTTGTATAAATGATCTACATTTATTCACAATCTACGTACTGCTGGTTCTGCCCCATCCAGTAATGGTGCAGGCGTAATTGTGGGCCAGGGTAGTCCTTTCACTTGGCAGTAAATGTAAGTTCTAAAGAATGTCCAATACAACTAAAGAAGCATATGTTCATGTAAGGCAGACTATAGGAATAAAAATCTAAAAAGCAGGATAAAATAAATGCACGCCATGTGCAAATCAAATATTTGTAACTTAATCATTAGTTATCTTTTAGAGGCATGTTCTTAATTTCAACCCAAGGAATAATAGTACAATAACATTTTAGTTTTTTATTAATTTAAAAAAATGTCAATAATCATATTTTAGGATATAAAGCAATTATTTCAGTTTTTTGTGCAGTGTGCGCGGCAACTTCTTCATTTTCTAGTGACATTGTTTGCTATTACATTGTTTTGTTGGTAATATAGAACTCCATAGAGAGTAATGGAAAATATTAAAGTCATAAGGTTGGGAAATAAACACAACTGGGGATTCTGTATTGGTGCAAGTGATCTAGGATTTGATAACTCAAATATTTATTCGTAGGATAAGTTAAAATCAATTAGTGGGAATCCATCACAAGATTATACCTACTTCAATACAATGTTTGCAAGGCCATTACATTTCCAGTTGTAATGCGGCATTCTCTTTTTAAATTATATTTTTTAGATTTATTTTTTTCACTGACACAGTGATACGCACATTGCTAACCATCTTTTTAGCATATCCTTTAAATTCTCCGTTTGGTGTCCAAGCATTTTAAATATTTTTATTACATGGATGATAGACATATTGGATATTAAACTTGAATACTTTGATCCTCGTGGGCTTTAATTACAACATTGAACTGACCACCTTCTTCTTAGATACATGAATAAAACATAACTAGCTAGTTGCCAAACTTTTAGTTCATATTTACATGTGGATCATCACCAATTTTGTTTTCTAACTTACTCTACTTATCTTTTTTGTTTTTATATATTTGAGTATTTCCTAATTTTTTATATTTTTAGTCCAACAATATTTTCATTCAGATTCTTGTTGAAGGCAAGGTAATTCATTTTTTTGGATAGAAAGGAGAATCCTTTGTAATGTGAGATTGCTGCTTGTTTTTACACTACTTAGTGGCGGTGTTTCACTTTGTTGTGGTTGTATTGCATGTTTGTTTTTTTGTCACTATGAGACAAACTTTTTCTAACCTTTCACATCCATTCCTCAGTGTTTCTTTGAAAGGAACATTTTTGTCACCAATATAACTTAAAGGGACACTCTAGGCACCCAGACCAATTCTGCTCATTGGAGTGGTCTGGGTGCCAACTCCCACTACTCTTAACCCTGCAAGTGTAATTATTGCAGTTTTTTATAAACTGCAATAATTACCTTGCAGGGTTAACTCCACCTCTAGTGGCTGTCTACTAGACAGCCACTAGAGGTCACTTCCTGGGTTCTAGCACAGGAAACCTGTGCTAGAGCGTCGCTGGACGTCCTCACGCTGTGTGAGGACCTTCAGCGTCGCTCAAAACCCCATAGGAAAGCATTGAAATTATTTTTCAATGCTTTACTATGGGGAGACGTAATGCATTAGGTCCCCTCGGCCGCTGGGCGAGATCAGTCTCGCCCACCGGCTGATGCAATGAAGAGGAGGAGCGCCGCGGAGGCGGAGAAAGCGACGAGGGACATCGCCGCTGCCTCGGGTAAGTCACTGAAGGTGTTTTCACCCCTTCAGTAACCGGGTATTGGGGGGGGGGGAGGGAGAGGGACCCTCCAGTGCCAGGAAAACAGATCGTTTTCCTGGCACTGGAGTTTCCCTTTAAGTGTATTTTATATGTGCTGGTCTTACATTTATGCTATGGTTTTCTACTTGTTCAAATTTCTATAGTTGTCCTAAACAAAAGCAAAAAGCTAAACAAACCTGCCTCCCTTTTTCACAAATAATTTTTCTGATGGAAAGATATTCAGTGTAGTTGAGCAAATGAAAGACCAATGTGAGCTGAGCTGCTGACTTGACTGCTGTCTTATTAGTATATAATTTCTAACCAATGATGGAGGGGGGATGGAGGGGGAGAGGTAAGGGGGTAGATAATAGGAGGACAGTGATTGGCTATAGAGTGGATTGATGTCACCACCCAACTCACACTGATTTCTCATTGGTTAAGCATAGTGCATACTTTATCTAATACGCCAGTTGCTTTGTGGAAACGGTGAGTGTTATTAAGAAGCAGAGTTGCACTTCAGAAAGCTGGAAAAGCTTGCAACCAGGGTCTGCGCCACCTTTAGGTGAACTAGGCATTCTCCTAGGGTGCCGGCCTGCTGGGGGTGCCCACCAGGATATTTCCTGGTGGGCTCCCCCTGTCTGGGGCTGCAGCGCTGGGAGAGCGGCTCTTGAGCCGATCCCAGCACTGGGCCGAACCACAAGGTGCCTGAGGGTAGGGGCACCAAGAAGAGCGCTGTCACAGAGGGCCCAGGAGGTGGCCCCCCGAACCTGTATTAGGTAAGGCATAGCAGGCACCTACTTGATGGCAGGTGCATGCTCTGCCAAAAAACAGCCAGTGCCCGGAAGAATGGGGGGAACGGAGCAGGAAGGCAGTGAGGGAGGCTGCTCTTGCAGCCTCTCACTCCTCCCTCACGTGCCCTCTGTAATACCGAGAGCCGGAGTATGACGTAATTCCGGCTCCGGCATACTAGACGGCGCGCCGAAGGTGTGAGGAGCTGCTCCACACTGGACCCCAGCAGGGAGGTCAGTGTGTGTGTCAGTGAGTGAGTATGTATGTCAATAAGTGTGTGTCTGTCAGTAAGTGAGTGCACATCTGTCTGTCAGTAAGTGTCTGTGTGTGTTTGTGTGTGTGTCTGTCAGTTAGTGAGTGTATGTATGTCAGTGAGTGTCTGTCAGTGAGTGAGTGTATGTATGTCAGTGAGTGTCTATGTTTGTGTGTGTCAGTGAGTGTATGTATGTCAGTAAGTGTCAGTGAGTGTCTGTGTGTGTGTTTGTATATGTGTGTGTCTGTCTGTCAATGAGTGTATGTATGTCTGTCAGTGAGTGTGTGTGTATGTCTGTCAATGAGTGAGTGTATGTATGTCAGTGAGTGTATGTGTGTCTGTCAGTGAGTGAGTGTGTGTATGTATGTATGTCAGTGAGTGTCTGTGTGTGCGCGTGTGTATCATGTCAGTCAGTGAGTGTATGTATGTCAGTGAGTGTCTGTGTGTGTGTGTGTGTTTGTCTGTCAGTGAGTGAGTGAGTGTATGTATGTCAGTGAGTGTCTGTGTGTGTGTCTGTCAGTGAGTGAGTGTATGCATGCATGCCACTGAGTGTCTGTGTGTGTGTCAGTGAGTGAGTGAGTGTGTGTCTGTCAGTTAGTGAGTGTATGTATGTCAGTGAGTGTCTGTCAGTGAGTGAGTGTATGTATGTCAGTGAGTGTCTATGTTTGTGTGTGTCAGTGAGTGAGTGTATGTATGTCAGTGAGTGTCAGTGAGTGTCTGTGTGTGTGTTTGTATATGTGTGTGTCTGTCTGTCAATGAGTGTATGTATGTCTGTCAGTGAGTGTGTGTGTGTGTCTGTCAATGAGTGAGTGTATGTATGTCAGTGAGTGTCTGTGTGTGTGTGTGTGTGTCTGTCAGTGAGTGAGTGTGTGTATGTATGTATGTCAGTGAGTGTCTGTGTGTGCGTGTGTATCGTGTCAGTGAGTGAGTGTATGTATGTCAGTGAGTGTCTGTGTGTGTGTCTGTCAGTGAGTGAGTGTATGCATGTATGTTACTGAGTGTCTGTGTGTGTGTCAGTGAGTGAGTGAGTGTATGTCTGTCAGTGAGTGTGTGTTTGTATGTCTGTCAGTAAGTGAGTGTTTGTCTGTCTGTCAGTAAGTGTCTGTGTGTGTGTTTGTGTGTGTGTGTGTCTGTCTGTCTGTCAATGAGTGAGTGTATGTATGTCAGTGAGTGTCTGTCAGTGAGTGAGTGTATGTCTGTCAGCGAGTGTGTGTTTGTGTGTCTGTCAGTGAATGAGTGTGTGTGTGTGTCAGTGAATGTGTGTGTCAGTGAGTGTGTCTGTCAGTAAGTGTGTGTGTCTGTCAGTGTGTGTCTTTCAGTGAGTTAGTGATATGAAGGGGGAGGCAAAATGGATCTTTGCCTAGGACGGCAGAAATCCCTGCACCGGCCCTGCTTGCAACTATTGTTTTTCTTATTTTTTAGGCAAATAAAGAGATTTGAATTTAAAGTAAAAAGCAGTAGGAATATGAAGCCAAAATGAATAAACCAAAATCAAATGTACTAAGTTGTGTTGGTGCCCAACGTGTGCCTGCAGTATCCCCAAAAGCATCCTTTTAAACACCAATCCCCTTGTTCCCATTTGGAGAATAATTTGTGAGCTTAATTTGTCACACAAGGAATAGTTTAAGCATGATAGCCACTAAAACTCATTCCCTCAGGGGGAGGGGGATTGCATGAAAAGACACAGGTCATTTAAAGGAACACTATAGTCACCTAAATTACTTTAACTAAATAAAGCAGTTTTAGTGTATAGATCATTCCCCTGCTCAATTCACTGTCATTTAGGAGTTAAATCACTTTGTTTCTGTTTATGCAGCCCTAGCCACACCTCCCCTGGCTATGATTGACAGAGCCTGCATGGAAAATAAAACTGGTTTCACTTTCAAACAGATGTAATTTACCTTAAATAATTGTATCTCAATCTCTAAATTGAACTTTAATCACATACAGGAGGCTCTTGCAGGGTCTAGCAAGCTATTAACATAGCAGGGGATAAGAAAATCTTAATTAAACAGAAATTGCAATAAAGAAAGCCTAAATAGGGCTCTCTTTACAGGAAGTGTTTATGGAAGGCTGTGCAAGTAACATGCAGGGAGGTGTGACTAGGGCTCATAAACAAAGGGATTTAACTCCGAAATGGCAGAGGAGTGAGCAGTGAGGCTGCAGGGGCATGTTCTATACACCAAAACTGCTTCATTAAGCTAAAGTTGTTCAGCTGACTATAGTGTCCCTTTAATTGATGCTACAGTTAGCAATTTATTATTAGGTAGTGTTTTGGTCTTAAACAATAACATCTACCTGGCTATTTGAACACTTCTGTTTAACAAGTATCTTCCTATATTTACTGCATCTACTGTTTGTGGCAAAAAGTGAGTACATTAAACATAAAATAATTTGCACAAGAATGGTCTTGCACACTATATTTATGTGCATTGTGTGCATCAAATATATATTATGCTATTTTTAAAATAAAAAGAGACTGGTAGTGAAGATATTAATTAATGAATGATATTGAGTACTGCACACCATGCCCTGAGCATTAGGTTACAATTTTGATTTAAACAAATAAACCTTGTATTTAAAAGTAACAAAACACAACAATAGAGCAGAGACACCTGGTATGAATATACTGTTCTTTAATGAATGTTGAGCCAATACAGAATTCAAACAATATAAGGACAATCTTTTTTGATGTCTCTATAAGTGTTTCTTGGTAACGTGTCTTCTGTTTAGATATTCTGAAAGAAGAATAATGCATTGTTAGTTACCAAGGAAAAAGTCATATGTTCTTAATAAGTTCTTGACATTCATTAACCCCTTAAGGACCAAACTTCTGGAATAAAAGGGAATCATGGCATGCCACACATGTCATGTGTCCTTAAGGGGTTAAGGGGTTAAAAAGCCCAAGTGCATGACTGCCAACAACGACTTTCCATTTGATGTTAACAACAACTCTATAGCTATATTGTTACCCAGATCTACAGTGCAGAAACCTATGATTTAAAGAGGAAACTTCATTGTTGTTTTCCTCTTGCTTTTATAAACAGCCACATTGCCTGCGGGTAATGGACTTTGCTCTAACCTTTTCTGCCTCATATCATGCCTTTTTTGTTCCCTTTTGACTCACCATGCTTTTCTTGCCCATGAACCAGTATATAGAAACATAGAATGTGACGGCAGATAAGAACCATTCGGCCCATCTAGTCTGTCCATTATTTCAAAATACTTTTAATTAGTCCCTGGCCTTATCTTAAGTCTAGGATAGCCTTATGCCTATCTCACGCATGGACTATATTAGAAACCAAATGGCTGAATGCACTTTGGTGAATAGTGAATATTTGTACAAATGTTGTTTGTGCAAGTAAAATGGAAATATAAAATACTTTTTAAATTTTCACATGTTCATATTGGAGAACAACGAATATATCCATACATTTGATAAAATGACAGATGGATAAAGAAGCAAACTTTACCATTTTCACTATGTATGGTCAATCTACTGCACATAAATATAATACGAATTTTATTCTTATTCAAATTTAACTCACAGCATTGATCCAGGAGATATAAGCAGACACTCTGGTGAACACTGTTGGTTTGAGGTAGGCATTGCATCCAGAAGAAGACACAAAACTAGTTACACCATGGACCTGGTAAACTCCATTGACAGCACAGTTGAGGGGTCCGCCAGAATCTCCCTATAGTAGAAAAAATGTAGATGTATTTTAGACCAGCTTTAAGTAAGGGTATGCTTACAATATTGGCATACATTTTGACCCAGTTACAAAAAAATGTTAGAATATATTTATAATGTTTTATATAGACCCATATGTATACAAAACTATGGTTAGCAATATTATCAAATACATAATTAAAAAACATGGATAATCTAAAACACTAACATAACTATACTTAAAAAGCCCTTCTAGTTCATATCTTCTTCTATCTGCCAGCCAGCCATCCGATCATCCATCCAGTCAGCCAGTCAGCCATCCTTCCATCCATCAAACCATCCAGCCATTCATCCAACCAATCATTCATTCACCTTGATTTGTCTTTCAGATCCCTCCATTTCAACCCAGATTCTTTCTCTCAAATAGTAACAACACTTTTTCCACCTCTTTCCTTCCTCGTACATATCCTGTCTAGCTATCAACTCTTCTTTTATACATATTACCTCAACTTCATTCCTGTGTGCGACAAACACTCCTTCCCATGAACATTTGCCATGAGCTCCTGGAG
This sequence comes from Pelobates fuscus, assembly GCF_036172605.1. Lineage (NCBI taxonomy): Eukaryota > Metazoa > Chordata > Amphibia > Anura > Pelobatidae > Pelobates > Pelobates fuscus. The sequence continues at coordinate 403,396,597 of NC_086317.1, forward strand.
GAGTGTGGAAGCTGGTCTCCTGCCCACCGACTACGGTCCAGGTCGCACACCACGTTTGGGAGTTACCCTGCTCAACCGCCCTCAGCAGCTTTCCCTAGACACTATTTGGACAACTTGGGCACTTATATCAGGGCTTTTTGGGGATGTAGGATATGTGAGGTTATTGCATGTTTTTATAATGTTTTGGGGTACTTTTATGTTTGGCTCTCTGTTCCTGGTAGATAATTAACTTACCGGTATTTAACTCAATTATCTCCCAGGCACAGAGACACCTGGGAGAGGCTTGTATTGTATTGTTTGGAGACCCACTGTGGGGGTCTGTGCATAAATGGACGAGTTTGTCTCATTAAAATCTGTTGCACTCCCAGAAGTATGTGTTGACTAGTTATTGGAAGGGGCAAGGGCTAATTACTGCTCAGCATCTTGTTCCAGCTTGTGGAGGATTAAGTGGGGAAGTCTTTGTAAGAACTATCTCTCCCAGGACTGTGTGTCGTGTCATCCAGTCCTTGGGATGAAATAGAGCTAGTCCCCAACCCTTTTCCAGGATGGAGAGGCTCCATCCCAGCCAGGGTACAGGGAGCTCTGCTCCACTGTGTATCTGTTGTTGTGACTTCAAATCCTTCCTTAATGCTTTATTGAAGCAGATTAAATATTGTTTTGTTTTTTTATTTGAAATTAAATATTGTACCTTTGCGTCTGATGAGAAGTTACATTGTCAGTCCAAAATCTCTGAGCCGTTAATCAATGCCAGGCAATAATGTACTGCACTGTCTACTTATCAGTACCCTCTTGGTCTTGGACATAATTAAGTGACTGATGTTCTGAGAAAATGGAAAGCCTTAACTAGATGAAGATTATACGCAAATGAGGAGAGGGAACAAGAGGCCTGCAGGCTCAACCTCCAGATCTTTCACCGTTTTATACCATGTGGTCTTCATAATCGTTGAATGATTAGTAACACAGGTCAAACTTGTGAAACACTTGCCTTGGAAAGGTAGCTGGGCAATAAAATTCAAACGATGCATTCAAATTTTCAAACATTGTGTCACATCCTGTTCCTAGCTGCGGATCATTCTGGCAATGGCTTCTGGTGTCCAGTACTCTTTTTACAATTCTTGTTTAATTTTTCTTCTTTTTTTTGGTTTTCTATTCTATGTCTGGTTTTCTTTATGCTGGGTTTTTCTGGGTTCATTCTTGTATTCCGTCCCAGGAATTCCCAGTCTCTAGGGTTCCTTTAAATGTTTTATGTTTTATGTTGCCATACCCGTTTGTTTTCCATCATTCCTTTTGTTTCAGTGTTCCTGCAGGCAGCTGCTCAAGGCTTCTGCCCTTTCTTGCAGATAAGTGCTATATATGTCTACTTTGGTTGTTTTAGCATACATTAGGCAGAGTAGGACCGGCCAGATATGGGGTACATTGGCTTTGTTGGCAGGCTTATGCAATATATGATCATATAATGTAACTAAATCCCCATGATTTTCATATGTAGTACTTAGTTATTTCTCCTCTTGTTTGCCTATCATATCTTGTCTTGTTTTAGTTTGTATTCCCAGTCCATGTACAGTCCTGTCCATGTTATGTCATTATTTCCCTTATGTATTATGTACATGTTCTGGGTTTAGCTTCCTATCCTTCTCTGGTTCTGGGTTCTATTAGTTCTGTCTTGTTTCCATGTTTGGTGCCTTTCCTAGTTTTGCCTTTTACTGGATACATTCTTGCTGCAGTACCTCCCTATTCAGTTCTGGGAGGTCTGCTTAATTCCAAGCTCCTAGTTCCTGGGATCCGTATAAGCTGAATCAGGATTCTGGTATGTGGCTGCACAAACGCTGGTGCTCAACACCAGGGGGCGTGCGGATACCCTGCACTAGACCCTGCTAATCCACCTCCACACTGTGACTCCTACTTTGAACATCAGGCATACTGGGTCCCCCGGGCACCGGACCCCCACCCTGACACATTGTCACCTTTCACCATAACTGAGAAGCTGCGTTTATATACCTTTCAAGGGAAAATTGCAAAACACAGACTGTAAGATTATGAAAATGTAACTCAATATCTTACATTGCATCCAGCCTGAACTCCGTTACCACCTGCACAAACCATGGTGGTCTTCACAGTGCTGCCCCAGTAGGAACTTGTTGAGCAGGTTGAGTGAGCGACCACAGGCAGAGGGGCCTGCTGGAGGATTGAGGGGAGGGATCCACCGGCTATGGGGAAAACACATGCTCATATTAAGCAGCATATGATGTCAAATGGAACATATGTAATAATCTACTATTCAACAATCAGAATTAACCAAACAGAATATTGTCTCTAATAACCAGTTGGATGAACTGATATTTTATATATCTATTGATGAGCAGAAAAAGCAAGAATGTTTAGGTATACTATTTAAAAAACAAACAAATTAGATACTTACTGGTTGTTCTTCCCCATCCAGTAACGGTGCAGGCGTAATTGTTGGCCAGGACAGCCCCATCACTTGGCAGTGTTGCCAGTTTTACATAGCTGTTCAGGGTGGCGCTCGATGCTAGATGAAGGATTGCAATATCATACCTGTTAAGAAAAGACAACAACTAGAAGAAAGGCCTATAGATGTAAATGTAGGTTATAATTACACAATATATTACTGTAGCTATTTACAATGACAGAGTTCTTAAATGTATGTTAATAGCAGCTTAGGAGAACATTGTGTGGATAAAAATGATAGCAAAAGGACATCATTACGTGTATCCCAAGAATATAATATTAAAAAAATATTTATCAGTTAAAATGTATGTTTAAGATGAATATGTACTTAATGGATAGTTGTCCCAGAGTGTTTCAAAGGACTGGGAGCCCTAAGATCAGAATATTAATATTCGGAAAGGGGAGCAGTTTACATCCACTTTTCACTTAACAAATGTCATTTTTTGTGAATGTTGTTATTCTTATAAACAAATATTCTAATATTATTTTTATGAAGTGGCAAATTCATAATTTCACACATTAGTTTTCCCTATTTCTTACCCTGCAGCCACATTGTTGGTGTTCCAGCTGGCATGTTTTACAATTCTAGACACGGAGATATATTGTTCTCTGCCCTCGTTTACACTCAGGTTGTGTTCTCCCAAAACCACACGGAAGGTATAAACTCTGTTTATTAGAAATAAAATAATATAGTTGTTTTTTATGTCACTCACAGTATGTAGAAGGTATATATCATGAAAATGAGATACGTTTTAGGTATGACAAATATGTTACAATAGTACTTTTTTGTTGAAAAAAAAATATTTTAGTACTATGACAGATTGGGTTGTTTTCTGAATAACAATTTACCCATAGTATTCAATGGAGAAATTACTATTAAGTAAGTAGATTAAACCCTTACTCTGCTAAATAAATCCAGCCCATAGTTTTTTTTTTTTACAAGCAAAACACATATGGGGTACGGCTGTGGAATCTAAAAAGAACATAGATAAAACATAGTGTAATACAATTTTAACAAATAATGTGCGCTGTACAAAAATGCAGTAACAAGATATGTTATGCGCTCAAAGGGTGCCTCCCCTGATGTAATTGGGGGGCTATGGATCCCTCTCCGCTGTCTGCAGGATAGCAGGAAATCAGGACTCCGGATGGAAGTATAAAATAGCGGCTTTTATTATAAACCAAATAAAACTGGTAAAACAGCAGTAGTTGTGGTCTTACGCATTTCGTCCCACACTTGGACCTTCCTCAGAGAGTGTTGGAACACCATGGGGCTCTCTGGTACCTTTAGAGGATGTAATTATTTTTTCAATATTCTTGTAAAGCTTGTTCCACTATGTTTTTGGATAGGGTAAATTAATTCTCCAGCTTTACAACGGGAGAAATTTTTAAAGGAACACTATAGTCACCTAAATTACTTTAGCTAAATAAAGCAGTTTTAGTGTATAGATCATTCCCCTGCAATTTCACTTCTCAATTCACTGTCATTTAGGAGTTAAATCACTTTGTTTTTGTTTATGAAGCCCTAGCCACACCTCCCCTGGCTATGATTGACAGAGCCTGCATGAAAAAAAAAACTGGTTTCACTTTCAAACAAATTTAATTTACCTTAAATAATTGTATCTCAATCTCTAAATTGAACTTTAATCACATACAGGAGGCTTTTGCAGGGTCTAGCAAGCTATTAACATAGCAGGGGATAAGAAAATCTTAATTAAACAGAACTTGCAATAGGGCTCTCTTTACAGGAAGTGTTTATGGAAGGCTGTGCAAGTCACATGCAGGGAGGTGTGACTAGGGCACATAAACAAAGGGATTTAACTCCTAAATGGCAGAGGATTGAGCAGTGAGGCTGCAGGGGCATGTTCTATAGACCAAAACTGCTTCATTAAGCTAAAGTTGTTCAGGTGACTATAGTGTCCCTTTAACCCCTTAAGGACCAAACTTCTGGAATAAAAGGGAATCATGACATGTCATACATGGCATGTGTCTTTAAGGGGTTAAGATTAAGTCCGAGACTGGATGCCACACGGACTTTGTAGTTTATTTGCTGCAGTGCCCGTGTGGCAAACAGAATGTCGATGTACTAAAAGAATCCTTAAGGTCAGGGTTTTAGAACATCTAAATAATATAAAGAAGAGCCTCATGACACATACACATTCGGTCCCAGTTCATTGCAAGTCCTGTCAATTTTTCATTTAAAATTTTTAAATGTATAGGTATTGAAAGGGTGACATCGTATTGGCATGGTGGTGACAGGGTAAAGAAACTTGCTCAACGTCAAACCTATTGGATTCACAAACTCCAAATGTTGGAACCAAAGGGACTTAATGTGGACATAGTCCAAATTACAAAAAACGAATTAAATCTAGCTCTTCTATCATATCTTCTCCTCTTTGTTTTTGGTTCATGCACCTTTGGTGTATTTTTTTCTAAATGTATTATCTTCCTCTGTACACATATGTTCTATATACTCTATATATGGGGGATACCAATCACCGATTTATGATAGCCTACACAATTACATATTATAGTAGTGAGGATGTATAAAAACAATACAGTACATCCGTATCACTATTTTGAATATAATTTAAATATTAGGTATTTATGGTTTAATGTACCTATTCACCTAAACATATCTGGTGTTACTCTTAATAAATAATTCTATGATTAAAACTATTGTAGCAAAAGAAAAATAGAAATATAAATTATTTTTGTCCATCTTTAAATTAGGGACATCAAATGTAATTAGTTGCTATTTCACGACTAGGTATGTGTGGTTACATTAGATTATGTTATTTTATTTAAATAATTATTGTTTAGAACATGAGAAAGAACAATTGACATTCATCAATTATTGCACATATTCCCTTTAATATATTCACTGTCACTTTAAAGAATTAATCTTTAATTGAATGAAGTCAAAAAAACAAAAAAGAAAACTAGAGATATAATTAATAAAAGAAAAATAATTATGCAATAATCACATGATATAAGTTAATTTTCTTGCACTTTAATTCATATTGAGGGTTCTGATTAATGATTATCCATGGTATTACAACCCTTTTCTATAGCAGATTAAATACTTGCTGTTTCGTTTTAGTAATACCATTGTTAAATCTTTCAATATCTTTGGTGACCACTAGAGGTCGCACACTACATATGGCACATATACAGCCGTCTTGATCTCTGTGGCTCACATCACTCAGTGAATGGAACGTGGAAGTGTTCAATGGGACACACTTCCAGTTCCAGTTTTTTGGCAGATGTCTAATTACCAGACGAGACATGGGAGATAATTCTTTGAAGATCTACAAGTGATCCAGTGCAAGAAGGGAACCAGCAAGACCAGGAGAAGCAACGCTCTTTGAACCACCAATGAACTCATGGATTAGCCCTATTTAACCCCTTAAGGACCAAACTTCTGGAATAAAAGGGGATCATGACATGTCACACATGTCATGTGTCCTTAAGGGGTTAAAGGGACTCTGGGGTGGGAATTGTTAGGCTGTTATTTTTGTATAACCATCTGTAATTTACTTTGATTTTATGGTCTCTGAGGAAGTTCCAAATGTGGGACGAAACACGTAAGCCCACAACTACTGCTGTTTTACCAATTTTATTTGATTTATAATAAAAGCCGCTATTTTATACTACCGTGCAGAGTCCTGATTTCCTGCTATACTGCAGACAGCGGAGAGAGATCCATAGCCCCCCAATTACATCGGGGGAGGCACCCGTTGAGCGAATAATATGTCCACATCTTGTGAGTGCATTTTTGTACAGTGCACATTATTTGTTAAAATTGTATTACACTATGTTTTGTGTTCTTTTTAGATTCCACAGCCGTATCCAATATGTGTTCTGCTTGTATTCTGGTCTAAAGATCACTACCTGGGAAGTGATCCTTGGAAGGCTGTCCACTTGATTTACCTGCTAAATATATTGCATACTTATTTCACACTATTCACACGTTAATGTGGTGATAGTATTGTTTTGTTTTCCATAGTTTTTGTACCCTGCCATGGACTCTTAGACTGGATCTGTCTAACTAGCGTTTGGTATAGGAGATTCAATTTAAGATGAAGCAAAGTACAGAATCTTAGCAAGGATCAGAAATTATTTGATGACAGAAAAAGCAGTGAAAGATCGAAGGAAATTCTGTAGTTGTAACGGACTAAGATTTTTGCAAAAAAATTTATATTAGTATACGTCTGAGTATGCAAATATACATTTATATGTTGGCAAATTGTGTTGTTGCTGTATACATTAAATAGATTTTACTAGTGATTAATATTTACTTGTTATTGTACTATTAAAGAAAATAATCATTTATTTTTCATTTATCATTAATTCATTAATCATTTAGTTTATATTTACTCATACGGATGCTCATTATAAAATGTAGGAAGCACATCAATAGTACCCAATAAAAACTGCAGCTTTTTGCAGTGGCTATAGAGCCTCAAAGCTATGCTGTTTTAAATTGGGTTAACAAAAGGAATCTCCAGCACCTAAAGCCTACTACTCCTTTAGCCTGAGATATCTATAACGAAGTAAACTCATTCCTCACTTTCCATGAGTTTGTGTATGGTATGAGCACAAATTGCATATTCAAGAGTCTGCAAGAGTTCCAAACACTAGAGTATGGACTATTTCGAATACATTGAATCAGTGTAGTCTTTTCATCATGGCCATTGAAAGGGATAGCAATAAAAGGGATGTGTTGATTCACAATGGTTTAAATATCCAATTAACTTTGGTGGTTATGGTGCTTGGGATATCTATTTTAGGTAGATTATAATGTTTGTATTAATGCTGCTAACACAATATTATATGTTGATGGTTTTACCTGTCTACACAGTGAGCAGCGGTCATGACACGGTTAGCACGGATCAGAGAACCTCCACAGGTGTGGTACCAGCTGCTTCCAGACTGATACTGAAGGGAAATCTGGACAAGGGAAATGATTCAACATATGTATTAAATATCAAGCAAATCATAAACAGTATATAATTTAGCATTTTCTTGTTAAATAAATGTGTAGTTTATCGTAGAGTTCCACAGTCGCACTTGGAGTTTTCATTGCAATACTTTCTATTGCCTTCTAAAGAGAGAAGTTAGCCACACGTACCTGCCAAGGCCATGCATTTTGTGCAGAATTTGATCCTCCTACCACCCTCTCATTTCCTTCAGCATCTTCATAACATTGTCCTTTGGGGTAAATAAAACACTGTGAGTATAAGCTCAGTGAATTCACTCTCATGGTTATTCATTAAAGTCAGAATAGCCATGTACTGAATGAGAAAAAACATCTTATGCCCTACGTCAGGGTTTCCCAAAGTGTGGGCCGCCGGCGACCTAGGGCTATGAGACCGTCAGGTAGACTGATTAGTCTGGCCATCGGTCCATGACCACGGGCCCGACACAGGAGGGGGCCCGACGACTTGCCCTCTATGCCGCACCCCTCCATCAGTCTGCCCAAGAGAGAGACCACAACCTGCGGTCTGCAGCTCCGCCGGGTGCATAGCAGCAGACTGTGTAATAGATGTCTTGCGTGCTCCCAGAGCGTTAGCATGGCAACACTCTGAGTCCTGCGAGACCTCTATCACACTGCAGTTCTGCACCCGGCGGAGCTGCAGACCGGAGAGGTAACCCACCGAACCACCAGGGAGACACTGGACCACCAGGAAATGTATTATATTAAAAATAAAGGTAGGACATAGTGTATCTCCCCCTACACTGTAACTCCTCTCCCTGACCCTTCCCCACACTGTAACCTCCATCACCATGCCCTCTTCCCCACACTTTAACCCTTTCTCACCCTGCCCCCTTCCCACATGGTAACCCCTTCTCTCCCTGCCCCCCATCCCACACTTTAACCCTCTCACCCTGTTCCCTCCCCACAATGTAACCCCTTCTCACTCTGCCCCCCTCCCCACACTGTTACCCATTCTCCCTCTGCCCCCTCTCCACACTGTAACCCTTTCTCCCCCTGCCCCACTCACTGTAGCCCTTTCCCCCCTGCCCCCTACTGTAGCCTTTTCTCCCCCTGCCCCCCCACACTATAATCATTTCTCCCCATGCCCACCCACTTTAACCCTTTATAACCCTGCCCCCCCACTGTAACCCTTTCTCACTTTGCCCCCACTGTAATTCTTTATCATCCTGCCAGCCACACGGTAACCTCTTCTCACTCTCCCTCCCTTGTCACTCTGTAACCTTTTTTCACCCTGCCCCCACACTGAAGCACTTTCTCACCCTGCACCCCACACTGAAACCCTTTCTCCCACTGCCCCCCCCACTGTAATCCTTTCTCTCTCTGTTCCCCCCACTGTAACCCTTTCTCACCCAGCCCCCTACACTGTAACTCTTTCTCACCCTGCCCCACACTGTACCATTTTCTCACTCTGCTACCCCCCACTGTAATCCTTTCTAACCCTGCCCCCACACTGTAACCCTGTCTCTCTCTGTTCCCCCCACTGTAAACCTGTCTCACCCTGCCCCCCCCCACTGTAACCCTTTCTCACCCTGCCCTCACACTGTAACCTTTTCTCACTCTGCTCCCCCCACTGTAACCCTTTCTCACCCATCCCCCCCACACTGTAACCCCTTCTTACTCTGCCCCCCTCCCCACACTGTAACCCTTTTTCACCCTGCCCCCCACTGTAGCCATTTCTCCCCCTGCCCCACACAGTTCGTAACCCTTTCTCACTCTGCCCACCACACTGCAACCCTTTTTCAAACTGTCCCCCCACACTGTCACCAGTACACAAACACTCCCTCCCACACTGTCACCCTCACCTCCTGTCTCTGTGTGTATGTGTATTGTGACGAGACCAATCTCGCCACTGTGCATTGTAGGAGCCTGGTTGCCTGCCTGCTGCCTTTTGACTATGGACCAGCATTTAAATACTTTATTTTCCTATGCAGAAAGGTCTATTCATGTATTTCTGCCCTGGCGTTCGGTAGATTCTCTGATTTACTGAATTAACTCATTTAACCCAGATAGCTATGCCATGGAGCCTATTCATGTAATAAAAGACTTTGGCTCCATAGCAATTGAACTGTATGTGTGTGGTCTGAGCGCCATTCAGTAATAATGTGCGCTCATACCTAAGCTATCTGGGGATATGTTGCATGTCTGTATTTTATGTAATAAATGTAACCTTGTGTATTTTATTGTATTTTACTGTCTTTTTACTGCCATGTGCTTAATGGAGTTTTGCCTCTGTCCTTGGAGATAATTGGATTACTTCCCAATTATCTCAAGGATAGAAGACTCTGTGGAACTGGTTTTGGGCAGAAAAGCCATGCTTCCTTTGGTCACAAAGGACTTTAATCTATCTTTTGAACCAATGGACCAATGTGGACCAATGTGGACCAATGTGGACCAATGGACCAATGACATATGTTTGTATTTGGAGTATGCTGATTCTGAAAATGTATGTTTTATGTGAATGTGATGCATACTTTTAAAGTTACGAATAATGTGGAAAAACTGTATGTCGCTGCTTGTGATAATTACATTACCCCTTGTGTAAGGTAATTGTATCACAGGCAGTGGGGATGGTTTTGTGTGGGAGTGTCTGAGTGTATTGTACGTGTTTATTGGTTGTTTCCCAAAACCCTGAGGGTGGTACTAATGTGTACATAAGGACAATAAAGCCACAGCTCTGTCCACTGCTTGACCCTCAACACAGAGCTTTGTCTCGTTCTTGGGGGTATTTACTGTATGCTGTTCCAGTTTGACTGCTAGGAGTGTTAACCTATTTGCATGGTTTTTCCTATTCGGCTGTTTACAGCATTCGTATGGTTCCGGTTCAGCTGTTTACGGCATTCATATGCTTCTCTGGTTCGGTGGATTGGTGTCTACAGTAGCTGTGCCTGTGTCTCTGGAAGGGAAGATCTACTAAACAGCGGTGTAACCCTTTTATGCCTGGGGGGTGCCGTTACATGTATCCATTTATCTTTTAGTGTCAGTGTGTGTGTATTTGTGTGTCCATGTGTGTCTGTGTGTTTTGTGTCAGTGTGTATCTGTGTACATGAGTGTCCGTGTATCTGTGTGCGGGAAACTAGGTGTTGTGTGTGTGTCTGTGTGTATCGCTGTGTCAGTGTATATATTTGGGTGTCTGTGTCTCTGTATATCTGTGTATGTGTTTCAATGTGTGTGGAAGTGTATACACTGCACACAAATGCACACCTGCATTTAAAGTCCAACACTACATACAAACACCTCTGCATTCAGATGCAAACATTACACACAAGTATACCACTACATTCCAATGGCAACAGTACATACAAATACACCCATACATGCACACATATACTTAATAAGAAAAACATGCTTACATTCAAATGCTCAAACACTGCTCACAAATATCACCCTGCAACAATCAGCAAATGGTAGATCCCCAGCTGGTATAGCATTGTTGAAGTTCTCCGACAGATGAGGATCTACCTTTTGGCCACGCTTGCACTAGAGGGGCGCCTAGAAAACAGACTTGCACCAGGGCCCTCCCTACATTAGTTCCACCACTGGGATAATCAACATGAGGTGCCTGGATGAAAGAGCAGGACACAGCACTTCTGATTCTGACTGAGTCTGGGGGTAAGCAGTTGTATGTCTCTAAAACTGATTGCCATGAAGTGCCAAGTTTCTGCCTCTAAAACTGTCATGATACCCAAAATTATGCTTCTAAAACTGCCATGATAGTCCAAGTTTTTGCCTCTAAAACTGCCATCATATGCCATAATTATGCATCTAATACTAAAACTGCCATGATATGCCAGAATTATGCCTCTAAAACTGCCATGATATGGCATGATTTATGCATCTAAAACTGATTACCCTGGTGTGTCAATTGTATGCATCTAAAGCTGATTGTCCTGGTTTGCCAGTTGTATGCATCTAAAGCTGATTGCCCTGGTTTGCCAGTTGTATGCCTCTAAAGCTGATTTTATGCATCTAAAACCAATTGCCATGGTGTGCCAATTGTATGCATCTAAAACTGATTGCCATGGTGTGCCAACTGTATGCATCTAAAACTGATTGCCATGGTGTGCCAATTGTATGCCTCTAAAGCTGACATGATGTGCCAACTGTATGCATCTAGGGCTGTTTGTCATGATGCATACTTCGGAAGTTATTGTATGCTTTTAAAACTGATTGCCATGGTGTACCAATTGTATGCTTCTAAAGCTACCATGATGTTCCAATTATCTTCCTGTAAAGCTGATTTCCTTGGTGTACCAATTGTATGCCTCTAAGGCTGATTGCCATGGTGTGCCAATTGTATATTTCTAAAACTGATCGCCATGGCGTGCCAATTTTATGCGTCTAAAACTAATTGCCATGGTGTGCCAATTGTATGCCTCTTAAGCAGATTGCCGTGGTGTAAATTTTTAAAATATGCATTAAAAGCAAAAAATGACAAGTTTGGGAAGCCCTGCTCTACTGGGTCATTTGGACTGCAAAATCCGGACATTGGTCACATTATTTAACAATGCCTAGATTTTGCAGTGAGATTTCGGAATGAGCCTGAATATGGTTCAGCTAAAATTCGGAAGTTATTGAGTTATTGCAATTATTGTTAATAAATTATTCAATACCTTGTTTGGGATGCTCAATATCTATGTCCCACTATCTACCATAAGAATATATTTCTCACGTTTAAATCAATTACATTTTGTTTGTTACATGTATATGGTATAATCTATTTAAATAAGTTTAATTTTTAAGTAACATAGTGGTAGTATATAATTAATTGTTTTGAATTATAAAAAGAAGTTGAAAAAAAAAAACACACCGCATGCTCTGTCGTATTTTGAAATAAACAAATAAATAGAAAAGCAAAACAGATATATATGAGAGAGATAGAGAGAGAGATAGAGAGAGAGAGATGGAGAGGGAGAGATATAGATATATACATTTAAGTGTGTGAGTAGGATGTGTGGCTAGGAGCTACGCTGTTCCTAGAACATTCCAGTGACTGATTAAAAATGATATGAAAAAAATGAATGTGAATTTTAACCAGTTGTAAAGCATTTCATAGCTACACATTGATTTTCGATATCCTATTTTAAATGTTATTTTTAATTTAATAATTTTAGCAGTTAATGTGCTCTACCTGAATTTGTTAAGTGTTTGTTCACCTGTATGTTGATATTTGTTTTTATTACCCCTCATTATAAACCTATTCAATGTAACTACTACTCCTTTAGTCTTTCTCTCCAGTAGTATACAAGTACAAGTTAGATTTGTCCAGCAGCCTTTTAGGTTAGGAAAAAACATACATATATGTGGTTTAGACTGCAAATAAAGCAGTTTGTTTGTCATATTTGCTTCTGGCTGACCACCAGAAGGTAGTCCCAAGACAGGTGAAATTTTGGGATTCCATCAAGAACTAAGAATTAAAGAGAAATGGCCTGATTCTGCTTTGTTCAATATCTAGTTGAATATTTAATTGAAGACTAAGGTACTGATTAGATGCATGCAAACTGAATGTTATCATATAAAACATGTGCCTCTCTCACAGATCAGATAGTGTTCATAAAGGGCAATGAAGCACTTTGTAAATTAAAGTGTAATGCTTAGTTACATGACTTAGTTAAATGTATTAGAATTACTATTATAAGAATAAATAATAAATCATGAAGTTGTATTGTTTAACAATACTCTTTGAGAGATATCGCTTCAGATTTACTTGCCCGCTGACCCAATGCTAATCGTGAGTGACAAGCAGGCACTGCAGGACATTCTTATTTTTTCCAATATGTCCCCTGATACCAGGGCCACTGGCAAAACCTGATTAGCCAGAAAATGTTTTACCCATGACTGTTGTGTGACTTGGATGATAGCCTTAAAGCCTGGAGATCTGTGATACAGATTTCAATGGATGTCTGCTACTTTCCAAATGGACTACACCTTTAAACAGCGTGATGTCTGCTACTTTGCAAATAGACTACACCTTTAAACAGCTGGATGTCTGTTAATTTCCAAATTAATTACATCTGTAAGTAGCATCATCAGTAGATCAGGACTATTTTTACTACAATGTACTCATATATACTTTTATTTTACCATGCTGTTTGCACAAGCTTTACATGCTATTAATTAATAATTGTCACTTTTTGATTGGTAATTAATGAGACACTCCTAGACTGCCCCTTAGTAGAATTTCTTAAAACATTTGTCCTATCTAATAAAGATTGAACATTTTTTGCATTGACTCAATGGTCTAATCATTGAGTGTTCCACAAGTACTATAAGGCCATAGCAGGTAGTTCTGGAGATCAAAAAGAAACAATGTGTGTGTACACCCACCACAGTGTAATAAGTGCTTAATTTATATCAGCAGAGAGAAAC